>NC_133541.1:115247365-115550395 GCF_048773025.1 Camelus bactrianus
TGGACTTTTTAATGATGGCCATTCTGACTGGTATGAGGTGATACCTCATTGCAGTTTTGATTTGCATTTCTCTCATAATTAGTGATATTGACCTTTTTTCATATGTCTATTGGCCATTCGTATGTCTTCACTGGAGAAATGTTTGTTTAGGTCTTCTGCCCATTTTTGGATTGGGTTGTTTATTTCTTTGTTATGGAGCTGTATGAGCTGTTTGTATATTTTGGAAATAAAGCCTTTGTCAGTCACATCATTTGCAGATGTTTTCTTGGGAGACAGAACATTAATTCATACCTCATATCATATACAAAAATTAACTCAAAATGGATCATAGATCTAAATGTAAAACCTGAAACTGTAAAATTCCTAGAAGAAAACATAGAAGAAAATTTTTATGATCCTAGTTTGGGAAAAGATTTCTTAAATATAACACATTTCTTAAGCATAGCACAAAAGCACAATTCATGAAAGAAAAATCAGTATCTTGTACTATATCAAAATTAAGAACTTCTGCTTTCTCATTGCACTGTTAAGGGAATGGAAAGACAAACCACAAAATGAGAGAAAATATTTGCAAATCATGTATCTGTCAAGAGAACTGTATTCAGAATATATAAAGAACTTTAAAACCCAATAAGAAAACAACTTAATTTAAAACATGGATGGAAGATTTGAACTTACACTTCACCAGGGAAGAGAACATGCATGGCAAATAAGCAAATTACAAAGATACTCAACATTATTATCGTTAAGTAAATGCAGATGAAACAGTGAGATACTACCATATACCTGTTAGAATGGCCAAAATTAAAGACTAACCATACTCAATATTGCCAAGAACATGGAGGTACTGAAGTTCTCATACACTGCTGATGAGGATGTGAAATGGTGCAACCACTTTGGAAAACAGTTTGGCAGTTTCTTAAAAAGTTAAACATACACCTAGTATATGGCCCAGCCGTCAGACTCCTAGACGTTTACCCAAGAAAAATGAAAGCATGTGCCCATACAAAGACTTGTACATGAATATTCATAAGAGTTTATTTGTAATAGCCCAAAACTGAGAATTTCTGTCAGCCACTGAAAAGATAAACAAAATTGTGGTTTATGTTGAAATGATACTCAGCAGGAAAAACAATGAACTATCGATACACACAACACGGATGAATGTCAAAATCATTACGCCAACGGAAAGAAACCAAAACAAGGGATACTTAGTGCATAATTTATATAAAATGTTAGAAAATGGAAACTACAGTGACAATTGTAGATTAGAGGTTATCAGCAAACGGTGGGAGAATAGGGAGGGATTACCAAGGGGAACAAGTAGACTTTTGGTGAGGATGGCTGTGTTTGTGATCTTGAGTGTGATAATATTATGTTGCACACTTTCAACGTGTACAGATTGTTGCTAGTCAATTATACCTCAGTGAAACTGTTTTTTTAAAAGTGTATAGGCTGACGTGGGACCAGGTGTTTTTCCGGGTGAAGGGGCCCCAAGTTGAGAGGCCTGGAGGTGGGACTCTGGGACCCACTGGTAGAAAGGATGTCCCCCCTTCTACAGCTACTGAGGACCGGACTGCTTCTGCTCCTGACTGTGGCAGTAAGAGAATCCTGGCAGACAGATTTAAAAAAAAAAAAAAAAAAAGAGTTTAGCACATGGTAGTTATTACTTTCTTTTGATTCTAATTATCCCCTGACTAGCTTGCTTTTTTTTTTTTAATTGTATTATTTATTTTATTTTGGTAGGGGGAGGTAATTAGGTTTGTTTATTTTTTTTTTTTAGAGGAGGTACTGGGGATTGAATCCAGGACCTCACACATGCTAAGCATGCAGTGCTACCACTTGAGATATACCCTTCTTCCTTGCTTTTTTTTTTTTTTTTTTTTCTTTTTGACTTCTGTCCTAATGAATCTCCAAAGTAGGGGCAGCTTTGGTCTTACAGGCCAAATAAATTTGACCTCACTGGTCCAAGTCTAATCCACAGGTAGTGGCTGCACTGCGTTGAGAAGTGTGGTGGGTAGAACAACAGCCCCCAAAGATGTCCACATCCTCATCCCAGGAACATGTGAATATGCAAAAGGGACTTTGCAGACTGATGGAGGTTGTGGATCTTGAGATGGGGTGGTAACCCTGGATAATCTGGTGGGCCCAATCTGATCACATGGGTCCTTACAACTGGAGACCATTTCCTGACTATGGTCAGAAACTAATAGCAACATGAAACGGATTTGATGCCCTGCTGCTGGTTCTGATATGTAGAGGCTATGTTCATGAACCGGAGAGAGGCCTCTAGAAGCTGGAAAAGGCAAGGAAATGAGTAATTCTCCCCTTGAGTTTCCAAAAAAGGAAAGCAACCCTGCCAAAATGAGTTGAGTCCAGTGAGAACTGCTGGACTTGAGACCTACAGAACTGTAAGATAATAAAGTTGTGCTGTTTTAATCCATTAAGTGTGTGGTAATTTGTTACCACAGCAATAGCAAACTCATCCAAGCAGGGAAAAATATTGTGATCAATTAATGATGTCTGCCGTCGGTACCGTAGGGGAAAGAAGCCATGTGCTACCTATCTGCCATACTGGCTCTCACTTTCAAGTGTGCTGGCATGGGAGTTGGGGGCGCACCTCCATTTATGGGGCCTGCTGTGTGCAAGCTCTATACCGGGCTCTTTACTTCTGTTTCCTTAGTCACCTTCACGTCAGCTCTATCATGGCACAAGTATTACTTCCTCTTCTGATGGGTGGGCATCAGAGAAATTGAGACCTTACCTCTAAATTAAGATCTTAACTCCAAAGGCTTGTTTTTTTTCCCCCCCAAACAAAACACAGAGCCCCAAGAAAGTCTAGGTGAACTAGGCTTCAAGTGTTGATGGAAAACAAGAACAAACACAGATGAGGATCCTTTGTCTTGGAACGATACTTGTGGTCCTGGAAGTGGTGCACGTGACATTATTAGCACAGCTGGAGCTTCGAGAAGTGTCTTGGGAGTGGGGAAGGAACAATACATTTCAAATATTTGGTAATTATAATGAAAACTACTTGCTCCTTGTTTACGCTGAAACTTCAGCACAGAGGAATGCCACTTACACTTTCTCTCTCAGCACGCTGTGTGTGACGCATCCAGCCAGCTGCCTCGCTGGGTTCCTGGCCCCCTCTGGGCATGGGGGCTTGTTTATGCCTCTGCTGAAGAGGACGCACAGCCATGCTGCCTTCTTACCCTTCCTCCCTCTTCCAGGATTGCTTCAGAAAGATGTGCTTCAGACCGCACTGCTGGATTCTCTGTCTTGTAATGAAATTGCAACATCATGTGTTAGGGCAGGGGAGGGAACGAGACCCCAGATATCCTTCAAAACAAAGCTGTGGAACCAGGCCAGGTCACTGTCATTTGCCATTTCACAATCTTTATTTTGAAGGGAGTTAATGAGTTGGGAAAGCAGAAGGAAAATGCTGAGAGCCTAGCTTTAACGCTGAATAATTCTATGATTAACCTCTCTGAGCTTTAACTTTTTTTCACCCATAACATGAGAGTAATAACAGCAACCTCACTGGAATGGAGCAATGGTTACGACTGGCTGAGCATGTTCTGTGAGTTAGGCACCGTGTTAAGGGCTTTACTAGCAAAACTCACTCATCCCAACAGCCTTATGAGAGATGAACTACTGTTATCCCATTTTACAGATGAGGATACAGAGGTTCAAAGAGAATTAGGTACTTGCCCAAAGTCACACAGCTAGTAAAGGAAACTAACCAGGCTACTTGATTCTAGACTCAGCACACATAAGCACTGTGGTGAAGTACTTAGCACAGCACCTTGCATAGGACACATAGTCAATAGACGTGAGATAGAATTTTATCAGCTTCAGTATGAGTATACAGAATTAGTTGGGACCTGAGGTCCCCTTGATCCTTCTCTCCTTTTATTACTTGTTTATGGTAAAATAAAACACAGGTAGAGAAAACCACCAGATCCCAGAAGCCCACCAACTATATATAGTTATATTTGGGTATTCATGGGGATACCATCTGATTTTGTTATGCATTTGCTCTGTTTATTTTTGTGTGGAGACTGGGGTAAATTCAAAATGATTCTGTCCACTCTTATCTTCCAAAATCTCCTAACTCTTGAGTCCTCCTTTGACCATAGGACGCTGTCCAGAACTGGCTTCTCCCTTGTGCATGGAAGATCACCAAATATATCCCACAAATGCCTGTCTCATGATCCACCCAACCCCACTTTCTGTCTCTAGCAGGGAAATAGTCTGCATGTTCTGGCAAGACAAGCCTGTATTTCTTCACAACAGGGTTTACCTCAACATAAGAAATCATTTTAAAACACTTAGCAATGAACAGAGCTGAGACAAGGTCAAAGAACCCTGCAGTGGGAGGAAGTTGGACTACAGATATAAAATCCCTTCCATTTCTAGGGTCTTGAGATCTGACAGTTCAGGAAGAACTCCCCAAGCACTCCCAGCTTCTTTTAATTAATCTTATCTTGAGATAGCAGTAAGCATCCATGGCGTTTGGACCTCCATGCCTTTGAATTTGAGATATCCAGAGGTCACCAGAACAAAACTGGAATCCTCTACTCACATTTTTATAATTATAGGCATGCAAATGCTTTTATAAAAGAAGTTCCATTTTTTTGCTTGACTGCATTAGACACCATCCAAGGTGGAAAGCATTGTTCCTTCTTTCCATGAACTCGTAGTCTGAGTCAACAGCATGGGTTGTCATGATTTGATATTTATTTTATCTCATATTCTTTAGGAACCCCCAAATAATATCTGCCTCAAGGAGGCAATTTCTCATTTTTTTGGATGTTCACATTAATGGAGAGAAGCTTGTGTATCTCTATTTTAAAAAGAGAAAGAAAAGCTTGTACAACAAAGTGGTTTTGTTTCTATTCCAGACACCTCTTCCAGTTTTATTTTGCAAAAATAAAACATCAAACCTTTTTAGAACAGTGGTGTTACTGGAGTCAGGGGAGAAGGGAAGGAGAAAGTCTTAGCCTTTCTCTCCCAGCACCTCCCTGTCTACCTTTTTCCAGGAGAAAAGAGTTATTTGATGGATCCCTCCTTGAGGATGCTAACTGGGTCTCAATAACAGTAGACAAAGTCTTTGTGTGTGTGCTGGAAAGCTTTAGTCTTGAGCTTAAGTTCAATGTTCCAGTCCAGTTTGTCAAAAAGTGTCCACAGGGCTGTCAGGGACCAAATAGTACATGAGTTTCCCATTTAATCTAGACCCATGCGTGTAGGAGGAGTGGCATTGCTGAGCCTCTGGTCTGATGCTAACAGCACCTCTAACCACAGTTACTTACAGCCTCAGTTACTTTGCTGTCTGGTTGGTGGACAAAGAAAGTAACTGCATACATGACTTGGGACATACTGTTTCTCTCTCCCTGCACGTGCCTCCTTCCCACTCACCATGTATTTCATATAGCCTTCGGATTGCTGCCTGAACAATTTTTGTCTTTTGAAGGGCAGATAGAACCATGTCCATGTTTTTCTAAAAAGCAGACCATGAGCAAACTAATGGTCTCGTTGCCTAAGAGGTCATGTCTCTTATCATCAGCATGATATTCAAATATCCTCTTATTCAGGCCGCCTTTACATGTTCAGCTTCCTTTCCTGCCACTCCCACACCCTCCATCTCTATATACACTGTGCTGTAGCCATTCTTGAGCTGCTTGCCTCCCTAAAGTGAGGTGGGAAGCCCCATTAAAAAAGACCAGCAGAACCCCCAGGCAGGGCCACTATTCTCCTGCCAGCACCATCCAGTTCCCTGGCCCAGTGGCTCTGTCTCACTTTTTGCCTCTGAAACTGATTACTTCCAGAAAAGTGGAACTTACCCCTAAAATTCTATTGGTTCCCTGAGCTCAATCCTGATTGGTCATTTCCTTCACTCCTGATTGGTCCATTTCCCTAACTTCTGATTGGTCCATTTGTAGTACTTTATTTGCATGGAGCTCACTCCTGATTGTTCATTTCTCTCTCTCCTGATTGGTCCATTTCTACAAAGCTTGTTCCTAATTAGTTAACTTTTGTTATACCTTATTTTCATATGATGTTGCAAAGTGTAAACTGGCAGCCTGTGTAAACCTACGGACTGGGTCCAGAGCTTGGAGTGCTAACTCATCTGGGCCCGCTGGCGTAATAAACCTGAGTTCTCCAACTCTCCAAATGCTGCTTGGTTTCTCGCCCGGATCTGGGTTGCTGTCACAACTGAGCTGTAACATCGAGCTGTAACACGTTTTTCTGCAACAAAAGCATACGTGTGCTTTCACACCTCCGTGCCTTTTTCAAGTTGTGCCCTCTGGCAGGAATTTTCCTTTCTGCTTCCAGAAAATCCTTCCAATCATAACTCACAAGTTACCTTTTCCATGAACTCTTCCCCTGGGTCCTTGTCTCCAGTGCCATCCCTAGAGGTAGGGGAATGAGGTGGATTTATTCCTCTCTCCTGGAAGCTCCATACTTCCTCCTTTTTTAAGGGGCTCACTCCCATCTATCCCCCAACCAGATTAGTGCCTCCTTAAAGCTGGTGAAGATGGGTCAGGTTTCGGGTTCCCCAGTGCTTATTATAATACCTAGGATATTATAAATGTTCCATAAAAGTTTGCTAGGTGACTGAATTAATGAGTTAAGGGTGTGGCTGATCTTTAGAATCAGTCAAGAAATATTTATTGACTACCAACTATGCAACATACCACATTTTCACTATAAAGCTATCCTGAAAGCATAGGTTATTAACAAGTTATTTGTACTGAGTGTCTTATTATCTGTACTAATGGTAGGGAAAGGTCATAACACTGGGGATTTGCGTCATCTCTGTCACGTCCTTGCTCTGTGGCTTTTAAGTCTAAATTTGTATTTCCTCACCTGTGGGACAGGGTGAAAAACCTTTATAACTGTCTTACCTGCCCTTAGGATTGAGGTACTGATTAAATGTCATGATGTAAATGAAAGCACTGTGAACTAGGTTCCCTCATCTAGTAAGACCTGGAGGGCATAGGATGGAGGGGAGGTAAGTTTGGTGAAGAAAAAGCAGTAAGCAAGGATCGGGGGTCGGGATGGCGGCGGATCTGGGCAGGGTAAGGACACTGAGTAGCAGGAAAGTGGTATGAGGAGGAGCACTGATCAGGAGGAACAGAGAAGCCAGAACGTGTCCATGGGAGAGTGTGGAGAGATCAGCGGAGGCAAAGAAAGAGAAGGGCAGGCTCTAGACTTCCCTTGGGAAGAAGAGGAGGACTCACTACCTGCCTCCAGGTTTTGTAGGATGGAATTTAATCACATACCAAAGCTGAGAATAGCACGGTGCTTTCTCTTCCAGTTTCCTAAACCCAGTTCCTACTGGACACTTCTGAACAATCGCACAGGTCATGAGGTTGCTCCCATCCCTGGAGATTCAGCCCTTTTTACCCCGTATTTGATAATTCACAGTGTTTAAGCCATGGGCACACTGGTTAGTCTCTTGCTCTTGCTGCTAGAAAGGTTCCTCTAGGAGAGGAAAGAGTGTACCATCCTAGGACAGGATATGAGAGTGAATGAAATGAGAAAAAGATGGAGGCACGTTCCGTGGTTATGCCCCGCGTCGCCCCTCCTCCCGTCCACAGGATGGTTACAGAGCTGCTCTGGCTTCAAACAGAACAACGTGATGGGGCTTGTCAGTGAATTAATGTTTCCTATGTGGCATTGTTAGTTTCATTATGGTGCTAAAAGGCAAATGTCAGAGGCCTAGAATATGCTCTCTTCTGCTCTATCAATAGTTTTTCTGCCATACTCTGGGAACTGAAGGGGTCTAAAGGACATCTTGAGAGTCCTAAAAGAATTTTCATTAAATTTCATTTTCAAATATATATAAAATCAACTTTAAAATCTGCAGTAAACAAACATCACCTCACATGTGCTATATACTAAATTTTAGCCCTTTGAGTTGTGCTGTCAAATTAAACATTCATGTGTGAATGGGCAAAGATTTGGAATAAAGCTTCTATTTATTTTAAGAAAGAATTTCCTAACATCACAAGATGAAGTGTTTTCAAAACTGTTATTACTTGCAACTACTTATCTGTTTGAATCAGATTTCCTTAATACTGGGTAATAGTCAGAAATGTTTTGGTTGCAAGAGACAGAAATCCAAGTCAAGCTGGCCTGAAAGAGTAAAGGATATTACTGATACATGTAACAGAAAAGCGCAGAGATCAGACTGGATTAAGTTCCAGTTGGATCCAGACACATCGATGGTGGTACCACATCGTCCTTCTCTTGGCAGAGCTTCCCCCGGGTTAGTTTCTTTGACAGGGTCGTCTGTGTGCAATGGTCCCTGGTCACTCCAGGCTGACACTTTTCCAGTGTCCAGGAAGAACTTCCATTTCCAGCACTCTCTGACCCTGCCTCCAAGACCCATTTTATAGCCAGAAGTGGGACCAGCCACTTGAGAGCCACTGGACCAGAAGTGGGAGATGGGAAATGGGGAATAGGGACTGGGTAGCAAAACAACAGAACTCCACTCTGCTGGGCAGCCTGAGCAAACTCCCCCAAGACTGCACTGCCTCCCTTTGATACCAGTCCCTGATTTCAAACCCCTGAGTGTCCCCAAATGACCTCATTATTCTTATATATTAATTTGAAAATAAGTAAATGTTATATATTTGAACCTAAAAGTAAATGTATGCCAATGAAATAGCTCTTTTATTAGTTTATACAATTGGCAATTTCTACATAAAAATTTATCCAAAAAGAGTAGATTTTCTGCAATAAAAATGTTGATAGGAGAGGGTTATAAGCTCAATGGTAGAGTGCATGCTTAGCATGCACCAGGTCCTGGGTTCAATCCCCAGTACCTCCATTAAAAGAAAAAAAAGGTTGAAAACTCGTTATTGTGCATATATCCACATCCCAAGTGAATTTTGTCTCTTCAAAGGCTTCTTGGCTCCCAGAGTTCATGGAGATCCCTGCCCCTTTTGTGTGTGTTCCATTTATTTTGCTCTTGGTTTGGAAAGCTGTGGGTGAAGGGGAGGTTCGTCATCAGAAGCTCAGGTCCACGCTTCCCACCTTACTATCTGTAAGATGGGGACAGTGATGGCTGCTCCCTAATCACAGTGGGTAGCTAAGCCAGGAGATCTTGAGGAAAATTTCTTCAGAATCAGTGGAACTCTCTGGGATTACAAATCATTATCTTTCATCTTCTGTTAATTACATATGTATTTTGTTATGTGTTTATATGAAATTTAATTATCTATATGTGCATCTGTCCAGTCTCCCTGCGGTAGGTTAATTGCACTGATGGCCTCCTTTCTTTCTCCCTCCCATATCTGCATCTCATATCATGCAAGCTTGTAGTGCCCTCCAGCTCTGACTCTGGATTTGACTGTGTTACTTGCTTTGGCCAATAGGATGTTAGCAAATGTGACATAAACGGAGCCTTGAAAAGCACTTGCACAACTGGGCTTGCTCACTTTTGCTCCTCTGCCTTCACCACGAGAGCATGCCCGGGCTAGCCTGCTGGAGGAGAGCCAAGTCGGCCAGTCAGTCACCCTCTGGAGAGGCCACCCTAGACCAGCCAGTAGTCAGTCAATGCCTAAACCAGAAGAAAGGCCCCACTGGGTCCAGACTAAACTGTCCACTTGCAGATTTGTGAGCTAAATAAATGCTCACTGTTTTAAGTCGCTGAATTTTCTATTGGTCTGTTACACATCATTATTATGCCAAAAGATGAGTGCTCTGTTCCCTAACTAGGAAAGCAAAAATCTTGTCTTATATCTTATCCTGCGTAATTCTGAAGCTCTCTGACTTGCTCACTCTCTCAAGAGAAAGAACAGAAATAAAATTAGAAGATTTTTAAAGCCTTCTTACATTCAGGTATTCTGTGAGGCAATTTTTATGAAGTACTTCACTTAATCTCCACAATATCCTTGGCAGGTAGATAGACACTTTTCCATTATACAGGTGAATAAACTGAGGCAAGAGAAGTGAAGTAAGTTACATAAGGTCTCACAGAAAAGAGTGGCAGAGTTGAATTCTCCCCCAGGTGAGCCTGCTTCTTGTGACAGTTTTCACTTTCCTCTGATTCTGGCTACCTGACACCCCTTGCTCCCAAGGTCAAAACCACTCCACATGGCCTTATTCTGATGCCATCTTTTTCTCCAATGGTGGCATATTTGTTTATCTTGGATCATAAACCTGTCTTTCTCAGATTTTTTTTCTTGCTTCATCACATTGGAAGATGATTTATTTATTAGCACACTGGTTTGACACTTTCAAAATCACAAATAGTCAGTTTCCTCATTTTGTTTCTAAGAAACTTCTTTTCGTTGTAAATAAATGTGGGGAAGGGAATTGCTTTCCAAAGATCTCAAGAATCTAGCATTTTCTTAGCCCAAATTTGGCCCTCACTCTGGGTTTCTGGCCCCAATATTTGAGTTGTTCTCTCCACACCCAACAGAGGTTATTTTTAAGTTGCAGTTTTATCCAAAGAGCATTTTTTACAGAATGCCTTGGAAGGTCCTGAATTTTCTCTTCAGCTCAAGAACTGTCCCTCCGCCACACCCCCTCGGTCTAGGAATTTATTTTGCAAGAGTCACATGTTTTCTTTTGATGAAGTCATCAAAGTATTTTGCTTGCATGGCCTTGGTGGTATTTCCATAAGAAAGGTTGGCCTCTCTGATCTGCCAGGGGCAGAGACACGCACGCCATTTGCTGTCAGTTCAGAAATGGAATTGCCACAGACTAAGGCCATGCCTTCGCTCCCTGCAAACCATACCTGTGGCTTCACCTGGGTACCCCCAATGCAGATCCTTCTCTTTCTTCTAAGTCCAACCCATTCCCTTCTCCTTCATGAAAAGTTCCCTGACTTAGGGTTCATGACAGTGTCCCTCTTTTCTGAATGTTTAGAGCCTGAAATACTTGATTATGGAAATAATTAGCACATACTTGCTGAGTGTAAACATGTGCCGGGCTCTGCACTCAGAGAGCTTATAGTCTACTGAGGATAGTGAAGCCACGAACAAATAAATAAGATACAGTCAGGCAGTAATAATAATAACTTTTAATATAAAGTAAACAGGCAGGAGGATCGGGAAGGCTGCTTCAATAAGGTGTTGAGGGAAAAGATCTCTAGGAAGGTGACATTTGCGTTGAAAAGATCCAACTCCCACCTCTGAGGAAAGTAGCCTGGGTGAAGGACATCACAAATGCAAAGGCCCTGAGGCAGAAAATAGGCTTGGGAGCAGTGTGGCTAGAGCAGAGTTCAGTGGTACAGGGTAGGGCTGGAGAGGAGGGGCTGGCCTACCAGCTGTGCCAGACGAGGAGTTTGGGTTTTTCTCTAGATGCAACTGAGGTACTGGAGGGATTTATGTCTAGAAGTGATATCTGATGCATATTTATTCAAGATAAACATTGACTGATGTGTCCAAACTAAGTTAACTGGAGAGACAGGAGAATGTGAGGGCTTTTCCACTAGAAATGATAGAGATTTGGACAAAGATCGGAGAAAGATTGCCATGAATTTTTTTTTTTTTTGCTAGATTTTCTCTGCATGTAATAATCTCTTTCCTCTGTATGTTAAGTTTATTTTCTTTTAAACTTGGACTGAATCTAAAGTTTTGTTCTATTATTTACAAACCCAAACCAGAATAGAACCTGTGGTAGGTACTTAGATATTTGATCAATTAACTCTGCTTGGTTTTAAAGCTAGATATTTAAATCGGGCATCTGGTCAAGCACCTTAAGCTGTGCATTAAAGTTGAAATGCACTTGTGAAATCCTTGGGTTTAGGCTTAAATTTCAATCTGCCAGCTAATAACATTTTCCATGCTGATCTTCTTTGAGAATGATGCACATCAGAAATTCCCATGACATTGACACTGTGGTGAAACAGTGGCCTATCTACTTCCAAAGGTTGGCTACCCGGGGAAATAAACCTCTGTTTTACATAAACCATGGTGGTGTGGTCTCTGCACCATGTAGCTGCCCACAATCCTAGTTGATATAACTGGCCATCAGAACATTGTTCAGACATGCTTCCACCTGCTTCCACTCTGTGAAACAGTCAGTGACATATGGTGAGCAGTTTCCAAGGTTCTGCCAGACAGTTTCAAGGCTTTCACACATTTCCAAGGCAGAAGGTGACGCCTGGGAAGACTCGAGGCATTTCCAGTGCTGCCTCTTCAACTGTTTCCTCACTTGCTGTCAGACTTCACATCTCACCAGCAGACCTTATTATTCAAGGTGGCTAAACTCCTTGAGGCGAAGGGAGAACATCTTAACCTTTCTCTATGAAGCATCACCGTTTCCGTAAGCCTAAACAGTGTCCCTAGTGGATAATGAGATGGTCCACCATACACTTGATTCCTGTAGATTTCTTAGGTTTATTTGAACAAGTCTTTCCCCTGCCCTTGATAGTTGGCTGAGCCTAGGAGATATAAACCAAATGAAATCACTCATAAATTTGTAGTTTCCTCTTAAGTCAGAGGGTTCTTTGGAGTTAAGGGACTGTTTGATTAGTTAGGATAAGATTTTAGGAACAGAGGATTTTAGAGCCAGAAAGGGTCTTACAGTTCACCTAGTGAGTCTGGAGAAGGAAAATGTAGGGCAGAAAGTTTAATTTAATTTCCTATGATCATGGAGCTGTGAGATTTCAGCACCGAGGCAAGGCACTCTCATACGTATAAAGGATCTGTTATGTACCAGCACTGTAGTAGGCTGAACACACAGGTTAATCTTATTTCATCCTCCCAACAGTCATAGGAAACAGATGCTAATATAACTGTATTATACACGGGGAAACTGAAGCCCAGAAAACTGAAGTAACTTGACCAGAGTTACAAAATCTTTAGATGATGCAGTAATTGTGTTACTATTTGTAAATATTAATTCCGTCTCCCCATAGTGAAGTATATTTCTCTGTACCACATGTGTTGGGCTTGGCCATTTGACTTGCTTTGGCCAATGGAACATGAAGGAACATGACATCAATCATCTGAGAAAAAAATTTAAAAGTGCTTGCTTGGTTGAATATGGCTTCTTGCTCCTGTGTTCTCTGCCGTGAGCGGTCATGCCTCAACAGCTGCTTTTCTGCTAATACAATTCCTGGAATACAAAACGGCTTTGAACCCTACCCTGGTCCAGAGAAAGGGCTATAACAACTGACCTACAGCGACTACCACGTAACGTGAGAAAGAAGGGAATGTTTTTGTAAGCCATTGAGACCTCGGGGCTCATATGTTACACACCATGACCTAGTGAAAGCTACCAAATACAGAGAGCGCCAGGACCCATACCCAGGCCTACCTCCCTCCAAAATTGATGCCCTTTTATCCATCACACATCCCCGTCTATCCACTCCAGTCTGTTTCCCTCACTAGCAGATACTGATTTTTCAAACCCATGCCTTTAAGCCTTACCCTTTCCAGCACTCAAGACATTTCCTTTTACTATTTTCCTTAGGTTCAAAATCCTGCTCTCACAGAAGCCCTTCCACCAGCTCTCATCAAGTGATAAACCTTTCTGGATCATGAAGAAAAAGAGAGATGATCGTGCATGAACTCCCTCAACTTCTCTCCTACATCCCCAGGTTTATTTATACCATGGTTCATCCTTCCTCCTTGCCTCTCGGCCTTTTTTTTCTCATGGAAAAGCTGTTCCATCCCCTGTTCGAAGCTGACCTCTCTAATCCTCCTTACAAATTATCTCCTCTTTCTTGTTTCTTTCATTTATTCCCCTCTCTAACATTTTTTTTTTCCTGTCAGCCTATAAACATGGAAGCTTTTCTCTTTTTTCTAAAACAAAACAAAAAACATCTTCCCTGACCTTCTCTTCTTCTCAACTTCTTCTCTATTTCTCACCTTCCTTGGACACCAAAATCCTCCACAGAATTGACCCCCTCACTGGTCTTACTTCCTCACCACCCTCATTTCCTGACCAACTTTGTTTCCTTGTCATCAGCTCACCACTTTTCAGATTCTGCCTACACTTCTGTGGTGAAACTGCCCAGACATAGCACATCAACAGCTTCCTGATTGTCAAAGCCAAGGATTTCTTGCCGTCTTTTGGTCAACTTGTAGGGTTGGCAGATAAAATACAAAATTCCCAGTTATATGCATTATTTGGGCATATATATAATTTATCTGAAATATAGATTTAACTGGGTATCCTGTATTTTTATTGCTAAAACCGACAACTCCAGCAACTTTCCCCTCCTTCTTTCTTGGAATCTTCTGTAATCTCAGGACACAATTATATTTCTCTTCCTACCTCTGCAACTACTCTTTTTCTATCTCCGTGAGAGTTCAAGTTGAAGGAGTTCATGCATCTTTTGCTTTAATCTAGACCACAAATGTTGGTGTTCCCAGGGTTACATTTCAGCAGTTTTTACATTCTATGTGAACTTACCCACTCTCATGGTTTCATTTCATTTAACCTGATTCCCAAACATCTACTGCCAATTTAATCTTGCTTTTCAAGCCCTAAATTGGTATACCTAACAATTAACTGGACATCTCCACTTGGGTGTCCCATTAAAATCTTAACCTCACATGCCTTAAACCACACTAGCTCCTTCTTGAAATCACAGTCCTCCTCTTGCATTCTCTATCTCAATTAAAAGCATTATCAAGCCCAGAAATCTCAATTATTTCATTGATTCCCACCCTGCCCTTTAGGCATCTCATGCACTTAAAGTCTTTCTTTATTCTGTTCCCCTGTTCCTTCTTCCCTACACCACAATCCCTGTCCTAGCTCAGATCCTTATCATTGCTTCTCCCTGCCCATCTCTTTGCAGCCAAGCCCAACTACTAATTTCCAATCTATCCCCTCCCCTACTTAATAATGTAATTGGCTCCTATTGTTCATAGGATAAATCCAAACTCCGTAATATAATATTCAAGAATCTTCAACAAAGGATCTCACTCTATTTTTTTTTCAGCTTTACTTCTTTTTTTTAAGTATAGTCAGTTACAATGTGTCAACTTCTGGTGTACAGCATAATGTTTCAGTCATACATAGACATACATGTATTCATTTTCATTTTCACCATAAGTTATTACAAGATATCAAATATAGCTCCCTGCGCTATACAGCATGAACTTGTTTATCTGTTCTATAGATATCAGTTAGTATCTGCAAATCTCTAACTCCAAGTTTATCTCCTCCCACCCTCTTCCACCCTGGTAACCACAAGTTTGTGAATATGTTTCTGTTTTGCAGATAGGTTTCTTTGTCTTTTTTTTTAGATTCAACATATAAGTGATATCATATGGTATTTTTATTTCTCTTTCTGCCTTACTTCACTTAGAATGACATTCTCCAGGAACATCCATGTTGCTGCAAATGGCAGTATTTTATTATTTTTATGGCTGTATAGTATTCCATTGTATAAATATACCACAGCTTCTTTATCCAGTCATCTGTCGATGGACATTTAAGTTGTTTCCATGCCTTGGCTATTGTAAATAGTCATACTATGAAATTAGAGTGCATGTATCTTTTCAAATTGGAGTTCTCTCCAGATATGTGCCCAGGAGTGGGATTGCTGGATCATATGGTAAGTCAATTTTTAGTCTTTTGAGGAATCTCCATACTGTTTTCCATAATGGCTGCACAAACCATATTCCCAACAGCAGTGTAGGAGGGTTCCCTTTTCTCCACACCCTCTCCAGCATTTATCATCTGTGGACTTTTGAATGATGGCCGTTCTGACTGGTGTGAGGTGATACCTGATTGTAGTTTTGATTTGCATTTCTCTGATAATTAGTGAGACTGAGCATTTTTTCATGTGCCTATTGGCTGTTTGTATGTCTTCACTGGAGAATTGCTTGTTTAGGTCTTCTACCCATTTTTGGATTAGGTTGTTTGGTTTTTTTGCTATTAAGTTATATGAGATGTTTATATATTCTGGAAATCAAGCCCTTGTCAGTCTCATCTTTTTCAAATATTTTCTCCCATTCCATAGGTTGTCTTTTTGTTTTGTTTATGGTTTCCTTTGCTGTGCAAAAGCTTAAAAGTTTAACTAGGTCCCGTTTGTTTATTTTTGCTTTTATTTCTATTGGCTGGGTAGATTGCCCTAGGAGAACATTGCTAAGATTTATGTCAGATAATGTTTTGCCTCTGGTTTCTTCTAAGAGTTTTATATTGTCTTGTCTTATGTTTAAGTCTTTAAGCCCTTTTGAGTTTATTTTTGTGTATGATGTTAGGGAGTGTTCTAACTTCACTGATTTACATGTGGCTGTCTAGTTTTCCCAAGACTGCTTGCTAAGCAAACTGTCTTTTCTCCATTGTAAATTCTTAACTCCTTTGTCAAAGATTAATTGACCGTAGGTCTGTGGGTTTATTTCTGGGCTCTCCATTCTGTTCCATTGATCCATGTGTCTGTTTTTGTGCCAATACCATGCTGTTTTGATTCTTGTAGCTCTTTAGCTTTACTTCTTGACACATCTGTCCATGAATCCTACATTATAGCCACAGTGGGAAACTCATTATTCCTCAATCACAAACTGTACTTCATTTGTCATACTCATGAATTTCCTTTGCAAATATTACCAAAAAATGTTACCGTCTTCTCTACCCCAATAGTCTTACCTCTCCTCTTCTACAGAAATACTTCATTTCCCTGGAAAAGTTTCATACACCCTGAAAAGATCAGTTGAAAAAAATTCCCATGATTCTGTCCAAAAGGAGTTTCCCTGGATAATGTAGCACATGGTAATTTCTACTTCAAATTTGTCAATGAGTAAGTGAGTTTTCTAAGACAAGCTCACATGAATGAATGCTTCGTATCTGACTCTTAAACATCAAATAGAATTTGGTCCTATTAAAGATGACCAGAGACTTTATCTTAGTACTCAGGGTTAAATGGTAATAAGGAGTGTACAGTTTAATGTCAACTATGAGGGTGGTTTGACTCTGTCAGCCCAAGTTGCTGAGTTGAACTGACCTGGCTAACTGAGCATATGTCCCTTTTATCCCATCTAGCATACACCCCATAAAGCTCTCAATTTGGGTAAAGAGGGCAACCACCCAAGGCATAAAACCAGACTTGCAGGATGACAAACGGGCTTCGATCCTGGGCCAACACCTTAATCAATTAGTAATGCCCTCCTGAAGGGCTATGTGGAGACAAACTCTACAGCCGCCTTGAGGTTTACAGAGCGATGTGATTGATCAGCGGTATTGTTGATCCAGGGACCTGGAAAAATGAGGAGCACTTATGTCACAATTTTGGCATCTTATCAAGGGTATTTGAATAAATACTACCCCATTCTATGGTCACCAAATGAGCTTTCATGATTATACCTTTAATATGAAAATGAGTTTGCCTAAAATTCTAGTAATATTTTCATTTCCTTTACATGGTATTTCTGTTTATTAGAGTTTATAGCTTTGATTAGAATATTCAATTTAAAGAAAGCCAACTTTTTGAGCATACAGTATTAGGCAAAGGAGCAGGAAGTATAGTCGCTGTCTTCAAGAAGATCACTATCTGGCTGGGAAGATAAGCCATGAACTCATTAAAAGCTTTTTTAAGTTATGTGAGTTAAAATAACAATACAAATAAACATGCAAACTATATCCCAGTCACTGCATAGTTAATTGGCAAATGAATGCTTTGAATTAGAGTGATGGAGAGAGCATGAAGGCATTTATTACGGCCTTGATCTCTCCTGTCATTAGAAGCAAATGTTTGGTGAGTTTGGATCCTTTCTAGAAAATGTAAGATGCAAAATACACAACACACAGCTGTGAGATGCAAGCACATTACCTGTGAGAATCAGTCTACCCAGGCAATAGAAATAAAAGCAAAAATAAACAAATGGGACCTAATTAAACTTATAAACTTTAGCACAGCAAAGGAAATCATAAGCAAAACAAAAAGACAACCTATGGAATGGGAGAAAATTTTTGCAAAAGATGAGACTGACAAGGGCTTGATTTCCAGAATGTATAAAAAGCTCATATAACTTAATAGCAAAAAACCAAACAACCTAATCCAAAAATGGGCAGAAGACCTAAACAAGCAATTCTCCAATGAAGATATACAAATGGCCAATAGACATATGAAAAAATGCTCAGTCTCACTAATTATCAGAGAAATGCAAATCAAAACTACAATCAGGTATCACCTCATACCAGTCAGAATGGCCGTCATTCAAAAGTCCACAGATGATAAATGCTGGAGAGGGTGTGGAGAAAAGGGAACCCTCCTACACCGTTGGTGGGAATGCAGTTTGGTGCAGCCACTATGGAAAACAGTATGGAGATTCCTCAAAAGACTAAAAATTGACTTACCATATAATCCAGTAATCCTACTCCTGGGCATATATCCAGAGGGAACCTTAATTCAAAAAGATACATGCACCCCTAGTGTTCATAGCAGCACTATTTACAATAGCCAAGGCATGGAAACAACTTAAATGTCCATCGACAGATGACTGGATAAAGAAGCTGTGGTATATTTATACAATGGAATACTATACAGCCATAAAAATAATAAAATACTGCCATTTGCAGCAACATGGATGTTCCTGGAGAATGTCATTCTAAGTGAAGTAAGGCAGAAAGAGAAAGAAAAATACCATATGATATCACTTATATGTGGAATCTTAAAAAAAAAAAGACAAAGAAACTTATTTGCAAAACAGAAACAGATTCTCAGACATAAAGAGTAACTTATCGTGAAAAGAATATGAAAACAAATATATGTATTTCATGTATGACTGAAGAACTGATTGTGTTGTACACCAGAAATTGACACAACTTTGTAAATCGATTATTCTTCAATAAAAATATATATAAAAGAAAAGGAAATGATCTCAAATAGAAGGAATATTTCTAGTTAAATATAAGAAAATCTTTATGAGTGAAAAAAAGTAACATAATAAGGAAATTTTAGTTTTAGCAGATTATTGTTTACTGTTAGTAATGAGTGGTTTAGACTTTTTTTTTCCTCTGAAGAGTTGCTCATTGGTTAGTCTTCGTGATGGATATTTGAAATGTTTTGACCACACAACATCACTAAATTTCCCTTAATTTTCATGTGGTGATACACATGGGACTCCCCACGTCTTACTCCAGGGATAAAACTCGTGTCCCCACATGCAGATCTAAGCCAGCTTCACTCCTCAGCCACAGTGATTACTTGGGATAGACATGTGACCCACACCGAACTGATCAAGTTCACTTAACATTAATTGAGGAACTTCTCTTTTAAGACCAAGAAGAAAGAGGCATTCACACTTTCCTACCAGGCTTGAACTTGAGAAGCCGGATTTGCTCCAGCTCCCTTGTTCTCATGCAACGCCTGAAAATGAAGGCACCACACAGAGAGGGCTGCTGATTGCAGAGACAGAGTCCTGAATCCACCTGTGCCTAAAGCAAAATCCAACTTTGGACTTTTCAACTATGTACACCAATGAAGTCCCTTTTCTTGATTAATCCATTGTGAACTGAGTTTCTGTCATTTACAACCAAGAGTCCTTAGTGTTAAAGTCCTTAGCGTCCCTTCAATATAACATCTTGACTATAACGTAGAACATCTCACACTATCCCCTTTTACTTATTCTTCCTAAACTTACCCATCCATTAAATTACTCAATTGCCACCACAATTTTCTGTAGTAGAATAGGGCAAGAATTATTGATCCCAGTAGATAGAAGCATTGACTTTAACCCAGAGAAGCTGAGTTACGGTCACTCTCAATGGAAGTCCTCAAATTAAAACAAAATCCCTGGACCAGAGCCCAGGTCTTCCGATTTTTTAGCTCAGGTTCTTTTGGTAAATCTTCCCCCCCCCCCCCACATTTCATTTCTGCACCTGCCAGTTTTATACCACTGTTCTCAGAACTGTGATTTCTAGTTTGACTTTGGTTAGAATAGAAGCACTTTCTTGGCTGACAAACATTTTGGAGGTTGTGGTAGGGCCAAGCAGATTTTGTTAATTAGGGCTTCTTCACCCAGAAAATTGCCCCTATTATGGGATAATTACAAACCTATCTGATGGGGCTTAATCTGTAATGGTGATTGATGATGGTGATAATGATGATGGTGGTGGGTGATGATGATGATACAGTGTTGGGATGAGAAACAACTCCAAATGGGTAGCAGGCTCTAAGGAGCAGGGATCCAGAGACTGACCACATTTGCAACTAGCAGTGACCACCTCTGACAACTCTCTGCCCTGAGCAGCTTTCAGCCTTGGCAGTCATGCTTTGAGCTAAATTAAGATGTTCTCAGGCTGAGTGATGGAGTGTAACATCACTGGAAATCAGACCCCCAGGTGCTGGAAGCCACTGGAGCCTGGCACACAGGCAGAGCCACTTGGCAGTACAACATCCCCCTTGGGAAGGAAACTGGAAGCAAAATAAATGAACTTGACAGTTTGTGCTATTGCCAAGTATAAAACTGTTTCCCATAAGCAATCACTTGCAAGACAGTAAGAGAATTCTGTCCTCTAAAGATAGGGTCCCCGGTGAGAAGGTCAGAACCTCTTGATGGATCTCAGGGTCTTCCCAGGTAGATCTCAGATGCCAGAATGTAGCATCCTTCACCTTCACTTTATTGACGTCAAGAGATGATTAATCTCTACGCCGATAGTAACCACCACGCAGTCCATACCCACCCATCCTCCAAGCTTTGATGGATCTCCCATTGGGAGGAAATAATTCAATTCCCTCTTCTGGCCCTCTTAGGAATCTTAATTCAGGACATCTCCATATCATTCAAGTACCCTCCACACCTCTATTCATCCCAAATCTTTATGGAGTAGTATTTATTCTTTTAAAAAGACTGATATCCTATAATTTATAAATGCAACCTCATTACTTTTAAGTCTGTTTACCACAAGCAAGTTTAAACTGTATATGAATACTCATTCATTTATTCGTTCCTTCAGCACAAATTTACTCATCATCTGCTGTGTACAAAGCTCCAACATGTCAGAAACTAAGAGTTCAAATTGTGTCAGATTCACTGTCATAGCACAGTACCTAATCCATGACTTGGCACACAGCAGTACTCAACAAACACTTGCTGAATAAATTAATAAGAGGGTTAAAAGATATTTAGCATAAAGACTTATGCCTCAAAGAGCTTGCAAAAAAGCGCCCTGCTATGTGAAAGTGAAGAAAGGGATCACTAAAGCCCTTCCCACTCTAAAATTCTAGCGTTCATGATCTAATTCCTGGTTAGAAGGTAGGTAGGTAGGTAGGTAGGTAGGTAGATAGATGATAGATAGAATAGATAGATAGATAGATAGATAGATAGATAGATAGATAGATAGATAGATAGATAGATAGATAGATATGAGCCCGTATATCAAAAGATTAAATGACAGAGCAGAAGATGTCACAAAGCATTCAATAATAAGTCCCCTATAAGAGAGAAAAATTGAAAGTGCTCGGAGTGATCCGAGGAGGGAGAGATCCCTGTAGCCTGGGAAAGGAAGTTAGAGGATTTGAGGAGGAGATGGGACTTGCATGAGACCTTGAGGAAAGGACACATTTGGTATGGGCACAGAGTTGGTGAAGCTGGGATTTATTCAAATGAAACAGGAGAGCTTAGCTTCTATGGCTCCAAGTGGGACAGAGCTTTCTGACCAGGAAGAAAATGCGGCTAAATGCTCCATGTGTGAAGCACTGTTCTATTTACTTACCAAATAACTTCACAAACATTCAGCATTATTTATTGAGCACCTAATATATGCCAGGCACTCCTTTAGGGTCACTAGGTTCATTGCAGTGAATAAAATGGACAAACCCCATGCCCCCATGGAACCCCTATTCTTGTGGAGAGAGCAGATAATGCACAAAATAAATATTTACTGGGCTGGATGGTGCTAAGTGCTATGGAGAAAAGTAAAGCAGCGAGCAGGGATGGATGTTTGGAGTAGAACAGAGGTGATAATGTTAAATAAAGAGGTCAGGAAGGCCTCACTGAGAACAGGATATTTGAATGAAGACCTGAAGGAAGTGAGGGTGAAGAGCATTGCCAACAGCAAGAACAGCAGGTGCAAAGGCCCTGAGGTAGGATATGCTTCATTTGTATGAGGGACAGCAAAGAGGCTACTTGACTGGAGCTGAGGGAGGAAGGGAGAGACTAATCAGAGAAAAGGTCCAAGAGGGAACATGAGCCAGATAAAGAGGGCCTCAAAGGATATTGCGGTGACCTTCAAACCTCAGGCTGACTCATGAGCTACATGTCATCCATTCTCCTTTGCAAAGGAGAGGACCAAAGCTCAGACAGCTGGTATGACCTGCCCAGGATTATACAGACAACAGTTAGCAGAGCCAGGGTTCAAACCCAGACCTCCCTGGCCCCTTCTACTTCATCTGACCCCACCCTTCCCTCTCTCAGTACTATCCATTCATGCACAAGCATGTGGGGACACACACACACACACACACACACACACACACACACACACACACACATATGCATACACACGCACACCCTCCCCTACTGATTTCAGTCCTCCAATGCCAAGCTCCTCCCCATGCAGTGCCTTCACACCTGCTGTTCCCTCTGACTGGGATGCTCTTCTCCCTACACTTGATCTGCCCAGGACATCCTTTTGGCCTTGGTTCAAATGTAAGGACCTCAGAGATGCCTCCCCTGATCCTCCGATTAAATTGCCCTCACCATACCTTCTCTCTCCAAGCCCGCAGGCCTGCCTCCCTTTGTAATTGCATATTTAATTGTGGGTTAGTTTAAATTCTTCCTTCCTTCCAGACTGTATCTCTACATTGCCTAGCCCAGTGCCCAGCACATAGGAAGTGATCAACAAACATTCATTGAATCAATGAAAAGACCAAAAACATAAAGAAAATGAAGTAAGAAGAACCCAGAGAGGTTTCCATCCATCTCTAGGGAAAAGAAGGCAGTGGCTGAGGTGAGAGAGACTCGGGTCTGTCTGTGGACCTGGATGCTTCTGCCTTGATTTTAGAGTGAAACACTGCAGTCTGTCTCCGGTTGCTCCACAATCTAATGCATTTCATCATATGACTTACGGCCCCCGCCGCCGCCCCCAGGAGCCTCTGGAATGAACATTATTTGGAGTAATTGGCCAAGCACTTAGAAAATGCTAAGGTTTATTTTTAAATGTGATTAGGACCTGTCTCTTGCTTTCTGGAAAATCACGTGAGCTCCTCAGAGATACAAAATACTCAAGATCACTCAGCACTCTTAAAACCAACTTTTTTATCTTGTCTTTATAACAAACTTGCTACGTTGGTTTAGGGCAAAGCATAACCACCCCATGTGACTGATAGAAAAACTGAGACTTAGGGGTAATGAAATGCACCGTCTGAGGACAAATGGCTGGTTGATGGCAGAGTCAAGGGCTGGTCCCTTTAAACCATACAGCAGCTGTGCCCACCCTACCACCCCGCCTCCCACGATAAATTACAGATCCCTCTCCCGTGCAAATAATGCAGACAGTCCCCTCAACAGAACAATATTTCTAGAAAAAGGGAGACACTGCTTTCTTAATTTGATGTTTTACGTGCTAGCAGGGCAACCAATCGTTCTAACTAGGCCACAGGAAGCCTATTTCACTTTAAGAGCCCATTAGCAAGCTGGCAGAATCTCATCCCATTACCATGTAAATAAATAAGGATGAATTTCCCCACCTTAGCCTCCCAGGGCTGGACCAAAGCTCTCCCCCTCTGCACATTTTTGATAACCTACTCATTCTGGAATACCTCGCAATTAAAGACAATGTGCGCTGGAACTCAATAATTCATTGTGAAGGGGGTAAAAAAGGATAAGATAATTAACATTCTCTGGCCGGCTTTGGCTAGGAAATAGCTTAGTAAGCACAAGGACATTTTTTGGGCTATTTCCATCACAAGGGAAGAATAAATAAGAGAGATCCTTTTGCTCTCTGACCTGAAGGATCCATGTCAGGCTGGCTGGCCCCAGGGCTCGGCTGAGCTGGGTTCAGACTCTCCACCTCTGGAGGAGGAAGCTGACCAGCAAATGCAGCCCTGGGCTGGCAGAGGGTGGGTGGGTTATGGGAGGTAGGCAGCAGGCATTTCTAAGCAGCTTCTCCTTTTTTTTTTTTTTTTTTTTAACTTGAAGTATAGTTGATTTAAAATGTTGTGTTAGTTTTTGGTGTGCCTCATAGTGATTCAATTTTATATATATATATAAAATATATATATTCATTATAGGTTATTATAAGCTATTGAATACAGTTCCCTGTGTTACACAGTCAAAACAGAAACAGACTCCAAGCTGCTTCTCCTTAAGCTCCTAGCCCACACCCCATGCTTCAACTTTTCAGTGACCTCCATTTTTTTTCTTCTCTGATCTTCTTTATCAAGTCTAGTAACCTCACTGAGCCTTCCTTAGTTTGCCCTTCTGTAAAAGGGGAAGATAATGCGTAGCAGGCAGGGTTAAAGAGGACTGAAACATCATCATTATCTTTATCCTCATCCTCATCATCTCCATCGCCGTGAGACTTCATGAATCATTTATGACGTGTCAGGATTTATGATGTGCTAAATGTGCTTCATTTGCGTTATTACCTTTGATGACTACTGGGATAAATGGCCACTCTTTAAACCTCAAACAAAATAAAATAGAAATAGATTTTTTTTAATTCTATGTCACACAGTGGGAAATAAACTAATGAAACACATAACCCCAAGGGGGATGGTGCAGGCAGTTGGAGAGGGTTTAGGGTATATTTATGCATGACAGAGCCATAAAAGGGTGCTGGGATATACCTAACCTTTGTGGTTGACGTCAGGAAGGAAACAGTTTCTCTGTCTCATAACCAAGATCAAGGGTGGTTGGAGCATGACTGTGCCCGCTGGGTGCCCATCCCATGGGAACTCTGTTGGCAGCAGATATCAGCCTGAATGGACCATGAGTCTGTCCCAGAATGGCAATTCCTATATTTTATGTTGCTCTGATTCTTCAGATAAAATTTTTTCAGCTATTACTTTGGTTTCTATGCTGATCCACTGACCACTAGCCCAGTCTCTTTGTTCCCTCTAAGTTCTATTTTCTTATTCTGAGTAGTGAAATTGTGGTGGCAATTCACTATAGCAAGTCAGAAAGGAATTGTCCTAAAATGTTGGAATGCTTTAACCAGCACATGGAAAGTTGTCCCCCATACCCACCCTTACGTACACACCTTAGCATCCTTACACCTGTTTTTGCCTCCTTCCCTCATGGAAAGATCATCCTCCTTCAATCTAAAGCTAATCCCCCTGGAAATCTTGGCTCTCACCCCTAAAATACACTTCCTCAGAGACCAGACCTCATCGATAACCTCTCCCTCTGTCCTTCATCTTCAGCCATCCTCCAGTCCCCTCGCTGCCTCCATCCCAGAAGCAGTTAAACTTATATATCTCTCTCTCGTATTAAAAAAAAAAAAAAGGTTCTCCCTGGATCCCCACCCTTTTCCAGCTGTTATCTTATCTCTTTCCCCATCAAAGCCAATGATCTAAGAACGCTGTCTCTCCTTGTGGCTTCAGTTCCTCACTTCCCACGATTTCTCCCCGCAGTCAGGCTGGTTCCCCTCCTGTTCTGCCTCTGAAACTGCTCTCACCAAGACTATACTCCCGATGATCAGATCCAGGAGGCACTTGGAGTCTCCTTATTGGCTCACTCTGTGATGGTGGACAGGGAGAGTTTCCTTATTGAAATTCAGCTCTCGGATTTTTCCCATCTCTAGACCTCCTCATATTTCTCCAGGTCCTCCTTACTTCCCTTCAAAGATTTCCCCTGAATTGAGACCTTTGCAGGCTGTCCTCACCTCTCACTCTATGCTGCCTTATTGGGAGAGCCAAAGCTATGGTCCAGTCCACTTGCCAGTGACTCTCCATCCTATTCAGTTCTCCATCCTGGATGTCTTCTCCTCAGCTCCTGTACATGCCCATCTGGATCTCCCACAAGACCCTTGCATTAGTTTCCTATTGCTGCTGTAACAAATTTCCACAAACATAATAATTTAAAACACAAGTTCATTATCTTACAGTTCTGGAGGTTAGAAGCCCAAAATCTGTCTCAGTGAGCTAAAATCAAGGTGTCACCAGGATGGCGTTCCTTCTGGAGGCTTCAGGGGAGAATCCATTTTCTTACCCTTCTCAGCTTCTATAGCTTCCTACAGTCCTTGGCTTATGACCTGAATCCCTCCAACTTCTGCTTCTGTGGTCTCATCTCCTCTGACTCTGACCCTCCTGCCTCCCTCTTAAAGGACCCTTATGATTGCATTGGGTCCACCCAGATAATCCAGGATAATCTGTCCATCTCATAATCCTTAACTTACTCACATCTGCAAAGCCTCATTTACCATGTAAGGTAACATAGTCACAGGCTCTGGGATTTAGAATGTGGACATCTCTGAGCAGCCATTTTTCTGGCTACCACAGCACTCAAGCTCAGCATATGCAAACCTCTTTTGCACCAAGATGCCTCTGTCTTGATGACAAACAATCCACACATTTGGCATCAGCATTGACACCTCTTTTTCTCTCATCCCTAACATCCAGTTAATGAGCCTGTCCTGTCAGTTCTTACCATCTCCCAGCTAAATTCACTTCTTTCCACCTCTACTACTGACACCTTGGCTTGAACCATCATCACTTCTAGTCTGGATCACTACCACAAGCTCTTCACTGCTACTTTTGCCTCCCACTGCTGTCCAAAGTTTTCTTTTGGAAAAAAAAAACTAATCTTCTTAAAACTCATAAAGTTCTATCACCACTACCAGGATATGGTCCAGCTCCTTAATGTAACTATAAGCCCCTCGTGATTCCAGCCTCATCTCCTGCTACCCTCCCCTTGCTCTCTTAGCCTTTAACCACATGGAACCACTAGCAAATCCCCTGTGAGGCCTGAACATGATAACACATCTATCCTGCACTCCCTTTCCCACTATCCCTGAAAACTATTCACCTGACAATGCATTCTTAAGAACTAGCTCAGTTACCACCTCCTCCAGAAAGTCTTCCCTGATGGAACTGATGACAAAACTGGCCTGAATTCTTCACCCCTCTCTGTATTCTCACCCTTTGCAAGGTGGCTTAATAGCTCCTCCAGTTAAAAGGTACAATCTACTCCCCCACATTTTGATTCTGACTATGACCATGTGGCTTGCTTTGGCCGATGGCAATTGGATTTTAACAGTTGTCCCACAAAGAGAAACTTACAAAAGTACTTGTACTTTTTCCTCTCTGCCTTCACCATGAGTACCCACCCAGACTAGCCTGTTGGAGGATGAGTTATGTGGAAAAGAGCAGAGTTAGAGCAGAGCAGACCTCAGCCAAGGCCATCATTGACCAACTAACAGCCAATCCATGCCCAAATAAGTGAGGGAGCCCAGTCAAGATCAGCTGGACCAACTAGTTGACCTGCAGCTGATGTTAGATATTTGAGTGAGCCCACCAAGACCAGCTAACCCAAAGATGCATGAGCTAAATGAATGCTTGTTTAAGCCACTGAGTTCTGGGGTGATTTATTATGCAGAATTACTTTGGTAACAAATGACTAATGCACCTGACCTCCAGTCTAGGTTTGGTGTCTTCCTCTGTGTCCCCATGCCACGCTTGATGTACTGTGTCATAGCTCAGCAGGTAGTGCAGCCGTCTGGTTACTGTCTTTCCTACTAGCACACAAGGTCTATGAAATCAGGGTCTGTGTCTAATTCATCCTCAACTCTGTATCTCAGTGCCTAGCAGAGCAGCTGGCACGCAGAAGACCCTCCATAAATATCTGATAAATAAATTGTAGCAAAGCAACTAGAACATTTTTTCCATCTCACTAGGGTTGAGTTGGCAGTTGCAACTTACAAATGCTTTTGTTTCTATTCACAATAAATAAGCCCTCCTCCCGTTCCCTCAACCCCAAAGAGAAAGAGATCAAATGTTCAAATCTAGGTGCAAGGAATAGGTTGCACAATGACAGGGAAGAGCCTGCACAAAAAGAGGAGTGAGCCTGCCAGACAAATGTGTTTCACTAGTGCAAAGCTACACGAGAATTAGCTGTTAGCACAGCTCCGCTTTCCTCCCAGCTCAGCTGCTAGTGGTTTTATTCTGCAGGAATTAAATGTCCTTTCCAAGCCTCAGTTTCCTTATCTTTAAAATGGGGGAAATAGCACCAACCTTGTGGGGTTGTGGTACAGATGGACATCCCATATTAGCCTGGTAAAAAAACCCAAAGAGGATGGTGAAAGAGGTGTCAACGGCAATTATGACAATCATTTACCACATGAGCTCTCATTATTCCGACAACCCTGGGGTTTTTCAGGATGAATTTTCAGGTGAAATGGTGACAAGGGTGGTGACAAAGAGAATGCAGGGTGGATCCAATCATGTGAAGTCTTTGATGTGGGCACAGGAAGATGACAGAGCCCCACTGTCCTCAGGGTTCCACCATGTGGTTCTGCTTCGACCCTGAGTTCTAGTTATCTTTCAACATCAACTTGTGAGGAAATCCCGTCTATAAGCCTCAGTTTCCCTGTTGGTAAAATGAGGGTACTCAACAAGACGAACCCTACCAACTCTCCTAATAAAATAATGCATAGCTGGCCTTGTGGACCGGCTCACTTGATGCCCTCTTCAACCCTACTCTAGTATGCAAAAGCTGGAAACTAAAATCTATGCTTTTCATCTAAGGTTTAGATGTGGTTTAAGTTTTGCCCGTTAGATGTATGTGCACAAGACTCTGATCTGGAAATGAATCTAGAAGAGACGGCAGAGTGAGGGACATGCATTTTGCCAGTGGCTGGTAGCCGAGGTAGCATGCTTCTGGGGCCAGTGGCCATGGCAAAGGTTCTCATTTTGCAGCTGTGTTCTGCCCTGGCCCAGTTCTGTCCTGTCATTTGCAGAGCTGTCCTGAAACTTGCCCTCAAGTCTGTCTATTTAGCCCATCCAACAGTTACATGAACTATTTAATAATAATCCCCTAACAACAAAAAATAGTAATAAACACTGTTGATCTATTTATTAATAAACCTCTATTTACACTTACTAGAGTGGCTTTTGTTGCCTACAACTAAGACCTCTAATATGGAGGAGGAGGAAGGAAAGAAGCAAAAAATGAGGGAAGGTGAAAAACAAACAAGCTAGGCCAGCAATCAAGAAGAAAGCTTGTTCTCTCTTAATAGATTTCTTAACAGTATGGTCAACCCATGCAAAGATGTCCATTTTTTACAATGCGTTTAAATATCCAATTTTTGCAAAGAAAACATATACACACATACGCCCATGTATATGGATGGTAAACGTTTTAAACACCACAAACCAAATGTTAGCAGCTGTTATTTCTAGATAATAGAATCACAAGAGATTTTTTAAAATTACTTTTAATTGTTCTATAATGAGCATGGATGATAATAATAGACATATCTCATTTCCCCTGGATCCCGCTCTTATTCCCTAATCTTGGCTGATAAATTTATCACACACATTAGTCCTTGAAAATGGATGTTAGACTGAATATACACATTATCTCTGAAAAGTGTCCCTATTTTGACAGAAAAGAAAACTGAGGCTGATTCAGCTTAACTTCTTTAAATGTGTCACCTCTCCCAGGTAACAGGTAAAGTAACTGAAAGTCCTGATTTCAGAGGCAAAGTTTGGTTTCTAAATCTGTTTGGTCATTTAAGAGTTGTGTAGCCATGAGAGTTTCTTCTGTGAGCCTCTGTTTCTTTTCATCTGAAAATTGGGTATAATAATAGCACCTACCTCCAGGCTGGTGTAAGGAGCCAGTGAGATACTGCGTGTGAAAGGCTTAGAGCATTGCTTGGCAAATCATGCTTAATAAATATTACCTACAACTAGGATTGTTACTCTTGGCATCCTACTGTAATGGGGTTCTAGTACACCTGTCTTTAATTCTGACAGTAATGAGGGCAGGAATTTTTCTCCCAGGGCATGTTAAACCATGGTGGTTCTGAATTCTGCAAGAGGCGAGATGCTGCCCTAATCGTTGTATTCTGTGCATCCAGTATAGTGAATGCTAATTTGAATGAATGAGTAAGTAGATGAATGGGTGGATGGAAGGATGGACATAGACAAATAAATTGGTGGGAAGTAAATAAATGAGTGCATCACTGGTGGGTGGATGTGGGCAGGGAGGACCTTAGGTGAATTAGTATGTCAAATGCCTGGATGGGAAGGCAGGTGGAGCAGAAGGGTGGATGAATGATGGAATGGATGAATGTGGTGGGGGGCTGATGGTGGGTGGGTGGATGGGTGCAATGGGAGGAAGAGTCTCCAGTGACTTAGTGTGTAGGGAAGGCCCAGATGAATGGGAGGGTGGGTGGTTGAGCAGATGACTGGATGGGTGAATAATAGATGGACGGATGCACACACAGAAGGCTGCTTTCTCTCCCTCCATCACCACAGCCCACCCTTCCTCAGTTCCAAGGCCTCAAATCACGGAGACCAACCATGCCAGGACGCCCCCCGCCCAACCCGAGGGATGAGCATCCTTGCCGAGCTCCCCCTGGCTGCCTTGCAGCTCCAGGGACCCGCGGGCGGGCGGTGGCGCTATGACCCGCGGGGTAGTGCGCGGGGGCAGGGACCAGGGTCACCTCCCCGACCCCGAGCTGAGCGCCCGGCGTGCGCCTGTTCGTCTGCATTGACGTCGGCGGCGGCCGCGGCCAGGCTCTCGGGTCCGCCGTGAGTTATGATGCATATCCAGCGCCGCTGCTAAAAAAAGGGGCCGTGACTCACCACGGAAACTTCCACGAGCTCAGGCGGCGCAGGGGCGGAGTGGCGGCCAGCGGCGGCGCCCGGAGCGCGGGGCTGCAGCCAGGTGTCTCTCGAAAGCACAGTGGCCACGACCGGGGCGCCGGGTCTGGCGGGAGCCTGGGAGTCCGGGGCCCGCCGCGACTCCCGCACCTCGGCCGCCCGCCTGGCCTGCGTCCCACCGCTGCGAGCTCCGAAGCAGCCTTTGTGGGATAATGAAGCCCCGCGGCAGGTGGCGAATGGCAGCTGGCTCACACTCGGTGCTCCTAAACGCTCTGTTGATCTTAATTCACTTAACCCTCAAGACAGCCCTTAAGGGAGGTGACGTGACTCTCTCACTTGCAGGTTGGGATGCTGAGGCCAGAGCGAGAACGGGACTTGCCAGGGGTAACACAGCTAGTACAACCAAGTCTCTCGATATATCTAGTGAGGCTGTTATTTGACAGACACTGTGCAACCCCTGCTGCGTGCCCAGGCCTGTGCTGGTGGCACGGAGATGGATGAGCAATGGACCCCGCTGGGTGGAGCTCATGAATGCTCTTTCCAGAACCTCAGTTCCATCCCTTTCCACCCCACAAACATTTCCAAACCCTCCTATGTGCAGAGCGTAATGTCAGAGGGGACAGAACGAGGGTTACAAAAGTGACTACGGCAGCCTTCATTCATTCATCTATTCATCCACCAAGTAGTCACTAAGCACCTACTATGCGCCAGGTGAGGATGGTAACCCTAATTGGCCCCTGGCCTCATGGAGCCCACACCCTGGGGGGAAGACAGGAGAACAAGATTTGAGAAGTGCTACGTTTGGGTCCTAGAGGAACACAATACAGAGAGGGAACATCCAGCCTAACCCAGGCAATCAAGGAAGCTTTCCCGGTGGAAGCAAATGTGACACGAAAGCCTGGAGTCTCTTTGGAAGTTAGGCATATCGACAGGTGGTTGGAAGAGAGTTTCAGCCAGAGAGAAAACCGTGTGCCTAAGGCCAGAAATGTGAGAGGTCATGCTGGGTTTGAAGAACTGAAAAGCATTCAGAATGTCTGCAACAGTGAGGGCAAAGGAGCAAGAGTGGTAAGAAACAGGAAGTAGGAGGCAGGTAGGGAAGGGACACTTGCTAATAAGGACTTGGGACTCAGCCAGAGAGTAAACAGGCTGACAGCTCAGCACACAGCCAGCTGCACTTACAAGGAGCAGACAGTATCAGTTCTATTTGTGCCAAAGAGGGCAGAACAAATGCCATGTTTATGGGGTTTTTCTTTTTCTTTTTTTTTTTTTTTTAATGGAGGTACTGGGGATTGAATCCAGGACCTCATGCATGCTAAGCGTGTGCTCTGCCACTGAGCTATATCCTCCCCTCATGCCACGCCGGAAGGATTCATGGTAGAGAAGACATTTAGACTGTCCCCGGTTGATAGACTTGCAGTTGAAAGGGAAAGGGGAGAGAAAGGGGACTATCTTGGCAGCAGCATGGATGGCATAGAACCTCACCTAGCTCTTTATGAAGCCTCTGGAAAGGCCAGGGACATGTTCACAGGACCAGGGCTAATGCAGCGTGATTCTCCAAGGCCTGAATGTGTGTGTGCAGTCTAGGGCGTGGATGAAATAGCCTACAATGACACCATGAAAGCAAAAGACACAGCCCTGTTTCTTCAAAGGCAACTGGAAAGCAGAATCACTTTAGTCTTCACCAGTATGTACCGAGCACTACTATGTGGCAGGTGCTGTGATAGGCACTGGAGATCCATTGGAGAACAAAAACAGACACGAGGTCCACCCTCATGGAGACTAATTCTGGAAGGAAAAATAATGCAAAAAAAAGACCCAAATAAATAAATAAATAAGACCCAGGCATAAGTATGTGATGCTGTGAGAAGGCAGGAGAGGATTGCTCTGTTCTTTTTTCTTTTCTTTTCTTTTTTTTTTCTACAAAGTTTATTCTGGGAAGAGGATTGCTCTATTCTTAATGGTGTTACAACTGAGCCAGGGTCTGAAGGATAAGTAGAAGGGAGGGAATAGTGTTCCAGGGAGAGGGACCAGTGTGCGCAGACCTCTCTAGGGGGAAGAAGGTCAGGGTGACTGAGGTGGAAAATAAGCGGGTGCTTGGAACAAAATAAGGCTGGTCAGCAGGGTCTTATGAACCATCATAACGACTGGGGAGTGCATCCTAGCAACAGTGGGGGTCACTGAAGTGTGTATAATAACCAAGTGCTCTGGGTGTGCAGAGAACCAGAGAGGAAACAGAGACATACCACTTACTGACCTCTCTCCTTGTTCATTTCACCTCGTTTAACTTTGACGACAACTCTGCAAGGTTCTAATCTCCAGTGTCCTGAAAAGAAACCTGAGGCTCAGAGAACTTAAGTGATTTGCCCGTGTCCACAGCTTGTGAAATAGAAGATCTTTCTAATGGGGATGAGATTAGCCTCCTAGAGGAAGTGGGTGTAAAGCAGGACTTGGATAGCCAGAAAGGAAGTGAAGAGGCTTTCCCCCTGAGGACAAGTCATCAACCATACAGAGATAAGACTAATGGCCTGGAAAAGAAGCAATACAGGAACTGCCTACATAGAATATAATGCAGGAAGGAAAAAAGACTGGAAGGAAATACACAAAGAGTTTGCTCTCAGAATCTTATTTCTAAGGGTTATGAATAGTTTTCACTGTTTAATTTTTGCTTGATTGTGTTTTCTTAGTTTTCCATAATGAATAGATGCTTCTTGTATAAATAGAGGAAACACTAACCGTTACATTTTCAAGGGAACATGTAAGCTTTCTCAGTTCTCACAGGCAGTATCTATATTGTATTTATTTTTTTAATCCTCCTATGGAGCCCAGCACAATGCCTGGAACATAGTAGGTGCTCAATAAAATAAGTTAAATGAAGTAGTTGGAGACAAGGATTAAGGGTAGTAAAAAGGCCAGATCTGGCATTTTGTTCTAAAACAAAGTTCAGGTCCCCCTGTCATAAATCAATTAGTCTTGAAACAAACTGTTGAAACTGTGAATTCACCTGCAGTCCCCTTCATAGCACTGAGTGACCATGGTCTCCCTGTCTGCTAGTCGCAGCCAGTAAATGCCTTGGCAAGTTTTAATTGGGTTCTTTCAATGTTTTCAGCCTCGAACAGGGTCTGTGGGAGAATAGATACAAGAGCAATACAAACTGGGGCCCCTTGCCAGAGCAAATATTTTGGTGCTGAATGATTTGGCTGCATCCAAGCAGGCGAGACCCAAGAACACTCGCTCGCAAGGCTGTCTCTCCTAACCAAACGGCACCGCATACTATGATGTTATAATATTAGGTCCCTAATCACGGAAACACTGGCATCTGTTTCGGCAGAAGCACCCTCCCAGATGGCGCGTCCCACTGTTTTAGTCGTCTGGAACAGTGTGGGGTTTCTTAAATGGCTTTAAGCTTCCAAGTCATCCTCCACACAATGGCAGCCTGTTAATTAAGTGGTCCCTTTGTGGTTGCATTTGATAAATATGAGATGAGAAGGGTTTATTGAGATGTGAAGACAAAAAGGAAGGAAAAGCAACAGGGAGGAGCTCTCGCAGCAGAAAGGCCTTTGTGCGGGTGTCATCCAGTGGGTTTCAAGGGAATCGGGAAGGGCTTAAAATGCACAGAAAGGAGAAGGCTGGGATTCATGGGCAAGGCTGCCGCCTCTACCTAGTGGACACCCAGCCAGATGCAAATGGTGTGTGGCGACCGCACCTCACCCATCTCTTCCCGCAGAGGCAGGCCGGCAGGTGGAAGCCTTCCAGTTCTTTCTCAGAGTTGAGTGAATCCAGCCTCTCGCCGACATACACTTGTCATTCACGCTGCCAGGCGCTGTTTTGACTCTGGTCGTCAAGATTCGGAAAGTGCAGCTCCAAAAATGGTATCCGCTTTGGAAGCAGCGTCCTGTGTTCTTGGAGCAGCAGATGACTGGTGACAACACACAATTAAATATAAACAGTCGGCCCAAGAACTCAGCTTGGAGGGTTGGTGAAGTTTCAGGTCTGACTTGTTAAACTTGGACTCCTCCAGAGGCTGGGCAACATTCTCAATAACCAGCACCCCAGGGAATTAGGCCTAAAGATAAGCTGGGGCTTCAGTTGAAAGTAGATCTCTGTCAGCCACCCTCCTGCCTCCAGGCAGAAATATAGCAGCCCCAGGCTGGAGAAAAGGCTCCATGACACCTGATGAGTTCCTCGTCCTGCCGACCAGTTCGGTCTTAGTTCAGCCATTCATGCAAGGAGTATCCACGAGGTATCTTCTAGCAGGAGGACGTGTATGTGGGGACGTGTTGCCTGGGCCACTGAGCTCCTGCCCTTAGGAGCTTACAGTCAAGTTGGCTCAGGGTTTTGTGAGCAATGGAGGGCAGAGGCTTTCTTTGGCTTTTATCTTTATACTCTCAACACCTAGCACGATTCCTGGTGCATACTAGGTGCTTAATAAGTGCCTGCTGACTGAATGACTGCGTGAGTACTATCTCCCACCCCCTCTTGTAGTTAATATTGTTCTATATCTTTTTTAACTTCCTCCTCCTGCTGTCATCAGTACATATTTTTCTGGCACTAGTGGCTGTGAGAACAGCTGCTTCTGAACTGCCGCACCCTAGAACTTGGAAATTATTAATAATTCACCTTTAGGCCATCACTCCTCCAGTTCCCCGTTGTCTTCCCCTGGTGTCGGCATCTGCTCTTGGTCACCAGTAATAAGAAAAATAATTTGTTTTGCCGTCTAGTGATCCTTTACAGCTGGCAACGGTTTTCACTTGTTAATGTGAAGTCTGCTTTCAAGGACTGTGGGGGAAGCCCTAACAAGCCCCGGTGTCACCAGGCTGCACTCACCCGAATACTGCCACGAGCCCCAACCCCCTCAACCTTAAAGCCCAGCATCGGTAGATTTAGACTTTCATCCCACAGTTAAAATAAGATTTAGGGAGCCCTTCTCCTAAAACAGGTGTCACATTGACAATCACACTTCTTCGCACAGTGGTGTAATTATACCGGGTGCTGTGCTGCAGGTGGGTTACAGCAGAGGCGAGAAAGCCGGAAAACCACAGGGAAGTCCAGATAACTGGCCCCGAGCCAGACCTGCCCAGCCGCAAATCTCTGAACCACAGCAGAGCAGCTCAGAGGCTAACATCTTTTCATCATTACTATTATCACTACAACAACTACTACTATTACCATTGGTGTGTATCTACTGTCTAAACACGAGTCCAGTGAATTTCAGCTTGCTTTGTGACGTGGGTGTTCAACATAAGTAACGTTTGCACAGCCACCCACAACTAGGCTGGTCCTTTTGTTTTTATTCATTTTAAGTGTTAACAGATGTTCTCTTAAAATATTCACAAAGTGTATCAAAGGGAAAGGTTTTGATGGCTAGTTAACTTAAACAGAACTGGGACTAAGAGGAAAGGATGTGTGTAGGGCAATAAGCACAAGGCCGCACTGTGGTCTGACAGAGACACTTCCTGGATTGTCTCTCAGCAGTTTCTTCTCCTTAGATGGTGGCTCCCCATTTCAGTGGCTGATTCTGGAGGACTTTGTGAAAACTGGCTAAACTTGTCACATGTTCCAGCAACAAGCCATCCTGGACTCGGAGCACTTCCCTCCCTCTGAAGGGAGGTGACCTTGCTTGTTCTTTACCACAGCAGCCACCACTGGACCCCAGGGTGGCTGTCTCTGCTTCACATGGGCTCCCCCTGAAGAAGAAAGTTGATAAGAGGCTTTCTGATTGGTCAAGTGCTCCTGCCTCCCATCCTTTGCCCAGTCTATTTGTCTGACTTCTGACCTCCTACCTTCCAAATTCTGTGTATCCCGTGACTCCTCGCCGCTGGTCTGTTTGGACTTCTCTCCTCCAGATGCTTCTTTGATACACACTGCCCTTTTGCCTGATTGCTCCTAGCGTCCTTCCTAGTCTCTGTAAGCCATCATGACCATGCCTTCCCCCATAGAAGAAATACAGAGCATACAAAGCCATACCTTCCTCAGCCTGGAGATGGCAAAACAGACTGGCTGCAAATTGCTGGGTAAGAAATAGGTCACAACCTGCCTCAGACAGGGCCTCGCTCACCCTGTTTATCCAGTCCATGGCTTAAGCACTTCCTCGCAAGACCACGTCTACAGTCTGATGTTTCTTTTGTCCTGACTAGCCCTCTCGGTAAGATGGAAAACACTGAATGGCAAATGGCAAATCCATAGAAGAAGCAGAGTGTTCAATGTCTCCCTTAGCCTTGCTCACAGGGACACAAAACTTCTTCTAGAATCATGAAAGAGAATGTAGTTTTTTAATAGACTTTGTTTTTTAGGGAAGTGTTTGGTTCACAGCAAAGTTGAGCAGAAACACAAATTCCCATATTACCTCCGCCCCGCACACATGCACAACCTCCCCCACTGTCAGCATCCCACGCCAGAGTGGGACATTTGTTACAACTGATAAACCTGCATTGACACATCATTATCATCAAAGTCCGTAATTTACACTGGGCTGCATTCTTGGTGTTGCACATTCTCTGGGTTTTGACAAATGTGTGGGAACATAACACCCACCATCGTAGTATCATGCAGAATAGTTTCACTGCCCTAAAAATTCTCTGTGCTCCACCTGTTCACCCCTCCCTTCCCAGTGGCTCCTGGCAACCACTGATCCTTTCACTGTCTCGATAGTTTTGCCTTTTCCAGAGTGTTATGTAGTTGGAATTATACAGCATGTAGCTTTTTCAGGTTGTCTCCTTTCAGTTAGTAACATGCATTTAAGTTTCTCCATGTCTTTTCTTGGCTAGATAGCTCATTTCTTTTTGGCGTTCCATTGTCTGGATGTATCACAGTGTATTGATTCATTCACCTGCTGAAGGATATTTTGATTGTTTCCAAGCTTTAGCAAGTATGAATAAAGTTGCTATAAACATTCATGGGGGATGTTGCTTTAAATTATATTTCTAATCATTGTTGAGTTCTAGATGAGCGAGGATGAGTTATGACAAACATGTGTGGCCCTCCCAAACACCTGTTCTCAAATTGTCTGTAGATAAATTACTCAAGGATCTTGTAACGGGCAAGATTTTTGTGCCCCACTCCCAAAGACTGATTCAGTAGATGTGGGGAGTCACCAGGTATAAGGAACACAGGCTTAACCTCCAAAAGGAAAGAAGCCAAGGACAGTTAAAATCTCTTCGTTCGCATCAGGGAGGATCATGTGCAATGAAGAGTTTGGAGATTAATATCCAAAACTCATTTGTTAGAGACATTTTGTTCTTCTCTGAGCCTCTTGGGGAAATGACATGGTGGCTAAAAGAATTGTTGATATGTACTATCCTCTCCCATTAGAAGTTGCTAAAAAAGCCCTGGGTACCAAGATGTGAACTATTTCCTTCAGGGTAGAATGGAGCCACTAAAAATAGCCTTGGAAAATAAGGAGTTGTAGAGGTTGAACAAGGGAAACAAATCAGAAATAAATTTGGCTCCGAGAAAGAAAGGAGGAGAAGGGGACGAACTCTCAAAAGAAATAGAGAGAAAGAGGCTATTAGCTTGGATACATAAAAACAGGTACATTTTTCCCACCCGCGGAGCTGCTGGCGGGCATTCCTGCAGCGTAAATCAGTCCCTGCAGAGCAGAGGAGGATGAGTCAGAGAATCAGCCAGGACTGGCCGGGTTATGCCAGGGTAACAAACAACCCCTCAGACCTCAGAGGCTTCAAAGCACAAAGGTTTGCTTCTTACTCCTGCTCTGTCCCGTGTGCGTTTAGTAGGGGGTCCTTGTGATCAGTCAGGGTCCTAGGCTGACAAAGCCTTCATCTTCCCACATGCTTCCAGGACCACTTCTAGGGGTCGGAGGTGCTACACTGTCTGGCATTGACAACTAAATGCACCAGCCTGGAAATGACGCATAGCTCTTCTGCTCGCGTTTCTTTGGCCAGTGCAGGTCACATGGCCCTGCTTGTGTTGAAGCGGGCAAGGAAGTGAAGATATACCATGTGTCCAGGAGGAAGAGAGTGAGCAAAGGTGTAAACAAGTCTGCTGGCTACTGTCGTCAGATAAAGGCATTGAGGGAGGGCACGTGGGGACAGGAGAGGGAAGGCTCCTTGGAATCACCAATCTGCAATTTGAGTTTCATCTCTGTCCTTACTAACAAAAGCAGCAGGCTTATCCAATGCCCCTGACTGTGTCCTGGACCTCACTTCCTGCCTGCGAGAAAAAGAACAGTGAGGTGGTAAACAGTGGGCCCTGGAGTCAGGCCAACCCGTTGTGTCTGGAACCTACCAGTTGTATGACCTTGGGCGAGTTATTAATCTCTCTGGACCTCCCTTTCCTCGGCTGTCTAACGTGACAATAGCACCTACCTCATGGCGTTACTGTGAGGATTAAATGAGATCATACAAGAAAAGAGCCTTAAGCCAGAGCTGCTCAAACCAGGCTGTGCCAGCCGGCAAACCACTCAGGGAGCTTGTTAACATGCATTTCTGATTCAGAGGTGGGGTGAGGCCTGAGATCTTGCATTTCCAGCAAGCCCCTGGTGATGCCAGGGTTGTTAGTTTGTGGACGATCCCTTAGTAGCAAGGACTTTAAATCTGGATTGAGATAATCCAAAGGTTCTGCCACTACTACCCTTGGTAAATGGAAGTTATAGCTGCTTGTTGGTGTTGACGTCTGTGTCTGACGCTTCCAGAGACAAACGTTCCATGCAGGTCTTGTGGCTGATGGAGCAGGTGCTAGAATCAGCAGGCGTGGGTTGGTGCCCCAGCTCTGCCACTCGGCAGCTCTGTGGTTCTGCCGAGTCATGGAAACTCCCTGAACGTCTGCATCTACGTCTGTAAAATGAGCATAATAATACAGATCCACCTTCCATCCTCTGTGATTCCACAATCCAAAGAGCTCCAAAAACTACCAGCTTCTTTACTAAGTTTGTCCTCGTCGACCAGGTAGCAAAAGCTGACCTTTATTGACATGAGGCTGTTTACAGCTTTTATTTTATGCCTCTTGTGACTGTTTCTGTGTTTCATCACAGAAATATCAGTGCGTTTGATAACTAAACACGGGTGTAGACCCTGCTGGGGTTCGATAACATATAGCAGGTGTACTATTTACCTTTCTAACAATTAAAAAATTCTGAATTCGAAATCTACCTGGCCTCTAGGGGTTTAGAGCAAACACTATGGATCTGAAGTCCCTTTTTCTCCAGTGGTTGAAGGGAGAAAGGAAAAAATGCATGCAAAACACCCAGCACCATGCCTAACGCAAAGTAAGTGTTCAACAGACAGGAGTTACTACCGAAATTATTGTTCCTCCCAATGTTCCCCTTAGACAGAGCGGGAGGGTTTGCAGGAGGCATTGCCTGTGGGTCCTCTAGAGACAGGACAGGATCAAGTTTCTCCCTGTGTGTTCAGACCCTTGATTTGTCTTCTGTCTTCTCCTGAAAAAGAGAAAAAAAAATGCACAGAAATGAATGCGTACAGTGAGAGTGAAGACAGGGAGATGGAACAAAAGCAAGACACAGGCAGGTGGGAGGGCTCTCCCTGTGCCTGCAGTGGCAACCTGGCAGGAGCTCAGCTGCACAGGCAGCCGAGGATAGCGGCTTTCCCTGAGGCCTGTCTGAACGTGCTGTTGAAGTGTCACTTGAGTGAAGGACTCGAGGGAGGGGTGGGGTCTCCAGTCCTTACCTGCCATTCACCTGCTGGAGGAACTCTGTATTCCCTCATCTTCATGGGTCTCAGCTTTCTTATGTGACAATGGGGCAACAATGCAATCCCTGCCCCAGCGGCCGTATTGCAGGGGACACAATAAAAGCGGTCACAGATGTGAATGCATTTTGAAAGGGAAAATCCGTGTTCGCAGGTTGCGTGTAATTACTAATTTGATGACAAGCGGATCGGTGAGAGAACTGACATCACACAGGGAGCTCTGGTTAGCACGTTCTTTAATCACACTTCTGTTGTCATCTCTAACAGCGCTGTTATTTCTACTTGGCTCCCTCACCTTCGCCTCAGCCATTTGTGCTTGTCAATGAAGACCAGCGTGATTGAGTTTTCACCAGATTAACTGGGCTGCTCTGGTTCCACCGTTGGTCATAGACAACCGGAATCAAGGCTCTTAGATATTGTTATTTGGACCAACAAATGACAATTATTTGAAAGAAAACAAATATAAACAGGGCACAGATTTGATAACTTGTCCTTCCCACTTCTATCTTTAGCTGCATCGGCAGACTTTTTGGCTAATGGCTTTCTCTCTGTTTTCATGTCCCATGTTAAGAACACCAGCTTTGGGATCAGGTAGATCAGAGTGAGACCCAGTCCAGACTCTTCCACTGCCTCGCTGTGTGTCATTTGGCAAGTCGCTGAACTCTCTGAGCCTCAGTGTCCTCATCTTTAAAATGGGAATAATTAGAACCAGCTGGCCTGTGTTGTAGTAAGGTTTAGGTACATATATATACCTGCCAAAGACTGGGCACTGATGACTGATTTCAGCAGCCCTGTAGGGGGTCTCTTTTTGCTTAATCCCCACCTGTACCGTGACTCTGAAAAAGCCAGCCAGTCATGGGGACAGGAAAGAAAGTTAAGTACAAGTGAGAAAAGAGATTATGCTCCCCCAGCAATCCCCAGTGCAGATCCTTAGAGTTGGAGGGCTGGGGGGACCCTGAATGAGATGGGAGATTAAAGTTTTGGGTCTCACTTCGAGGGGACCATTTAATACCAGAATTGAGTGTGAACAAATAAAACACAACTTGTCGTCAAAACTTAAACTGATGAGAAAGAAGGGGATGGAACTATCCAAGATGTCACCAAGGGGCGAGGCGGGAATCTGCAGAGCATTCAAGGGTGCAGAATTAGGAGGGCAAAAGAAATCCACTTCCTGATTGTGCCTCTCTTGAGCGCAACCCATTCAATAAATTGGGTACGTATATCCAGTGCTCAACTCAGGTGCTGCTACCTGACTCAGCCGTCAGATGACAGTGCTTATTACAATTATCTTTATCTTAACATTCATTGCAGTCTGATTTAGACCTTTCAGTCAACAGACAGAAACACAGCATGCCTAGTAAATGAGAGGGTGGAAAGATTTCTTACTCTGAAAAAAACGTAGAAAGCTCCTGTCTTCCCAGGTGAATTCAGAACCATCCACAGAATCAGGCTGCCGTGCAGTCCATCGATATATTGTAATTGAGAGCTGCAGACGCCCTTCTCACACCTCGGAACATCATGGTGTCGTTGTGTCTGCCACCAGCTTCAGCCACAAGGTTGGAGTGAGAGGTTACTGATGTGACTGCTTACCTTCCCAACGCCTGGTTAAGGGGTAATGAAAGTCAGACACTGTGGGCCTCCCATCAGAACAGAGTCTCCAGTAGGCTCAGAACCTTCCTCTCATTGTCCCTCATGGAAATCTTCCTCTCCTAGGGCTCATTTCCTCCTGGCCCTGCTCTCTGCTTTTCTAGCATGTCTGATAAGCTGTTTGTTGACAGAGCTTCCAGAGGCCGAGGGCCCAAGTGTGAATCCCTGCTTTGCCGTTTACTGTCTGGGATCCCTGGGCAATTTTCTTGCTTTCAACTGGCTTCTGCATTTCCATCTGTGAAATGGGAATTATGGTGCCTGCCCTATTTGTGTCGTGGGGCTATTCCAGGGCTCAGCTGTAGTTGTGGATGAGAGAAGGCCTGGAAAACTTGCAAGCATCATACAATGATATAGAGATACTCTAGAGTGTAATGTCCTCATTCATTAGAACCAGACAACCATCTGCATGTGACTAGGCTGGACCCTAGTGGACTTCAGAGGTGGAAATTCTAGCAATGTGATAGGGGCAGTATGACAGGCATTTCTGACAAACCTCAATCTATCCCATGAACTACTTTAATAACCAGTGGTGCTTCTGATACTAAAATCCCTCCAGACTCAGTGTTTGATCTGGCCCATTCCAGGTTTTGCCCAAAATTTGCTGTTTAAAAGGGGGGAAAGTATTACTATCAAAATAAGAGGCTTCTTTGGAGCTTTTTCCTTCTTTACTCACATATCTCCCAGCTGGGCACTCAGTGCCTCTAAGATGGCCAGCACTGTGGCTTAGCCCAGCCCTCCTCCTGTGTGCGGGACTGCCTTGTATTTGATGCCCCAGCGCGGGTCCCCTTGCGTACAGATCTGGTCAGATTCACCTGTGCCGCCCACTGGCCCAGAATTTTCTGAGGAGAGGCCTTTGTCCTCAGTGCTGACAAGCAACACCAGTTTTCTCAAGCCAAGGAAAACATTTCCATCGGCCCCCAAGAGGTAACGTCCAACTCCAGAGTGGCTCCAGACTGAATCGAGCAATTAAATCCGTGTCTGCCCCTACCCGAAACCTCAAAAATGTTAACATCTTGCACGTGTCAAGAGGGTTATTTATGAAACTATTTGCTCGTCAACCTCAGGAGGACATTCTGTGATTTTTTGCTGGAATACTGTGTATTTATGAACCATGGCTTGAAAACGAACTTTGGCAGGAATACTGTCGGAGAAAAATTCTGTCAGCCCCTCGCGAAGCACAGCCTGCATGCCGTCCCCACGGCGCGGTGACTGGGCAGGGTCCCGGTGGAGAGCTAGTAGGTGGCTTGCTGCAGCAGAGAGTGAGTCCCAGATGTGTGCTTCGTCAGGGGAGGGATTTCAGTTTAGGTAAGAGGCTTCTTTTCTTTCTCCCTTTCTCTCTTTTTTTTTTTTTTTTTTTCCTTTTCAACTCTAGCACCCCATTCCCAATCTTGAATAATTAGTCTTGGACATAGTTTAGAGCATGCAGTCCATTTGCTGCCTCCTGCACTTGGTGCTTTCGCATCCTCCTCCCTGACTTCGTGAAGTCTCCCAGTTTGGAGAGCTAGCTGTCAGACCTCCCAGTTTTAGACCCGGTTGTCTGTTCCTCGGGTGTGACACCCAGAGAGCGTTTGGTCGGAGAAGAGGGGGCTTGGCTTGATGTGGGGTAGAGTCTAATGTGGGACAGTAAAATACCTGTGGAGGACTGTTGACCATCCTTCCCCGTGTTGCTGACACCCTCCAGCATGTCCCCATGGTCAGCCTCATCAGCTAGTAGCATCTTCTGCTGACAAGGAGGCTGAGCCCATCCATCATTGCAGTGCGTTTCTTCCTCTCTCTTGAGCTTGGGCAGTGAACTTTTAATTCATTTTTCCGCTCTCTTCAGGACTGAAGGACCCAAAGGACCCGCTGTGAGTGTGTGTATATTATTCAGTGACAGAGAAAAGAACTTGTACCCGGGGACCAAAGAGAGACCTGAAGGAAGAGAAATGTGCACACACAGAGGGTGACAGTATGATTGATCCTCATGCAGTCTCTGCAATGTTTTCTATAGCTGTAATGTGCATATTTTTATTCTTAAAAGCCTCTGAGCCTTGATTAGGGGCTTATTCTTTGATCTGTAATGTCATACACACCTGGGAGGTATACTTGGAGATAAAATGAAATCCTCTTAGCTAATTTCCTTACCACACCACATAATAGGAATATAAGTTATTACCATTATTGCCATTTATCAAAGATTTGACATTTGGCACACTCTATTTCCAATTTTCAGAAGCTAAAAAGATTTTATCACCCCTATTTTACAGGTAAAAAAAAAAAAGCTGAGGCACGGAGAGTTTAAGTAGTTTTCCAACAGCCACATGGCTGATTATAAGTGAAACTGGTGAACCCACAGTGTATTGGCTCTGGGATGGGAGGGAAAAGAAAAGAGATAAGAAGTTGAAGGAAAGGGGTGGGGGCAAGGAGGGGGAGTTGAAGCATAAAATGAAGCCATCAGCCCCTGGGAGTTGGGTGTTGTTGACCCCAGCTGTCCTTCCAGCCTTGGTTGACCTCCTTGGGTGAGACACACTGTCTGGAGGACACGTCCCTGTGTGGAGGGCCCCAGTGTGTGCACCCAAGGGGGCTCTGGGATGGGAGGTCTCCGTAGGAGAGGACTTGTGTCATCCTTGGGCTTTCTGGCAGTGGAGACATGAGCAGATCCAGCAGGGGGTTATTCGGGGCCAAGTCAGGAATCTAAGATCTCTGAAAGCTTCTGGAGCTGGTCACTGGGACGCAAAGTCCCCTGAGCGTCTCTCCACACCCAGGGTCAGGGCACAGAATCAAACTGTCTCTCCACTCCGTCCTCCCCTGCCCCAGCCTGAGCCCACCCCACCCACGGCCGGCACCTTGCCAGCTGGGAGCAGTGCCTTCTGGGAGAGCCAGGTCCTTGGGCCTCAGGCCTCAGTCCAGGCTCTGGAGGGTGTGGAAGGACCTCCAGGGGCGGAAGGGCAGCCGGGGCCGTAAATCCCAGGCCTGGGCATGGGCACAGAGCCAGCGAGCTCCTTTAGAGGGCAGTGGACAGGGAGGGCCAGCCTCCTGAGGAAAGACCTCAGGCAGCCTCCGGACCTTGGCGGGGAAGAGGCTGCGCCTAGAGGTTTCACCCAAACACAGATTGTTCCGTGGAGTCACTGAATCTCTGAGTCTCCACATTCTTATGACACCGTGTGATTGCGTCACAAAAGCCCCGTCCCTATAAAACTAAGCCCCAGGCTGGTTCTGCTCCTCATCCTGCTGATGTGAATTTAAGCACGTGTCATGACACCTGAAAAATGGGAAGAAGGGTTTATAATCGAATGAATATTAGACGGTAGAATCTGAGCGCTTAATTCAGTCTCCTCTACTTCTTGGGAAGGCGACTTTGGATAAATTACTTAATCTCAGTTTTCTAGTTCATAAACTGGAAATAATGAAATACCTGCTCCATGGAAGTGTTGTGAAGATAAACCAGAACACAAATGTGAACAGATTTGCTTCCTGGCACCTAGGTACTCGATAACTGTGAGCTTTTAAAAAAATTATTATTAATTTAACTTCCTGGGGACAAAATAAAACCATGGGAATGGAAATGTGCTTGGGACACTGTATATTACTCTGAGGAATTATGAGTCCCTTATACAGGGAGGTAAATTAAATTCAGAAATGTTACCAGGTTTGGCTGAGCTGCGTAGCCAGGCATCACTGGTTTGGGAAATGAACTCACATCAGAGATTATAAGAAAACTGCTCCCAGGCTGACCTTACTAAAGGGAGGGTTATTTGCTGGGGAGGGAGGAGGGCAGGTGGAGGAGCTCAGGAAAGGGAGGGAGGGAAGCACTAGATGAGGTCGTTCGATGACCATGTTGCTGCAGTTAGACCTTCAAGGAGGATGAGGCCTCCAGAACGTACCTTTGCCAGGCACACCAGGGCCTCCCCTTCCCGGATCTGGACTGCATTCCAGCTGTGGGGGCCAGCAGGGAAAGCGACTGCATCAAAGGCAGAGTCTTAAATGCACATCCCCCCTTAGCACCTCCTCACTGACTTTAGGCAGCACAGTTGATCTCTTTGAACCTCAGTTTCCCCAGGCTCTAAGGAGTGGATAATAAATGCCTGTATCTCTGGTTTGTTGTAAGGATTAAAAGAAGTAAGTGGGAGGTGCCTTACTTCTTCCTGCTGGGAGACAGGCTATCAGACAAATGCTGCAGAATCAGAGAGCTCCCCACTGTCATGAACGCCCTGGTGGCTGTGCACTAGATGCTTGGAGACACGTGGCCATCTTCCAGTCAGGGTGGCAGAGTGAGCAGACACAAGAAGCCCTGCTCCGCCAGCAGGTCAGGTGGGCCTGGGCCCAGCTCTGCTGCTGGGTGAGGTAGCTTGTCCTCAGCGCCACCTGACCTCTGCGGGGAGGAACAAGGTCCAGCAGAAATCCTTGGCCAGCCCTGTCCAGGCACGCACAGGGTGCGGCCCCTCCCCGCCTCTCCCCACCTGAGAAGCCCAGCATCCTCCCCATGGCTGCTCTGCCCTGAGCTCTGTCTGCCCAGGGACGTCTGAGGCCAGCTTCCCCAAAGTCCACTTGGCTCCCCCTGCCCCGTGGCCCCCAGGTAGCCCTGCCCTCAGCCCCTCACTTTCCGTGGGGCTTGCAGAGGGGGTGGTTTACACCTGGAGAAGCACCCAGAAGCACTAGACTACCCCTAGAGCCTCCTTTATACTTTCTCCTTTTACCTGAGCTGTGACTATTTTTAACCCTGTGCATATGGCAGCTCTTCTGAAACACAGACTATTTTATCAGTTGTCAGTACCATCTCTATAGGATGACTCCACGGGTGTTCCCGGCCTCAGGCTCCGAAGGACCAAATAAAAATGTTTTGTAAAAAAAAAAAAAAAAAAAAAAAAGCCCTGCTCTCTAAAGATTAGAAATATCAGCCTAAAGATTATTTTTAACTTTTAACAAAATGTAGGGGCTGAAAATCAGGGAAGAAAATCTGCAGATGCCAAGAACAAAGAGAGAAGACAGAACCCTCGAGACGCAGCAAGGGGAGGGAGATCCCAGGCTTGCGTCTGCCTGAGGAACTGTGGAGGCCGTGGCTGCCCAGGAGTGGTCCTCGAGCAGCAGAGAGTCATTCTGTCTGCTCTGCTGCCCTTACGGGAGCAGAGAGTAAACTGCAGAAAGATGAATCCTGAGTTATCCAGAAAATTCCATTACGCAGAATTCCGCACCCTGCTGTTTTCATGTAGTTGAGGCTTTACCATGTGTGTCAGGAAATGATTGTGCTGACTTTTGCTTTTATCCATAATAACTCAGCATGGTTAGCCATTTTTCTTTTCTGTATTTCTCGCCTCCTTTGGAGGGAAATGAGAGGCCCTCCCCAGGCAAGAATGGTTTTAAGGGACCTTGGGCTTCTTTCCAGTCCACTGTTAAAGACTATTTACAGGGGGAAGAATGGAGACTGGGCCTTTTGGGTGTGGAGGGCGTAACTGGGACCCAGAGGAGGGAGATGCAAGGGGGCCAGATGACAATTTGGTGTGGAGGGAGGGTTGTTCAACAGAAGGAAAAACCTAGGGTTCACGGGAGCAGAGGACACTACAAAGGGCTTCATTTGAGCCCTGCTGGATTTGCCAGACCTCATAGGATCTGAGGACAGAAGGATGTGATCTGAGCCCTGAAGGGAAGAGAATTAGAGTTAGCAAAAAGCTCTGAGCCTGCCAGGAAATGTGTGATTGCTAGGGCCGTGTGTATTTAAGGTACTGAAGAAAGACTCATACAGGATATACTCCTACCAAGGAGAAGACGGCACATGGTTACTAATCATGTTGCTTTTAGAGTCATAAAATTGCCATCAATTTAAATCTCCAGCTGATAAAAAAATTTCCAAGTCATTGATGTTGAGAGTGGAGTAATGAAAATAAAATAAAATACAGCTGTACCATTTACTCACGGCACAGCACAAGGATGTGACTTCTTATTTCTGAACCTAAGTTTCTTCACGTATAAAATGGGAGTGATTACAGGGAACGATCTTCATTAGGATCATTGTGAGAATTAAGCAAAATAATGCATTTAAGTGTTTATTCAGCACAGTGATGGTTCGTTATAAGCCCTAGATAGATGGCTGTGATTTGGGCAGGGCTGTTTTCCCAAGATGGCCATCGGCTGTCCTGGGATCTTAAATGACTTGACTTTGCAAATCTGAACTTGTAGGATGTATTGGTCAAGTGTATAGGAGCCCTAGTTGTAGACAGTTTGAGTTTGGCCCCCAAGTCTGCTATTTTCCGAAGGACTGGGTTGGGACATATTATGTAACCTCACGAGTCTCATTTTTTATATATTAAGAAGTGGGGAGGGTTAGAGTACCTACCTTAGCAGACTCTCAAAAGGTGGTTATTATTGTTAACGTTAATAAGACAAGGTCCTTCCTCTGCTCAGCTTTCCCTTGGTGACCTCTAAAAAGGATAATCACCACATTCACTGCAGAGATTGCGCTCGGTGGGTGAGCAGCCAGCAGGCAGACTGCAAACAGTGACAAAAGGTGGAGAGTCTCTCATTGTACAGATTGGATTCATCACAACTTACTGGCCGTGTAACGTGTGTCAGCCTTCACTTGCAGGCCATGAAAAATAAGGCAGGGATCCACAGCATATGGATATGGTAAACTGCATATGGTTACCAGAATAAAAAGACATCTATCTTGGGGGAGAGATTACAATAAAGATGCTCGGGTTAGAAAAAGCACATACTCCGCAAGTTCACAAGGCTATTCCTTCAGTGAATGCGAAACAAAGTGGTTAAGCATTTGATCAGAATCAAGCCCCTGAAGATGCCACCAGGACTTCCAGCAGTCCCAGCACAGGAGGGCACGTGTAACGCCTACCCCATAAGCACTGAGGCATCTGAACCCTGTGGACCAGGATGCAATTAGGTCCTAATGCCAGAACAGTTTCAGATTTTAAAAAATGTAAATCATCTTTATTTAAAGATGGTGAGAATGTGCTTCCATTAAAATATATTTTAAATACCAACAGGGAAAAAGAAGGCAAGTTCCAGATTGGTTTACCTTCCCTTTGCAGCTTTGAGCTTTTGATGTCCTGTAGGTCAGACTCAAGTGGTCTTCCTTTTCCTACCATCCTTTGTGCCTTCCCCTCTTCTACTATGAAAGAAGGCGCAATGAGGATCATGCACCCATTAAAGCCACATCCTATACAAGGGACGCCATCTGAGTGACTTTTAGGTTCTAATATTCTAGTAGCACTGCCATAGCTGCTGCCTCTGAATCCCCACACAATTCCTCACCATTGCAGGAGCAGCCCAGACATCGGCAGAAGAAATCAGAATTATTATTAGGGGCAACAAGAAGGAAGCCCGAAATTACCTAAGGGTAAAATCAGCCTGCAGTGAACAGTCCTAGCTAATTATCCAAAAAGAGAAGCTTCCGTCTCCGCGCCCACTTCTACCACCCCTTTTGAAAGCTGTTTCAGAAAGACAGAGACAAAAATATGGACTAGGGCTCAAATAAATGGCAAGTGAGTCAAAATATTTAAAGGGGAGGAATCTCTGATTCATGAGCCTCTGATTGCAGCTTGTAATTGCTCCTTTCATGTTTAATGGGCTTCCCCAGGCAAGACTGGGAAACTGGGAGGGGCCCATGCAGCAGCCACGTTCTGGGTTCTGGGTCTCCCTTGTGTCCTGTGTCTGTGCTGTACCAGGGTCCAGCGTCACTGATGGAGCATCAGAGGTAGAGGAGGAAGTGTGAGCATGTCAGCAGGAACGTTGGGAGTACCGAATATTAAAGGCAGGGAACAGAGAAGTTCAGAACCCAGATGGTGAGGGAGGACAGACCTGTGTCAATCCCACCACTTACTGTATGACCTTTTAGACAAGTGATTGAACCTCTCCAAGGCCAAGGCTCCCCACCTATGAAATCTCACGGGGCTACTGAGAGCATGAAATTAGAGCGTGGATATAAACCAGCCAGGGCCTGGCACACAGTAAGTGCCCTGTGGCTTTCTCACTCAACATATGTGTTCAGCCAACAAACAAATAGTGCCTTGAAATCTCAGGCCCAGAGCAGGCATGTGCTTGCCCAAAGCACTATTTGAACTCAGGGGTCAGTCTGGGCAGCACAGTCTCAACCATTCCTCCAACTTTTGGGGTGGCCTAACCTGTGGAACCTAGCCTACCTAGCTTTGGAGGCAGTCACCAACAGAGCATGATCTTGGGAGACACCTTGAGACCCCCAAGTGCCCCAGGAGGCCTCCCTAATGGATTCTCCAATACTCCCTCCTGCTCTGAAGTTCCCCATTCTCTCCAGATTAGGGAACAGAGCAGAATGGGGCTAACAATTCCTGAATTCCATTATGTGCCAAATATTATTCTTGGCATGTTAAATATATCTTCTTGTTTGTTCCTCATAACACCTCTGTGAGGCAAGTATTTTTGTCCCCAGTCTGCAGGTGAAAAAACTGAGGCACAGAGATACTAAGTGACTGGGTTAAATTGTGTCTTCCACAAAAATACATGTTGGTGTTGAAGTCCCAACTCCCAGTGCCCCAGAATGTGACCTTATTTGGAAAGAGTCATTGGGAATGTAATTAGGTAAGTAAGATGAGGTCATTACAGTGGGCCCTGATCCAATATGACTGGTATCCTTATAAAAAGGGGAAGTTTGGGCACAGAGGCATACCCAGAGGGAAAACGCCATGTAAAGACGAAGGCAGAGAGCGGGCTGAAGCATCTACAAGCCGAGGAATGCCCAAGGTTGCCGGCAAACCACCAGAAGCTAGAGGAGAGGCATGGCACAGATTCTTTCACAGCCCTTAGAAGGAACTAGCTCTGCCAACACCTTGGTCTCAACTTTCCAGCCTCCAGAACTGTGACATGATAAAGTTCTGTTGTGTAAGCCTCTGGTTTGTGATACATTGTCACAGTAGCTGTGGCAAATTAATACAGTGACTGCAGATCCACACATGGCCACTTTGGTTGTTCAAGCCAGCAACCTGGGGCTCACTGTTGATTCCTCATTCTCCCTTCCCCTCCAGTCTGATCCACCACCAAATCCTATTGCTCCTTTTCTCCACAGTGTTTCTGATCCACCACCCTTCCCATCTCCATTGCCGTCACTGTCATACACACCACCCTCATCCCTCACTGGACCACCCCAATCACTTTGCATCAGGTTTCCCTAACTCTTGCCCTGCCGCAACCCAAATCCATTTTCCTCACAACGGCCAGGATAATATTAATCCAATAAAATATATTTCTTCACTCCCCTGCTCAAAAGCCTTGCAATGGCTCCCCTGTCCTCCTGGGATAAAACCTGAATTTCTTTCCTAGACCAGCAATCCTAATCCCTGCCCCGATCCCACCTCATCTCACCCTTGACCTGTGTGTTTCATCCACATTCACTTTCCTTTAGTTACCCTGGTTCATCAACGTGACGCTCTCATGGTCTTTGCATATGCTGGTCCTTATACTTAGCATGCTCCCACCCACCCAACACCCACATTTTCCATCCTACTAACTGCAGTGTAGCCTTCAGCTCTCAACCTACGTGACTCCTGAAAGAGGCTTTCCCTGACCACGTGCTCCCTCTAAATTATTTCTACCTTGTTATTCTCTAACTGGGCACCATGTTCTTTTTCTTCAAAGATCTTACTACGTAATCTGTATCGATGTGTTATTTCATGTACATACCTCCCAAGAAGACTTTGTAAGAATAGAGACCTCATGTTTTGTACACCGCTGTCTCCCTAGTGCCTGTGTGCAGTATGCTGAATATTGTTGGCACTCGATAAATATTTCTTGAATAAATGAATGAAAATCAGTATTGGAATTCAAACCAGGTTCCATGTGACTCTGAGGTTATTCCACCATAGCATGCAGACAGTTGCCTCTTGAAGGTGACAGTTAAAATTAACCCATTATGTAATTTCTGCTTCCAGCTGTGAGGGAGTAGCTTGTGTTAGACCAACTCTCCTGTTACTTTTACTTTTCTTATTTTTATCTTACTTTATTTTTTTATTGACGTATAGTCAGTTTACAATGTTGTGTCAGTTCCTGGTGTACAGCACAATTCTTCAGTCATTCATGAATATGCATATATTTATTTTCATATTCTTTTTCACCGTGAGCTACTAGAAGGTATTGAATATATTTCCCTGTGTTATACAGTATAAACTTTTTTATCTACTTTATATATAACAGTCAGTATCTGCAAATCTCAAACTGCCAGTTTATCCCTTCCCACCCTCTTCCCCTTGTCTGTATTCTATGTCTGTGAGTCTGTTTCTGTTTTATATATAAGTTCATTTGTCTTTTTTTTTTTTAGATTCCACATATGAGCGATCTCATATGGTATTTTACTTTCTCTTTCTGGCTTACTTCACTTAGAATGACATACTCCAGGGCCATCCATGTTGCTGCAGATGGCATTATTTTATCATTTTTTATGGCTGAGTAGTATTTCATTATATAAATAGACAACAATTTCATTATCCAGTCCTCTGTCGATGGACATTTAGGTTGTTTCCATGTCTTGGCTATTGTAAATAGTGCTGCTGTGAACACTGGGGTGCAGGTGTCATTTTGAATTAGGGTTCCCTCTGGGTATGTGCCCAGGAACGGGATTGCTGTTTTTAGTTTTTTGAGGAATCTCCATACAGTTTTCCACAGTGGCTGCACCAGAATGCATTCCCACCAGCAGTGTAGGAGGGTTCCCTTTTCTCCACAGCCTCTCCAGCATTTATCATCTGTGGACTTTTGAATGATGGCCATTCTGACTGGTGTGAAGTGATACCTCATTGTAGTTTTGATTTGCATTTCTCTGATAGTTAGTGAGATTGAGCATTTTTTCATGTGCCTATTGGTCATTCATATGTCTTCATTGGAGAATTGCTTGTTTAGGTCTTCTGCCCATTTTTCAATTGGGTCATTTGTTTTTTACTTATTAAGTCATATGAGCTGTTTATATATTCTGGAAATCAAGCCCTTGTCAGTCTCATCCTTTGCAAATATTTTCTCCCATTCCGTAGGTTGTCATTTTGTTTTGCTTATGGTTTCCTTTGCTGTGCAAAAGCTTGTAAGTTTAATTAGGTACCATTTGTTCATTTTTGTTTTTATTTCTATTGCTTGGATAGACTGCCCTAGGAGAACATTGCTGAGATGTATGTCAGATAACGTTTTGCCTATGTTTTCTTCTAGGAGGTTTATTGTGTCTTATCTTATGTTTAAGTCTTTAATCCATTTTGAGTTTATTTCTGTGTATGGTGTGAGGGAGTGTTGTAACTTCATTGATTTACATGCTACTGTTCAATTTTCCCAACACGATTTGCTGAAGAGACTGTCTTTACTCCATTACATGTTCTCATCTGCTTTGTCAAAGATTAATTGATCAAAAGTTTGTGGATTAATTTCTGGGCAGTCTATTCTGTTTCACTGGTCCATATGTCTGTTTATGTAATAATACCATGCTGTTTTGATTACTGTAGCTCTGTAGTATTGTCTGAAACCTGGGAGGGTTATTCCCCATTACTTTAAATTTAAAATAACTAGAAAAAAATAGATTAAATTCAGAGACCAAAAATCTGTTTGATGGCATCAGAGAGGCACCCAGACAGCCAGGACTTGGGGGCACAAGATTCAAGGGGAAACAGGCTCCAAGACAAGTGAGCCTGACATTTTGCTCCACTTTTTACCTTAAGGAATTTGCTGCATCCTACACTGAGTGGGAGAGGAAAGCCAAGAAATCAAGCAGAAGTCAGCTGGTCAAAAGCTAAATAACTCTCACAGAGCTAGAGAGACAAGCTGAAGTTCATAGACATAAGAATGAGAAGCCCTAGTAAACACTCCGGGCCTCCAGTTAAGACCAAGAGTAAGGGACAAACTGGAAATAAACTAACCCCCATTAACTCTCAGTTGAGACCCATCTCCGTCCCCGATTGGATAGACAGGATCTTTTCTTTCTCTAACCACTGGCCAGAAGAAAAAAGTTTTCCCTGGAGAAAGATGACATCATCTGGAACTTGTACAATTTCTCACGCACAAAGTCCCACATTTTCGTCATTGCAGCCCTAAGAAGTCTGTCATCTTCAAAGACAATGTGAATTCCACATAAATCTGAATCCCCTTGGACAGGCCCAGGCAGATGCCAAGGGCAGAGCACAGGGACAGGAGAAGGAGCCTAGGTGACTAAACAAAGGCGACGATTTGAAATTAAGTGATAGCTCGCTGCCTGGAATTTCTCTTTGAAAACAGAAATCTGTCTACTGTGCAGCCAGCACGTGGGCTTATGGAGACCCAATGCAAAGAGCACACAAAGGTCCAAAAAGAGATGACTTCCCTTTCAACCAGCGATGAAACTGGCTTCAGTTATTAGAATAACGTAATATTACATATGGAAAGACACTTCAAATTTGTCTAAGCCAAACCTTTGAACTTTTTGCTTGCATTGACTGAGGCCCTGAGATGGGAAATGATCCTCCTACATCCACACAAAAAATTGAGTTGGTTCTTGAACACAGACGGCTGAGTGTCCAGCCGGACCCCCTCCCCACCTCACTGCCTCAGTGAAGCTCAGAGCTCAGACGACTCTAGCCAGCAGCCCATCAACACTGCCAACAGCTTCAACAAGACTATAAATGTCCTGGTAGACGTCAGATGATACATGCAGTTTCTCCCCAGCAAAGAGAGTCCCAATGGCAGAAAACAATGGGATTCCCATGGAATTAAATTCTTCCTCTCCCCAAGGACGCTGCAACAGCTTCCTATTTATAGCGTTGTCCTAATAAATACAAAGGAAGTCATAATTCACTGCTATTATTTAAAGTAGCCGTGTTGTTCTCACTTTTAGAAAGTCACATTGGACAGGATGTTTTCTGTCGAGTAGCAGCTGGTCCTCTAAAAAACTCAAAGCTTGTGCTGCCACCTCTGCTGTTACCTTGAAAAGAAGAATGGAGCCTCCGAGTTTGGGGAAAAGGGCAGCCAACAAAGTGGCTAGAGGGCCAGGCCCTTGCCTCTGTTTTGGTTTCTGGTCTGGATGCTTTGGGCAAATCCCTTAAAAGCAAAATAACATGAACTACTTGCTGAGCTCTGTGCTAAGAGCTGACAAGTATCCTCTCCCATCACCTTCATGACTCTCTTCTGAGGTAGCAGCCAAGGAAATGAAGGTTCAAAGGGCTTTTATTTTTTTAATTGACATATAGTCAGTTACACTGTATTACTGTGTCAATTTCTGGTGTACAGCATAACGTCCCAGTCATACATCTATATGTATATTTGTTTTCATATTCTTTTTCATTAAAAGTTATTATAAGAGATTGTCAACTGGAATAAATGCACAGCCTAAAAGTTGAGAGTTATGTTTTATTTGGCGGGAGGGAGGACTTAGCTCTCAGATGGCTCTGTGGGGAGGAGCGAGGATATATAGGAGCTTTACAACAAAGACGAGGTAGTTGGAACAATAAAAGATTATTTGTTAACTAAAGAAAACCAGGCATCTCAAGTTAAAGAATTTAGTGCTTTTCTATATATGGGAGGAAGCAAACATTTGGGCTCATTGAATTCATTCCTTTGTCAAGCGCCTAGCTATCTGGGGCCAGTGTCCTGTCCTTTCTTATTCTGAGTCCCCTCAGAGGGCACCATTGTGAGTGGCTGCAGAGGCCGGGCTGCAGGCCTGTCCTCAATGAGGGGTGGTGGCAGCCGCTGATGACTTGGTTTCAGCATTCTTTGTTTACTGATGTGGTTGCAGTATTTTTTGTTCACAATATTGAATCTAGTTCCCCGTGCTATGCAGAAGAGATTTGTTTGACTTGAGTAGGGTCATTGGAACTGTTATGACAGCTGGAATTCTAACTCAAGTACAGGGTATTTGGCTCTAGAACCAGAATCTTTTTTGTTGTGTTGTGTTTGTTTGTTTACCAATGTCTTGTTGCCTTAGCTCCCTCAACTGCTTGCAACCCCAGTGTCAGCTGGAGCCACCCATCCCTCAGAAATCTAAATAACCACAGCTCAGACATCTCCCTAGCCACTGCCTGGGGCAGGACATGATATCTCCAAGTCCTCAAGGGCATGTCTTATCACGGGCGTTTTTGACTTTGAGTCTGCAAATACTGTCATCCCAGATGAGAAACTTGGGTCCTACACATCCAGAGAAGAAAAAAGGAAAATGCAAGTAGGAGTCCATGGGTTTAGTGACCTTAAAAACAACGTGAGAGGTCCCAGGAAGAGGCACAGCTCACAGTTCAGCCTCACCCTCGCCCCACCCCACCCGGCCAACTGTCTCCTCTCTCTTCTTCCTCCAGGACCCCAAAAACGCCTTGAGTGCAGCAGTTCTGCCCCTTTTCCAAGATCCTTGAGGTTGGCCAACATTTGTGGGACTGCAGGGACTTCCTGGCCAAGCAGGCGTATCCAACCAAGCATCGTCTCAATAATGGCATAGTTTTCTCTAAACGGGAGTCTTGGGCATCTGCTAAGAACGCAAATCTTTTTGTGTACATTCCACGCAAAATGAAAGGGTTAAGAGAGATCAAAGATGCCCATACTGGGTTCTCTGAACCCCAGGACCATGAACTGTTTACAAAAGCCAGATTAACACCACACAGCCACCTGCATGGAGGTGCATACAATGTTAGGCATCTTTGTTTTAAGCTGGAAGGATATGAGCTCTGTGTAGTATCTGCGGTTTTCTCACCGAATCAAAAACTCTTGACAGCAGCTATTTACATTTCTGGTTAATTAAATGAGCTCACAAAAATCCTTCACTACTTAACGTTTGACCATTCACTCATTCAGTAAACATATATTGATCAATCAGTCTGTGCCAGGCTTAGAGTATTCAGTGCTAAAGAAGATGAAGTCTCTGCCTTCCAGGTGGTGACAGATAGTAAGTAAGTAAATAAATAAAATTGTCTATTTACAGTAAATAAACAAATAAATTTGCATAATAGTGTTAGAATTCAAAGATACATGACTGTGTAAGTCCCCCTTTCAAATCCAGCCTGAAGACTTCTAATTATTTTTACACGTCTTTATTCAACCGTTTTTAGCTAGAACACATTCCAACTAAGAATGTGAGCCCAGGTGAGAACTGGTGTCAATCTTCACTGGATTTTTGAACATGAAAATATTTCTTTGGGGGATACACGATGCCATTTCAGCAGATGCTAAAGGCTGCACTGAGATAAGGCCAGTGCCGTATCTATTTTGCATATAATACAGCTTGGATCTTAATTTAGACCTTGATGCCAAAGCCTTTTTTCACAGAAAGGGAAGAGGGCAGAGGAAGACAGCTCAGAAAGAGCAAAGTTCCTCCAAGTTCCCGGCTCATGCTTTAATCTCCGCAGAAGCACAATTAACCAGGCGGCCCCTTCCCACTGCTTTCATCACCCTCACTCAGAGGGGAGCTTTCTCTGGGCACAGTCAAGGGCTTTCAAAGCTTAAAAGTCATGGCTTTTCAGCGAATGTAGCTTGTCCATTTCCATTTCATTCAGAACATGAAGGGAAGAGATTGCGCTTTGCCAAGTGGGTAAGAAGTGGGGGGTGGAGGGGATGACAAAAGACCAAGAAGAGTCCATATTCCGAGAGCATGTAGGGAACTCTATGGAGATGTCTAAATGCACAGGACTGTGAGCAGCCTTTTCAGGTTTCACAGACCCATGGAAGGTAGAGCTGGAGGGAATCTTAGAGACGTACAAGTCCAATTTCATGCTTAACATAAAGGAAAACGAAGTCCCAAAAAGGAAAAGCAGCTTTCCTAAGGCCATCAGGTTGGCTGGTATCCAAGGAAGGACTAGAACCCTGACCGTCTGTATGGTGCCCTTTCTGTCATCAGACTGTTTCCACATTCCCTTTCTTCTTTTATCCTCTTTTATGTTGTCTTTATAAATTTGTTCAGAACATAGAATCCTCCCTTTTGTACTTACCCAAATATTCTCTGGTTTGCAAAAAAACAGTCTCTGCTGCATGTCCTTCAAGAAGTTAACCTAGTTATTCTACGAATAATTTCTTCTCTGTTCCCTGAAATAACCACATTTGTAATCTGAGTCACATATTTGTTTGTGTTGTAGCTCACAAGTAAAGGTTTACAATTTAAACTGTCTCAAGCAAAACTAAAAAGGGACAGTTTGTTAGCTGCAAAACTGAAAAGTCCAGGAGTAAAGCTTACGTTAGGCGTGGCTGGATTCCGAGGCTCCAGTGATAGTGTCAGGACTCAGCATGGTTTTCTCCATCTCTCTCTTCCTCTGGGTGAGCTCCTTTCTCAAGATTTCCACCTTGCAATGGCAAGATGGCTGCCAGCAGCTTCACCTTGAGTCTTGTCCTCTTAACAGCACCAGCAGGGAGCAGATTTCCATCTTTCCCAGCAGTTCTGGAGAATTCCCATGTCAAAGTCTCACTGGGTCTGATTTGGGCACATGCTTGTTTTTGGCCTGCTGTGCTCACCTCCCCCTAAACCCGGGAGATAACTGTCAATCATGAGATGACTGTGGCACCAGCTTAGGGACCCTTGGTGGTTATCACGTGACTTGTGCCCAGTGCAACATGCTGGTGTTAATGGCGAACTAAGAAATTGACAAGACTTGCTAAGGTCAGTTTTTGCAACCCTGATGTTACAGTTTTACAGTATGATGCCTCACTGGGAACTTCTGAGACTTTTCATCACCACCAACCCAAGAGCATCTTCCGTGGGGAGTTGGGGCATCTCAAGAAGCTGAAGTCTCTGAACATCCTACAGTCTAGTACCTACTGGTACATCGGCTGAGAATATATCCTTTGAGCTTATAGGAGTGATGTGTAACTTCTATGAAAGTCAGTTCAGAAGGTGCATTTTTGCCAAGCTTCTGATGACATTCTGCCCACCTCTGTATCAACTGCTGCAGCGACCTGAACGTGATGCTCCAGCTGGTCTGGCCTGAGTCACACGGCTACCTGTGTAGCTCTACGTGGCCACGTGGTAAAAATGACTATTGGGTTCTTTAATACCATACATTTCCTGAAAAATGCCCAAAAGCTCCTAATAGCGTTCAGTGTGGAGTGGCAATTCCAGGAAAGAAAAAACAGAATGTGTTGTCAGAAAAGGAGGGATGTTGGGCAGAGAAGAGAAATGGAGATCCATCACAGGCAGTGTTCTCCTCTTGTTTCATGTGCAGAAACCTCGCTTTTCCAAATCAGTTTTAAGCTCCTTGTGGGTAAAAACAGAAATCAGTATTTAATCAATAATCATTACATTGTTATTGGGTTGTCAAAAGCAAACATTTATTGGGCACCCACAAAGAACAAGATGCTATGATGCTCAGAGGGATGTTTAAAATCAGATATTGCTTCATATTTGGGACTCCAGTTTCTTGCAACAAACATACTGTAAATACCTACCATATGCCAAGCATAATACTTACTAATGCTGTGGATACAAAGTTGAATAACATATAATCCCCTTAAAAAGGCTCATCTAGTGGGAGTAAGAACAGTAATACCACCACTTACTGAGTGTCTACAATGTGCCTACATCCCACGTACATTCATCTTAAGTCTTAGCACAACCTTGCACGGTATGACATATTATTTCAGTATGATTTTACTGAGACTGAGAGAACGCCACCTAAAATTGGTCAAGTTTGGAGGTCAAATAAAGCATTAGAATGCCCAAAGTCACACTGAAAATACGTAGTAGAGTGGAGAATTCTAGGTGTGAGGCAGCTCAGAGTCGGTTCTGATCACTTATACATGTAGATATTAAACTAGTGGGGGGTGAGGAGTAGGAAAAGGAACACCCATTGCAGAATCACTCTTAGCAGACCCTCTTTTCTGAAGAATTCTAAAAAGCCCTTCAGACCTTAGTGCCTGCCGCCGTCTTTAATTTTACTTTTGAACACATTGTATCCTCAACCCTCTTCTACATGAATTACAAAGCCATTCAACCATTAGAGGAGCTCAGGGCCAGATAAACATAATGTACTATAATTACTTTTTTGGTCATAATTCTTTTTTTCTTTAATGGAGCATACTCTTTGTAGTCACTGAACACTACTGGTTGATTAGGCTTTTAGTATTTAATAAGTTTCAATAGGAAATGAGCAGAATTAGTACAATATCTTGAGTAATGAGCTATTAATGTATTTTTAATGACTAAGATGTTCCGACAAGAAACTTGTTGATTTTTGTCACTATAACATTATTGTAAAAATGATCTGCATGCAGACTGGATGGTGTTTTATTATGTGAAGTGAGGTGATGTTTTAATATATTTAGAGCACTCTGATAGAAGTCAGCTTGATTTAGGAAAGTTGTCAGAGAAAGAGGAAGGAGCTTAGGTGATCTGAACTGAATATGAACTGTACTATTTTTATAGTATTCTAACCATAAAAAAAAAATCCCACTCTGTCTCCTTTTTCCTTGCTTGTTAGTAGCTATTAACCCATTTTACAGATGGGCAAAGTGGAAAGTTTGTCCTTTTTTCCCTCTAAACTAGAAGGATCATTTCTGTTTGACTTCCAGTACAATCATCTAAATCAGTTCATTGTTCTGTTTCATTTTTGTTTTTTCAGTAGAAGAGAGTATATCTCCTCTCTGGATCCTTGGCTTCTGCATCTGTTAAATGGAGATGATAAAGTGCATGTGTCATAGGATGTTACAAGAATTAAATGGGATAATTCACATAAAGCACCACTAGGTCTTCCCCTCCTTTATTTAGGCCAAATCAATTAATGTCCCCTGCCGAAGGAAATTACTCCTTGGGAAAATGTTGCATTTTGGTAGCCTTTAATATCCTAGTTGGGTTGCGAGCTCCCTGAGGTCAGGGACTATACCTTACAGATTTTCTTTTTTACTCCTTGCATTTAGCACAGGATTAAACACAAAGCAGGTGACCAATAAATGTCTGTCAAAAGACTGCCTGCAAAGTGCCTTTCAGCATGTACGTGCTGTAACTACTTCCAACAGACTTCTCCAGGCCACACAGAGGGTGAATTTATACCTGGGGTTGCCTGCTCTTTTTTGTACAATCAGGGCCTCAGAATCTCGGCGGTCAAGTTAAGAAACATGAAATTGGCTCATTTGATGATCAATCACTGTGACATCAGAACTTCTCAATTCCACTGAAGTAACGAATTTAGCTGTAATGAATACGTAGTTAGACACCCTCTTTCCAGCAAGCTATAGCTGCAAATGCTTCCTAGAGGTAACTTTGAATAATAATACTATGTGAAGTTGACCCAAGAAGAGAAGGATGGAAGAACCCAAAAGTCTAGTATATTGGTGTGCAGCATTTTATTGTAGGTGGTGGTTTTTGGTATCTAGCTGGAATGGGACATTTAAGATAGGGAACAATAAGGAAAGGAAAGAATACTTGCCAGCTAACAACATTGACGACGATGGTGATGGTGACAGTGATGACAGTCACTGCTGTTAGACCGATGACTGCACTCAGGTACTATGCCAAACACTTTACATATACTGATTTAGTTCATCTTCACAACACTAAGAGATAAGTGCTATTGTCCCCATTTTACAGATAAAAGAAGAAGTGAATTCCACAACATAGTCATACAGCCCATATCCAGTGGAGGCAAATTTTTAACCCAATTGCAATGACTTAAAAACAGTATATTAAACCAGTTTTCTAGCTCAGCCGTTAACTTCTCCCTTCTTCTAATGCAAACAATAAATTAAATAGTAATTTAACTTGAAAACAAATTACTACTGTATGTTTAGGGAATAAGAGAAACCATGTTGAACGGAGAGATTTATTTAGCAATGTAATAATAACAGTTGCCAGGCACTTACCACAGGCTAACTCTGGGCCACTTTTTACTGAGACATTGTAGTTACTATCTCTCATCCATAACTCTTCAAAGAAGATGTAATATAGATGTTTTATAGATGAGGAAACTAAAGCTCACGTCACTAAAATAAACTCCCCCAGTTCCCTGAGGTGGTAAATAGCAGGCCTTTTCCCTCTTAACCTTCTTGAGGCAGTATTATACCAGGAAAGTCCTTTGATACATAGAAAAAGTAACTGGCGACAAGCTAAGGAAAAGACGAAATAATTCAGCTTTCAAGTTCTGAGGCTCCGGAGGGTTTGTTTTTGTGTTTGTTTTTGTTTTTAAGAAATTATTCAAGTGTCTCTCACATGCTTGGGATGTGGCTAAGGAAGGCTAAGCCATGCTTGTTCCCTGAGAATGTCCTTCCCTGTGTACCTGTGTGTAACATCAGGCAGTGTTTAGTCCATATTTTTCTGATTCACTTCCCCAAACTTACCACCATGTTTCATAAGGCCCATTTAAAGTCTACGACTTTTGGACTTGCTCTGAACTACTTCTCTTTAAAGCAGGAAGTTGTATTTCCCATGAGGGCATCAGACTTGGCCTGCAGAGGGAAGAGCATGCACTCCAAGCTCCAAGGTGCATGAGGTTTCCAAGCCTGGCTTCAGTCTGCTTCTTCACCCCTCTCCTGGAAGCCTCAGTCCAGTAACACTTCACTCACTGCCAAAGATCAGAATCTTTTTCATCTCCCTTTTCCTCCATTACTTTGTTCAAAATTCAGTATAGTGCTGGAATCTAATATTTCTCTCCCTGAGTTATTTTTAAGTGCATTGAAATTTCTTGCAAGGACAACAGAAATGCTTTTTTAAAGATAAAACACACACTGATTTTTAAGTTTTTTTCCCAAGTTTCCTTCCACTTCTTTTTTACATGTATTCACAAATTCTTACAAAGCTCTAATCAAAGTAGATATGTGATTTTACATCATGAAAAAATTTCACTTAATCATTATGTTTCTTAGTTGTTACCTAATCTTAACTCTATTTTTAATGTCTGCACAATATGCCATTAAGTTGATGCTCCATAATACAAATTCAGAACTTTTAGATTCTTTCAAATAGTTTGAAACATGCATAAAATGTTAATACATTCAGACTTCCATTTCACTGTGGCAGATAAACTCCTAACAGACTGACCATCCTGCAAATAACAAGTATAAACTCTGGAGAACATGTTTAAAAACAACTATCAGAAGCCTCCTGAAAGTGAACAAAAGCAGGTATATCTAAAGGAAAATCAAATCTTGGAAGAAAGGAGAGAGAGAAGATTCCAGTTTTTATAGTTTTAGCCTCAGGTGAGACCCAAGTAGCAGGACAGCATGAAGAAGCTAAAACTCCAAAGAAAACTCACCATCTTTCTAACCTGAAGAACTAGAGGACAGAGATTAGGTAAACACAACTACTGGACAGCAGTAAAGAGACAAAAACTCAGAGAAGAGAGGACCAGAGAAGGAGTGCCCCAGATTCTACATAAAAGCTCTCCCCTACTGTCTGGCTAACTCAGACATCATGCATGAGCGAAGCAGACACACATCATCTTGCAGCTAACACTGAGTCAAGATCTGAGTTGTCACTCATCACAGGCAAAAATATGTGGTTTCAGTCTGACCAAGTTAATTTCCTGCTGAAACAAATACATCTGTACTCTTTTAGGGAATGTAACAGAATCTGTAGTCATCACAAGTGTAGCATTTGTAACACCCAGGATATAATTCAAAATTCCTCAGCAAATGAATGAAGAAAATGTGAATCATTCTCTAAGGATGGTCCAACTCCAAGATAACCCAGGTGTTGGAATTATACATGGGCCATAAAGCAGCTGTTACAACCATGCTCAATGAGAAAACAGAAAATGTGAATAATGAATAAAAAATAGGAAGTCTAAGCAGATAAAAGGAAAATATTTTTAAACCTAATGGAAACACTAGAATAGAAAAAATATAATATCTGAATTTTTTTAAAGCCATTGGATGGGCTTAATAGCAGAACAAAGTCGACAGAAAAGCACTGATAAACTTAAAACAGGGGAATAGAATTTATATAATCTAAGAAAAGACAAAAAGAAGATTTTAAAAAAATGACCAAGGCCTCAGAAAACTATGGGATAAGATCAAAAGATCTAACATACATGCAATTCGATTCTCAAAAGGAAATGGTGGGAAAAATAGAATAGAAACAAAGTATGTGAAGGAATAATAACTGAAAACTTTCTAAATTATGTTGAAAGACATAAATTTATAGATTCAAAATACCCAGCAAAACTCAAACAGAAGGGGGGAAATGCTTAAAAAAATATAGCTAAGTTGCTGGAAAATAAATATAAAGAGAAAATCTTTAAGGAAGCCAGAGGAAAACAGCACTTATATACAAGGGACCAATGACTCAAATGACCATGAACTTCTTATCAGAAATCATGATGGTCCGAAGAGAGGGGAGCAGCAGCTTTAAAATGCTGCAGGAAAAAAGGTCAATCCATATTGTTATATCCAGGAACATGATTCCATATCCAACCTCTTCAAAAAGGAGGCTAAAGTGAAATTTTCAGTTAAAAGAAAACTAAGACAGTGTATTGCCAGAGCACTTGTATTACAAGAAATTACAAAGAAGTTTCATCAAGCTTAAAGTAAATGATACCAAGGAAAATTCAAAACTTCAGGGAGGAATTAAGAACATCAGAAATGGTAAATATATGGATAAATGTCAAAGCTATTTTTGCACTTAATTTCTTTAAAATACATGAGACAATTTAATGAAAATTATAACATTGTTTTGCAGGGTTTATAACATAAGCACACTGCATGTGACAACTACAGTATAAAAGATGGCGGGTTGTGGGGAAGTAAATAGAATCCCAAGTATTCTACATCTTATGTGCTTAAGTAGAGTATTGACTCTAATCAAACTCTGAAAACTGAAATTTTTATATTGTGGTCCCTCAGAATAGCCACTAAAAATATAATGCAAAGAGGTGTAGCTAAAAAGCCTATAGAGAAGAGATAATTTCTAAAACTAATCCAAAAGAAGATAAGAAAAATAAAAAAAACAGAGGGGAAAACAGAAATCAAATATTGAAATGATAGATCTGACATAGATCCAACTATGTCAGTAATTATGTTAGAGCTAATAGGCTACTAATGTAAGATGTTACTAATAGGGAAAACTAGGTATGCAGTATATGGGAACTCTGGATTATCTTCGCAGTTCTTCTGTAATTCCAAAAAATAAAATATAAATTTTATTTTTTTAAATGTGGTGAACTAAACACTCCAACTAAATTATCCAAATGGATATAAAAGCAAGACTAGACTATACATATCTGCAACTCACACTTTAAAATACACATCCATGGAGTGAATCCCCATACTGTGCATGTAGTAAGCATAAGAAGGCTGACATGGCTATGTTAAATTAAGATTAAACATATTTTGAGACAAAAAAAAAAAGTGATGCCAGAGATAAATAGGGGCATCTCAAAATAACAAAGGGTCAATTCATCAGAAATGCATGTAATCATAAATAGGTAAATGCCTAATAGAAAAACTTCAAAAGACATGAAAATTAACAGAATCAAAAGAATACATAGACAAATCAGTAATCATGATAGAAAATTTTAATTCCATTCTTTCACTAATTGATAGAACTAATTGGGTGCTTTGATGGAGGCACCCAAGTACCAGTAGCTTAAACAACAAAAATATCTACTTACATTTCTTCTCCTGTCTTGTTGCTCCCTTATCCCCAGGAGACATCTACCCCCATGGCCCATGTGGGCTCACCACACATCCTCACTCTCTCGGAGTCTGAAGAGGAAATGGGAGGGAGCATGTATTTTCTCTTTAAGAGCATGGCTGGAAGAAGTTGCACCCATGTCTCTGCTCACATCTCATTGGTCAGAATTTTGTCATGTGGCCACCTCCAGCTGCAAAAGATGGAAAATGTAGTCTTAATCCCCTGTAGCTAAACACCCAGCTATAAATCAGAAGTTCTTTTGCTCCAGATGAAAAGAGAAGGAATATCGGTCTGACTGGAAGGCTCAAACACACCCCGTTCTCATGATGTCCTTTTTATTATTTTTTTTGACTATTACAAAAGTTTATTTAACAAAAAGAGTTCAATAAGAAAATGTACACGACCCAATTTTTTATCGTAGTAAAATGTGGAGAGGGGACATACGGAAGCAGTTGATTCTCGGGTGAACACAGCCATTGTTCATACTAGTTCCAAGGCTTCTAACACCATGAGACTGTTTACTCGTATTACCACCATTCCAATGTTGTTCTGTTGCCCGCTAATTGCCATCTCCCCACATTCATCTATCACAAGATTCCTAAAGGGGTCAAATCCCCACAGTATTCCTTGGACACGTAATGTCTTTACTCAGAAGGAAGGAATTCTTTAAACTAGCAAAACAATAAGTTGTCTTGTCATGTGTTCATAGGGCTTAAAGCCCAAGATACTTTAGGGGATCACCTGGTGCACCTCGCACCCAAGGTTCAAAAGGCAGACCTGCATTTTACAGGCCATCTCAAAGCCCTTGGGAGCTCGTGGTTTGCTTGCTTAGTGTCACCTCCTCGGCATCTAAAACGGTACCTGACATATAATAGAGACTCAATAAAATTTTTTGAGTAAGTGTACACATGTTTCACAATTCTATTTCCTCACTGTTTGGGAATTTCTGGATCTGTTCCATTAAAAACATGAGTTAGAAATCATTTGGGGCCCTATTTGACAAGGAACGTTAGGAATCTTCCGAAGCAACTTTAGGAAGAGCTTTTATGAAAAGGGGCAGAGTGACAAGGAAGCATCGTTAATCTTCCAGTCAGAATGGACTTCATGTAAAACCCTGAGCACGCTTGGCCCTCCTGCTCCACAAGTTTCTGTGCTGTGACTTCAGGACCTCTCCTACAAGAATGTCTCCCCCATCGGCCTATGCGGAGGCCTGAATTCCACCACTAATCATTCCTTGTGGTTAACTGAAGCCCCCCCGTGCATCCGTTACGTGGGAGGGCACTGTGACCCATCACATCACTGTTGGTTAACAACACCTTCTAGAAGACGATTCCATCAGACTGTAGCAAGCAGAGGCCTGAAACACAGGAACAATGAGAGGCCAGTTTCTTTTTTAATTGCCAAGAGGAGACCATATCGTAGGGAGCTGCCAAGAAGGGCAGGCCAGAGCACGGGGAGAGGGTGAACAGAAACAGACCAGCCCAGCCAAGAGGCAGCCTAAGGACAGTGGGCACAAGGAGGGTGGGGATGGAGGATGGAGACAAGAGACCCAGGCTCGCAGCTACAACCCCCCTCACTTCCCAGATGGTAGAGGAGCTAGAGAAATATTTGTTAAAGAGATCAGTGGTGTGCGATGTTTTATTTAATTAATTTATTTAACAAATGTTTATATCATGCTTCCTATGTGCCAGGCACCATTCTAAGTGCTTAACAAATACTGAATTTAACCAGCACAATGGCCTTATCAAAAGCTGGAGTCCGAGAGCCAACTCCACCCGTTTCTGGCTGTGTGAACTTGAGCTGGTGACCCATGCTCTCTGAGGCTCATTTTTACCCTCTGTAAAAGGGGTACCCAGTGATTGTCCCTCAGAGTCATTGCAAAGAACTCTCTAGCTAAGAGCCATAAAGGCACTTTATAAACCGTGAAATGTTTTGCAAATCATGACTAATATTATAAGTAGGCCTAGGACTGGCTCAAGAGCGACTAATAACAGCCAAAAAAAAACCATCCTCATGATAATTATGATTGTTATCATCCTTTACATACCTTATGGACTCTGGAATCGGATGACTTTGTTCACAAAGTCCCCAGTCTGCTAGCTGTGTGACTTTAGGCAAGCTGCTTTATCTCTCAGTGATTCTGTGTCCTCCTCTATAAAACTAGAGCTAACAGTAGTCTGTACTTCATAGTGTTGCTGTGAAAACTTTAAAAAAGATGATAAAAAAAAAATAAAAGGCACCCAGGACAACCACCTGGAGTAAATGCCCCGTAAATGGCATACACCGCTGCTATGTTACTAGTCACAACAGTGCAAAGGAGGTATTACTGGTGCTCTTGTCCTTATTTTCCAGAGGAGAAAGTGTAGGGACAGCGAGGTTGGATCACTTGCCCAGCGCCACATACCTAGGGAGTGATGAATCCAGGGGTTCCTAGGCAGGTCTGTCTGATCTGGGCATTTCTGCGGTTGCCTAAGAAAATGTTCTCACTGTCAGGATGACACGCCAGAACACTTAAGGGAATTCTTGAGCAAAAGAAAAAAGAATTAGAAAATTTAAAAGGAAAGACAGATGACAAGGACCTGACTTTTCCTTGCATGCTAACTTGTCACAAAAAGGAAACACAAACCTTGAAACACAAATGCTGGAGGCTGGAGAGGCTCCCAGAAAGGATCTGCTCCTACCTCCTGCCCATGTAGGCATGGCCCAGCCTGACGGATCATGAACCAAGCTCATCTCCTCCCTCCCCTGGGCCATGACGCAAACTTTGCAATTAGATAGGATGGCGTTCCAGCCAATGGGGAGTGAGCAGAAGGGCTCTGTCCCTCCCCCAGGCTTGGCCTGTGATCACCTCTTCCCCTTCTAACTGCTCCATGCCATTGGGCGTGATGACCTAAAAAGCCATATACAGTATTCCCCCCTTATACCTTTCAAGACCCACAGTGGATGTCTGAAACTATAGATAGCAACCCTACATATACTGTTTTTCATATATATATACACACACCAATGATAAAGTTTAATTTATGAATTAGGCACAGTAAGAAATTAATGACAATGACTAATAATAGAACAATTATAACAGCATACTGTAATAAAATTATGTGAATATGGTCTCTCCATTTCTCCCTCTAAATATCTTATTGTAAAAATTTAATGTGTTTCCAACTTAACTAAGCACCACAGCCATAACAATTTGCAATTTGAAATGCAACAGCAAACTAGCATGAATTTCTTTTTCCTTCTTCACAGTTTCACAGATAGAAAATTTATTCTTAGCGTGAATGTTAGGAACCTATGATTTTTTTTCTTTCCTTATTAAATAGAGAACTTTCACTTTTTCACTTAAAGGAAGCACTTTATAGCTTCTCTTTGGCAGATCCAAATGGCCAACATCACTACTCTTGTGCTTTGAGGTCATTATTAAGTAAAATAACGGTTACTTGACACAGTCAGTCTTGTAACTGAGTTGGCTACTAAGTGACTAACAGGCAGGATACGCTGGACAAAGGGATGAAACACATCCCACATGAGATGAAGCCAAATAGCATGAGATTTCATCACACTGCTCAGAGCAACGTGCAATTTAAAACTTACGAATTGTTTATTTCTGGAATTTTCCGTGTAATATTTTCGGGCCACAGTTGACCATCGGTATCTGAAACCACAGAAAGTAAAACCGTGTATCAGGGGAGAACTACTGTATTGAAGATGACTGAAACCACAAGATGGAAAAGCCCTGAGTCCCTGAACCACCCCCTGGAGAAGTGCTGCCTACCCAACAAAAATCACCCAGCTGAGACTTGACATAAGCAAAAAGAACTCATTCTGATGGTTGAACCATTACATAGTTTGGGTCTGTTTGTCCCAGCAGCTAGCATAACTAACCAATGCAGGAAGGACGAGAAAGTAGAGCTTCCTAGCATCTTTTACTACTGGCCATTCAGCCTCTGCCTAAATCCTTCGAGTGGCGAGGAACTGATTCCCTCCGGAAGTACTCATTCACGCTTCATTCAGTCAACTAATGTGCATTTGTTTTGTTTTGTATGTTTGTTTTTTATTGAGGTATAGTTGATGTACAATGTATATACATTTCAAGTATACATTATAGTGACTCACAACGTTTAAAAGTTATACTCCATTTATAGCTAATATAAAATATTGGCTGTATACCTTGTGTTGTACAATATATCCCCGTAACTTATTTATTTTATACATAGTAGTTTGTAATTCTCAGTCCCCTATCCCTGTCTTGCCCCTCCCCTTTCCATCTCCCCACTGGTAACCACTAGTTCTCTATATCTGTGAGTCTGTGTTTTATGATATGTTTACTAGTTTGCTTTTATTTTTCGGACTCCACATGTAAGTGATATCATACAGTGTTTGTCTTTGTCTGACTTTTTTCACTTAGCGTAATACCCTCCAGATTCATCCATGTTGCTGCACAAAATTTCATTCTTTTTAATGGCTGAGTAGTATGTGTGTGTGTGTGTGTGTGTGTGTGTGTGTGTGTGTGTGTGTGTGTATACCACATCTTCTTGATCCATTCATCTGTTGATGGGCGCTTAGGTTGCCTCAGTGTCTTGGCAATTGTAAGTAATGCTGCTATGAACCTTGGGGTGCGTGTAGATTGTTCAAATTAGTGTTTTTATTTTTTCAGATATCCCAGGAGTGAAATTAGTGGATCATATGGTAGTTCTATTTTTAGTTTTTTGAGAAACCCCCATACTGTTTTCCACAGTGGCTGCACCAAATTATATTCCCACCAACAGTGTATGAGGGTTCCCTTTACTCCACATCCTCGCCAACGTTTGTGATTTGTGTTCTTTTTGATGATAGCCATTCTGACAGGTGTGAGGTGATATCTCATTGTGGTTTTAATTTGCATTTCTCTGATGATTAAAGTGTTGAGCATTTTTCCAGGTGCCTATTGGCCATCTGCACATCTTCTTTGGTAAATGTCTGTTCATGTCTTTTGCTCATTTTTTAATCAGATTTTTTTTATATTAAGTTGAATGAGCTGTTTATATATTTTGCAGATTAACCCCTTATCAGTTATATCATATGCAAATATTTTCTTCCATTCAGTAGGTTATCTTTTTATTTTATCATTGGTTTCCTTTGCTGTGCATAAACTTTTAAATTTAATTAGATCCTATTTGTTTATTTTTGCTTTTATTTCCTTTGCTTTAGGAGACAGATCAAAAAAATATTCTTACAATTCATGTCAAGGAGAGTTCCGTCTATGTTTTCTTCTAGGAGTTTTGTGATTTCCAGTCTTACATTTAGGTCTTTCAACCATTTTGAGTTTATTTTTGTATATGATGTTAGAGAATGTTCTCATTTCATTCTTTTACATGGAGCCGCCCAATTTTCCAGCAACATTTATTGAAGAGACTGTCTTTCCTCCATTGTGTATTCTTTCCTCCTTTGTCATAGATTAATTAACTGTAGATGCATAGGTTTATTTCTGGGCTCTCTGTTTTGTTCCATTGGTTTATGTGTCTGTTTTTGTGCCAGTACTGTACTGTTTCAGTTACTGTAGCTTTGTAGTATAGTCTGAAGTCCAGGGGTGTGATTCCTCCAGCTCTGTTCTTTCTCCAGATTGTTTTGGCTACTCGGGGTCTTTCGTGTTTCCATACAAATTTTAAAATTATTTGTTCTAGTTCTGTGAAAAATGCCTTTGGTATTTTGATAGGGATTGCATTGAATCTGTAGGTTGCCTTGAGTAGAACTAATGTTTACTGAGTTCCTACTATGTGCCGGGCTACATGCTAGGCACTGGGGAGACAAGGACAGTGAGGCACAAGATCTCTGCCCCCATGAAGCTGATCACCCAGACTGGCAGACAGAAATCAAACAAGTGAGCAAGCAGTAGGCATGGTGTTTATTGACTTTGATAAGTAACTTGAGGGAAATAAACCGATGGATGGTACAGAATAACTGAGGGATGATCAAATGTAGATAGAGAAGGAGCAGGGGAGGAGTTCATGGAAGTCTCTGAGGAGGTGACAGGCTAGTCAGAACAACTGACAGGCAGACACCCCTGATTATTTAAAAAAAAAGTTGACTTTTGTTGTTGTTTTTGTTTTGTTTATATTAACAGGAAAACATGCCTCCTTTAGCTCCACATCAGGTCCTAATTATATTGTCTGGGGTCCCAGAGAAGTCTATTTTTTCCGACTTTTGATTGACAGCTTCTCTAACATCCAGCATTTGTAGACAGCTGTCACATCTCACCTGTTCCCATGAGTCCCTCCTCCTCTTGGGCTCTCTCAAACAGCCCCCAGAGGGTTTGAGACCCAGACACGTGCAGCAGGTATTAAAAACAGCAAGTAGCAGCAAGGACCCAGGTAAACATGGGGGTCCCAGAGATCCCCGTTGTAGAGGCTATGTGGACCCTCCCAACATCTCGGGGATACTTGGTCCAGCTCCCACGACATTGCTTGTTCATTTCCCTAGAGCTGCTGCTAACTGCTGGCTCCCATCAGGCATTGATTCTCTGACACTAGGAGGGAGCAGGCGAGGTTAGAGCCTTCAAGGGCTCCCGCTGGAAGCCTTCTCTCTCTTCTGAAAACAATTTATTTTTTCGATGTTAAAATCATGTCCCTCCCCCCAAGTTTGAACACCAAAACAAACCCAGCTGTCCGCGATGCTGGGCCCAAACCGCAGGCGTGTGGCTGGAGAGCCAAAGAAGCAGCAGGAGAAGCTTCTCAGTCTTGCTCCTTCAGATTCCTGCTGGGCTCCACTCAGGAGGCAGGGAGGCCACGTTCCGCAAAGGCCCAGCCACCCCCTCATCAGAAGTAAGCAGAATGGCACCTCAAGGGCAAGTCTGCCCTGCCCCCCAGGAGGCTCAGGGGAAGCAGAGGGCTCTGCAAGCTCCTGGGGTCTCTGGGTTGGCTGACACTCCCTTCCCCACCTGCCATGAATGGTCCTCAGCAGCTCCAGGGACTCCCAGACAGTCAGAAGGCTGAGGCCTTAGGCCCAGGCACTGTGTCCACAACTGTTTTCCTTGCTGGGTTTAAAGATAAACAAAACAGCTGATGTTCCTTGCTTTCTCACACTTTCCACTGAGGTCGCTTGGGGCAAGACTGAGTCAAGGCTTCCTGAGGTCTGGCAATAGCATGGAAGCAAACAGTGGTGCTGTTAGCACAGGATGCAATCTCCCCAGCCCCTCCACAGCAGGGAAGTCAGAGCAGCATCATACGGCTTCGGTGGCCTTCACACCGCTTTGTCCCCTTCCTGGTGTCTTTTCCACTCAGCCTGACCTATGGATGCGGTTCCCCTGACTCATATCTCCTCTCTCCCCTACACTCCACCCCTGCCACATTCAGGGTGAAGCAAATGAGGCCCCCAGGGTGCAGAATTGATGGAGACAGTCGCTCTCCTGGTCATGCAAGTTCACTCACCCCATCCTTCTGCAGGCCCTGCACATGCCCCACCACCAAACCTGGTGTTCCGTGTAGCTCCCTGAGGATACGTTTTATTTGATCTCATCCTCCAACCATTAGAAAGAGTCTGTACATAGCTTCACACTACTATGTGAGAAAGATCAAGTCCAGCTTGGAGAGGAGTTTTACGTGTTTGTTTTCTGAGCAGACAGTACTTTAATTTTTCTGTTGTTATTGTTGCCAACGCTTACAACTCAGAAGAGTTCAAATAAGAAGAATGTGCTTTTCTGGCTTCTTTGAAAACACGGAAGATACGGCCCCTTTGGCTGGCGTGGACCCACAGCTGCCTCCTTGGGCCCGTTGGACATGACCTGTGCTCTCCCGCCCCCCACAGCCCGACCTGTGCCGACTCACCAGTATAATACCTCCTCAGCCCCCATGGGCATCTGAGGTTGCAACCTTTGGCCTAAGGACAGATTATGTCTGGATATAAAGTTGCTTGTCTTTTATGGTGCAATTCTGGCAGCAATGTCTGGCCAGGGTGGGAGCCTGGGGCAGGGAGGAAACGGGAGAGATTTCCTGCTGTCCTTGAACTCAGTCCATGGAGTCATGTTCCCATTCCACCAGCCAGGGTGCATAAAGGATTGAAACCTGCAGTTTGGGGGAAGAAACATATTACGTGACCACATCAGAAGAGCTGCAGGGACTAAAGGGACTAACCTTAGGATGAAAACAGCACTGACCAAGAGTCAGGAGCCCCGCCTGGGTATTGGACATTAGCTCCTGACTTCTGTGCAATGTTGAACACAATTCCTCCTGAAGCCTCAGTTTCCTCATTATTAAGTACGGAGAGTCAGGCTGGATGATTTCTAAGGTCTCTTCCAGCTCTTAACTCTCTGGAATATAATGCTTACTCTTCGTCAGTGGAATTATCCTAGTAAAAGAGAATCTCAGAACATGGTTCGGGCCAGCTTAAAAGAGTAATTGAGCAAAGATCAGAAACCATTTCATGGATAGCATGGAATTTTACAACCCTCACAGTGTTCCGCTTAGCCTTTCACAAGTTCCCTGGTTCGGCTGAGAGTATACACTTAGAGGAGCTCAAACAATAGCCCGACTCGACAATCTCTTGCCTTCACAATTGCCTGTCTGCTTAAGAATTCACTCGGTGTGAAATCTAGTTTGCTAAAGACTGTGTCTCCACCTTGAAGATGTCAGAGAGAAGAAAGCTCCCTGGCTGCACTATGGGAGGCAATCAAACTGGGAGTCAATGCAACAGACGTCAACAAAAGTGTAAGCAGCTCTCTGTGCAGTGTGGGCTCTGGGAGGAAATACCTCTAGGGGTAAAGCCCAGTCCTTGTCTGCAAGGAGATCACAGCAGGGTGAGGAGACTCGCACAACGTCCACAGAATCCAGAGGCACGGCGGAATGATGAAAAAGTCAGTCAGAATTATAAAGTGCTAGGAGGGGTCAAAAAAGGAAGGAGCTGCATAGGCCTGAGGAGGTGAAATTTAGACAAGGACTTTCTAGACAAGTACACCCATACACAAGATAATTTCAGACGTTGTTAAGTGTTATGAAGACTATAAATGAAGTGACCATCCTAGGTAATGACTGTGAGATGGACAGGGAAGACCTCTCTGATGAGGCTGAGCTGTGTCATAAGATGACCCAGAGAAGAGCTCCCCAGGTCTTTTCTAAACGTCGCGCGTTGCCAGTGTCCCCGCGGTGCATGGCGAAAATGCCCCCAGATGAGAACTGATACGGACCCTGCAAGAGCCAACACCATAAGGCTGCTTGGGCTGACTTGGGCCTTTCTTAAGCCAAGAATCCTACCTCCAAAATGATTTTAGCTAGCTAGGAGGGGAGGGTGTAGCTCACCTGTAGAGCACATGCTTAGCATGCACGAGGTCCTGGGTTCAGTCCCCAGTACCTCCATTTAAAGAAAGAAAGAAACCTAATTAACTCCTCCCCACTCCACCCCCCAAAAAATGGTTTTAGCCACCAAATCAGAGGTAGCATGAACTGGTCCCCAACAAAGAAAAGACAAATGTCCTCCTACAAAATGTCATTTCACCCCCCTGTTCTCTGTCATACCAGGCTTCTTCAGCAGCCTTGCTCTCTACTTGAGTAAAAGTAATGTGGAGTAAGGGGCAAAGAGTGATGGAGCCTAGTGGTGGGTGGGATATTCTGTTCCAGGGCTGTTAGCCCCCAGACACAGGGCAGAACGAAAGCTCCAATTTGCCCCTTTTTTAGTGCTAGACTAAGCCTCTTGCAGTCCTGGCTTAAGATGGACACGGCAGTATCAGGAGTTTGTTTCAATGATCCTTATTGTTTAAGGTGGAGTTTTCACAGCTATTTTGGTTTATGTCTTCATTTTTATTGTGCTCTGGAAAGATGACAAGAGGGCAAAATATAGTATGATTTGATTCAGTTGATACATAACGAACACCCACCATGTCTTCACTATGTCTCTTTTCTTATGGGCACAAGAAAAACATGGTGGAGTAGAATCCACAGGTGCATGTGAGGGACTGCAAGTCCTGGATATGGCTGGAGTGTGGGCTCATGTGGAGCCCAATAAGGGCCAGGCTGTAGAGGAATACTGAGGCCAGACACACATGGGCCTTGAATTTCAGGCTTAGGAATTTTAAGTAGGTACAGGTAATTGGGAGCCATAGAAGACTCTGAAGCAAGGGAGTGCCACTGTGAGGCCTACCCTGGGGGACAGGAAGCGAATAGATGTTTCTATAGGAGAAGAGTAAAGAGCCTGAGGGGCTCCAGGGTAATAGTCACCTTCAGCAGAGCTGACCTCCTGACCCTGGATTTTATCCCAACCCTGTTTCTCCACCTTTTGGCACAGCTCAGCATGAGGGGTGCAGGGTCCAAAGCCCAGGAGCCTCCTGGGAGCATGAACTCTGTCCAGCAGTTGCTCCATTGCTCAGGATGGATTCCAGCTCCCAAAGGGTCACGGGGCCCTGCCTCTGAGGGAGTGGGGGATGAAGCTGCCTCCGTGTGGCTTGGAAGGCAGATCCAGGCTTGGCAGCACTTGAGAGCAGTTTGGAAACTTCATCCCAGGTTTGCTTTGTTTTGTTCACAGGCCCTCAGAGTATGCTGCAGGAGTAGGCTCTGCGGGCTTGGATCCCCAATTGCTCCCCAGCTCCACAAGCTGCCGAGGGACTTTGCTGGCTTGGAGCCGCACCCAGCTCTTCCTCAGTGTGGTCATCATCCTTCCAAAATTGAGCCTACCTACCACAGAGGGCCCAGCATTCACCAGGTCGGCTCCAGGCAAAGGCGCAGGGTGACTAGAGCTGTTACTGACCTCCACGGCAACAATACCTGTGATGTATCGAATGGTCCCCACGCGGCGGACACCAAGTCAAATATGCGGATCCTGTCATCTGATGGCCAGGACAGCTTAATGAAGTAGGTACAACTATTTTCTTCATTTGTCAGTTACACGGAGGCACAGAGAGCAACTTGCAATCATGCAGCTAGAATTTGGCAAGACCTACATTCAAAGACAGTTCTGACTCTAAAGTTGGGGCTCTTGGCCCCCCTATTCTCCCATTTCTCAGCATTTCCCTTGGGCAACTGCTCCTTCCTCAGCCCAAGTACCCATTGCCGTACAGCTGTATTTTCTCAGATAAATATTCAGTTCCTCCCACACGCAGCTCCTTTTTTTAGGGCAGTTTCGGCTCTGCCATGAATTAGTTCCATGACTCTGGGAAAAGTCCCTTCATCCATCTGGGCCTCAGTTTGCTCATCAGTAAAATGGGGATGCCCTGCCTATTTTATAGTCAGTGCAGGGATTTAATCCTCTGCTCCTAACACCTCAGAACCCTGTAATGGGCACCAAATCAGAAGATCTTATCATGACAATGCAGAAGTGACTCATTACAGTCAGAGGTTCAAGCCCTGCCTGGGGCAGTGAGCACCCAGGAGGTCTCTTTAAATAGACTGGAGCAACAGGTGTCTACACCCAGGGCAGCTCTGTCCCTGCCGACTCTGCTGGCAAAGCTTGCTCCTGGCTCTTTCCACAGAGAGAGGTCACATTCCATGGCCCGGCAGCCCAGCACAAGGAAACAGCCCTGCCCAGACACAAGGAAAATGAACATAAAAGGGATTCTGTTTGTTTATAAAAGGTTTATGAGCCTGTAAGTTCTCCTGTTTGTTGCTGAGGTGAGAAGACGAGGGAGGAGAGAGCCTGGGTCTGAGGAAAGCGTGGAGAATCCCCTTGTTCTCAGCTGTTAAACAGAAGCCCTGTTCCCTGGGGCTGAGGCCGGCAGCTCTCCCTGCAGGCCACTGTGCACTGCTGGGTTCAGAGCTCAGACCTGGGCCCGAACAAACGGAGCCTAGAAGCGTCCATTCTAGGGCTCCTATCGCATGTGCTGTGTTTGTTTCCTGGAGCTGTTATAACAAACTACCCACAGCTGGGTGGCCGAGAGAAACAGAAATGTATTCTTCAACAGCTCCAGAGGCTAGAGGTCCAAAATCAAGGGGTTGGCAAGGTGGTGGCCCTCTGAAACGTACAGGATAAAGATCCTTCCGGCCGCTCTCAGCTTCTAATAGTTCCTTGGACGCTCTAATCAATAGAAATTGATACGAGGCCAGACGAGAAATTCAGGCAAGGCTTTACTGGGATTCCTGCTACAGGATGAGGGAGTGAAAATGGGTAACAGTTTCCTTTGCTCACTCCCCACGGTGGGTGCGAGCTGGTCCCTTAGACGGAATGAGGGTGGGGGCAGATCGGTGGGTTGGGCAGGAAATGTAGCTTAGTGGTCTGCCTACCCTCTCGGTACCGTGCTTTGCTCTCGGCATCTCAGAAGGGGCAGCTGGTTTGTGGCCTTTTTGTATCTTACTGTTCTTAATTGCCCCAACTGCACATGGGTGCAGTTCCTTTTCATCTCTTATAGTTTGTTTGTATTATGTTGCTCACAGGAGACATTTGTCCAGGTGCAAGCACTCCAGCAAAGGGTCCCAGGTCCCAGGTCAACAGCTCAAGATTCCTTGGCTTGCGGCATCATGCCTCCAATCTCTGCCTCCTCCTTCACGTAGCATTCTCCCTGTATCTTCACACCATCTTCCATCTGTGAGCATGTGTGTCCAGATTTCCCCTTCTTATAAGGACACAAGTCATTCCAATCAGGTCCCACGCTAATGATCTGTTTCCAAATTAGGAAGGCTCTGTTTCCAAATTAGGTCACGTTCTGAGGTATGGGGGTTAAACTTTGACCTAACTTCTTGGGGAGCATGATTCAAGCCACAATGCCTGCCCTCCTCACACTGTAGGGAAAAAATTGGCTCAAAAGATTTGGATTTGAGTCCAGTTATGCTCACAACTGGCTTCTTGGTTTTGACCAAGTGATTCTCAACATGGCTCCTCATTTTACTGACTTGGGAGAAAGACTAAATGAGATCATAGAAATCACTAACTTTATAGTTTGAAGTGACCTCTGAGATCACGCAACATTTCCCAAAGTACTCAGGAGAGTATTAACCCTACAAAGTCCTCTTGGATAACAACAGGGACTGGGGCTGTACGTCCCTCTTAGGCATTCTCAACGTGCGTCAGCAGGCCAAAGGCCCTGAGAAGTCCTGCAGTAAAAATACCTTTTTGTCCCAGCATCTCCCACAGTTGTTCATAGAACCCTGTTATGTAGGTTATCTCTAGTAACACTCTTGATACTGATCCACACTTGGGAAATGCTCATTAGATTCTCTGGTTCATTAGAAAATGAAGACTAGGGGAAGGTATAGCTCAGTGGTAGAGTGTGTGCTTAGCATGCATGAAGTCCTGGGTTCAGTCCCCAGTACCTCCATTAAAAATAAGTAAATGAATAAACAGACCTTAGAAAACCAGGACTTAGACTTCAGTCACCTCCTACATAAATTACCCTCAAGACCCAAATCCTCAGCTTAGGCTCAGCTTTGAGGGAGACTGAAACTGAGACAGATCTTTGTTCCCCAGAATAAAAACAGCTTTACTGCTATTTTTAAATTTTTAATACTATGTACTCATTAGTAAATTTTCAAATAATGCAGAAAAGATTAGGAAGATAATAAAATTTACCTTAAATGTCCCCACTGAAAAAAAAATTGGCTAATATGAGATATTTATTACTTCTGCCATATTTTGATTACAGAAGTAGGTGATGGGTCTGAAGAACTGGGATAGGAGCTGGACCCAGAATCAGTGAGCTCAGAAGCACACCCTGATGTTAGTTCTTGCTTAAATTCTGTGCAAGTCCCTTGGCATCCTTGTGCCCTGGCTTCCCTTTACCCCTTTAGGGGAAAATGCATCTATTTGCAAAGCCTGAAGATCAGTAATATTAATGGCTACTATTTATGGGATGCCTATTAGGTACACACAATATTATGTTACATGTTATTTCATCTAAGGAATTAACTTAATTTTCATATCTACCCAAAGATGTAGGTAAGATCACTGAAACTTTGAGACTTTGAGTGATCTTCCTAAGGTCCTACATCTGGTAGCAGCAACAGAGATAGAATTCAAACCCAGATCTGCCTAACTCTGGCACCTTCTGCATAACCACAACTCTGTGGCTTCTAACACCACATGTTGCAGACGTCAGCTGTGTTTTCTGACTTCTTGGCTCATGTTAAATGCTTTCTCAATGTTTGGGATCATTTCAGCCCTGTGCATCCCACCTCTCCAAGGCAGAATTTATAAAACTCAAATCAAATTCCAGCCTTTCTTGCAACTTGAATGAAAGCGTGTGTCTCAGGTTCTGCCAATCAGACACACTCCTATAAACTTTGATTCCAAAGAAAGCAACTCCAGGAAAGAGATTTCCAGGAGATCCATTTTGCTGGCAAGAATGGTGGCAAGGGGTCTGACTTTTGGGATGACAACGTTTGTAAGGTTGAGATCCTGGCACAGAGGGGTGGGTGGTCTCCTCAAGGGCTTGGTGGGACCACAGGGGTAGTGTTGTTCTGTCCGTCTAGCTAGTTCCATGGAGTGATGTTTTCATTGCTCCCAGAGGCTTAGCTTCAAGCCTGGCTCTCCATTTCTCCTAACATCTTTGAGAGCTCCCAAGATCCTTTTGATAAACAACTTCTCTGCCCAGTTAGCCAGGTCATCTTCTGTTGCTTGCCATCACCATGTTACCTCTCACTACATAGCACTCCAGTGGCGTCATGTGTCTACAGAGCAATGGACAGATCCTGTCAGTTTCTGATCAGTTTGATCAAAGTAGGCAACAAATTCATTCTGATCCCCAAAGGAACTTTTGACCAAAGTTGTACAAATTGGTTTAAACCATGCTGATCATACTACCCATCACTGACTAAATCTCCAGTTCACTGTGTACTTTGTGACTAGAGTCTAGGTGTCAATAGCCAAAAAGAGACTAGGCTTGCTTGAATGAGTCTCCTGAAAGAAGTTTAATCGAATGTCATATTTATCCTTTAACCTAACAGCTCTCAAATGTTATACCCTCAAAACACTTTTACACTCTTAAAAATATTGAGGACCCAAACAACTTTTGTCTGTGTAGGTTATGTCTATCCATATGTACTGTGTTGAAAGTTAAAACTGAAAAAAAATTATTTATATTCTTCAAAAATCATCGAAACATTTACGTTAACGTAATAACACATTTTTAAAAAATATTTTCCAAACAACAAGAAGATAATTAGTAAGAAGAGTGACATTGTTTGATATTTCTGAAATTTCTTTAATGTTTCTGGCTTAACAGAAGACAACTGGATTCTTATGTTTCCTTCTGCATTCAGTTTGTTTTGTATCACATGTCATGTGGCCTCTGGAAAACATCACCAAATACTTACAAGGGAATGAGAATGGAACAGGGGCAAATATCATTTTAACATTATTATGAAAATATTTTTGACACAAATCTATTGAAAAGATCTCAGGAACCCCCCAGGGGTTCCCAGACCACAGTTTAAGAATCACTACTCTGATCTCTAAACATTTTCATGCCTTACATCCTCGATTTCAAATCTGAGGTGGAGGTGATTCACATGACAGGTCACTTGCACATCCTAACTGTCAGCCTAATATTATGGTCCCATCCTTCAGAATTATTGTCTTGACTGGGCCATAATCCCTCTCCTTGAGGTGTAACTGAGTGTTAAAGCTCTGTTCAAAAAGTCAGGAAGCCTAGTTCTGCCACTAACCAGCTGTATGATCTTGGATAGATCGGTTTGTCCCCTCCAGGCCTTCGTTACCCACTTGCCAAATTTGTTAACCTCATAAGATGACTTTGAGATTAAATTGAATAGTAGGAATGAAAATACTTTAAACGCATCCATGTAATAGGATATTTTACTGTTGTGTAAAATCATTGTATTATTTAGGACGCTTTGGGTTGCCAGTAATAGATAACATGACTCAAACAGGCTTAAGTTTATTGACTTATTTAACTGAAAAGTACAGAGGTGGCGTGAGCCTCAGGCATGGTCTGATCCAGAGGTTCCTGAGGGTTTCCTGGCCCCGCTTCGTATTTTCAGCCATAGTCTCCACTCTGTTCTGCACAGCTTCGGTCTCTGCTGGCTCCCCCTCCTGTGAGGAGCAAGGCCGCTGCACTTCCAGTCCCACCTTCTTATACCACACCACCCGAAGTAAGAGATGGCATCAATTCCAGAGGCTTCCATGAAAGAGAGAAACTTCCTAACTTTAAAGGCCTTAGCAAATGTCTCCTCTTGGATCCAAACTGAGTCAAGTGCCCATCCCTGAACCAACTGCCAAGGTCTGGGTAATAAGACAAGCTTGATTGGCTCAATCTAATCAAAGTTTACTCCAGAGCTGGGAGTAAAATCACTCGCCCAAACCATGGGGCTTGGTATTCGTGCGTTCTGTTAAGAAATGGGAAGGTGGGGGTAGTTGTTTGGAGGGTAATCAGTGAATCAATAGGACATCACAAATCTTGATTTATTGACCAAGGAAAAGGATCACGACATACTAACAGTAAAAATTAGATTAAAACGAGTATGTCCACTAAGATTCCCCATCTTACATAATGTGTGTGTGTGTGTGTAAAATTCACTTAGAATAACTGAGGAGTCACATTCTTGGTAACTGTGCGCTCTTGCTTGTTTATTAGTTTGGTTTTGGCTCATCTAGCTTTCCTATAATAGAAAGTGTAATACTTTATGTGAAATCTCAGTACAGGAACAACTCTTTTGTAAAGATATGAAGCATGGTCTCTGACCATCCCATTTCCTCCTCATAGTTCCCACTAGCCTTCTATCCTAGGACCTAAGGCTGACCTCAGCTGCCACCCCTCATGTCACCTAGTGGAACCCTAGGCAAAGGGCTGAGCTAGCCTCACGAAACTTCTCACATCTGAGTACATCTTGCTACAGCACCCCTAAAGAATTGCAAAACCAAGATCTCTCGCTCAGAATAGAAAGCAGTCTATTTTCATTCATATGCAATTCTAATTTTCACTGGTTTTCTTCCCCTCTCCTCCCCCTTGCCCTGAGCCCTCCATCAGCTCCCATGACCTCATATGATATTTAGAATAATAGTCTTTTCCCACAGGTCATCAGCTTCTAAAATAAATATATTTCCATCAACGGAAGCTGCAGAGTCACTGAAATTATTATACCTCGGTTCAGAGTCACAAGCTCATTAAAGACTGATTATTGTGCATTTCCAAAAAGAATGGCAGCGGAAGAAGCAGGATGAATCTTTTTTATTTAACTAGGGAAGGAGATGCATCGTAAAAGGCAGCCTTTGGAGGAGGTAGCTAAGATAGCTAGCGGGTAAGAAAATGAGGAACAACAACCAAAAATACCTCTAGGGTCTTAATAAGCATTTCATCAGCCCATGAATTTTTCTGGGAGACACCAACAGCAGTGAGGAAGCTTGGTCCGAAGAAAGACTCTAGAAGTCAGGGATTCTAGATTCCGTACTGCACGTTACTCCTCATGGGACCTTCTCCACTTCTCTGGGCCTTTGAAGTTGGATAAAATCAGAGATGGCAAATGACTGACATCTCTCCACCATTCCCTCCTTTCTCTTCCTGGCAGCCATCACCAGTCCATCCCAGAATCCCTTACCAGCGAGCCCAGGTATGGCCTGAGAATCAGCATACTGCTTCAAGCAGCCTCTCTCCACTTATCCATGAACACAAGAGGCTGTTATCCCTGGGCTAATGATTTCCAAAATGCCCATAAAATTCTGACACTCTGGTTTCCCTTTGCTGACCCAGGCTTACTTCATTTGTTAAATGCTCATATCTGGCACTGAGCCATCAGTCATAACATTATTCATATCACTCGTAACAAGAGCTGATAGTTACCAAGTGCTTACCACTGAGAGCAGGTTAAAGCAATGGCAACACGTCTGACTTTGAATGTCGGAGGAACTGTCATGTGCAAGAGACAGTCAGTATAATCTGTGTGGCCCCGAGAGGTGGGACTGTGGCCTCTGAGTGCAAGTTACAGGAAGACAAATGGTGGTATTTGCAAGGCCCTGGGCTGACCCGTACAAGCGCATTTCTCTATTTCTGGAGGTATCGTAGGCCAAGTGGGCTGAGCCACTTCATGCATCGTGAGGCTAAACACCTACAAGGGCCAGGCAGGTAATGTAATTTATGTGAGGCCGACCCAGTGTAAGCAGTGCAGGGCATGGTGAGGCCAGTGGTGACCAGAGGGCACATGTCCAGTCTGAAGGGGGCCGCCACAAATGTGCTCCGAACAAATGCAGCCCTGCCCCCTAGCCCTCCAGGTTTTCCTGCCTCCTTCCATGGAAGCTTCCCTCTTATTTCCCTGCTAGGCAACTAGCAGTGTCTGCCACAGCTGCGTGTATAAAAAAATGAGAAGGTGGTGTAAGCGGCATAAGCGAGGTGCCATGGCAACACAGCAAAGGGCGATGGATGTGGTATGATGGGGTTGATGGAGACTTCCTGGCACTGGCTCTGGACTCTGAGAGAGACTGGAGTCCAACATGCAGAGGTGAAAAGGAAGGGCCCTTCAGGCAGGAAGTAACATGAGCAAAGGCACCGGCATGAGAAAATGTTGGATATGGCCATGTGACTAAGGGCTGGCCAGTGAAATGAAAGCAAAAATGTTGTGGTGGCAGCTTCTAGAAAACCTTCCTGAGAGACAACTGGCATGGGCTCTTTTTTCCGTCATATGTTTCCCCTCTCCCTGTAAACTCCCTAGAATATAGATGTGATGGCTGGAGCTCTAGCTGTCATCTTGGACCTTTAGTACAATAGCCAAACCCATAGCCTAACAGCTAAGTGCTGCAAGGAAACTGAGTCCCTGATTGCCATGGAACTACCACACAGAGAAGGAAATAAAGTCCTATCTTGTTCAAGCCCCTGTTATTTCTAGTTTTCTGTCACCTGCTGCTGAACCTAATCCTAACTGATGCAGAAGGAGTATGAACCAAAATGTATTTTAATCACATCACTCTCTGTGTTGGGCTTACTCAAATTAGTCAACCAAAAGTTGAGAACCTATAATATGCCAGGCACTGGGGACTAAGCAGACTAGTTCCTGCCCTCATATTGCTTATAATCTATTGGAAGATATAGATGATAATCAGGTAAATAAATAATAATTAGAAACTGTAACAAGTGCAATAATGGAAACAAATACAGTGCTGAGAAAAGGAATGGGGGAGATGGAAGTGGTCAAAAGACCTACAGTAGACATGGTAGACAGGGAAGCCTCTCTGAGGAAGTGGTATTTCACTAGAAGCCTGAAAAATGAAAAAGAACCAGGCATGTGAAATGGGGGTAGAGAGAAGAGATTTGCAAATAGAGGAAATGTCATATGTAAAGGCCCTGGGGCAGGAAAGGGCCCTGTCTGAAAAAGAAACTTAAAGCAGACCAGGGTAGCCAGACTATCAGTGGAACAAAGATGATGATTCTCACTGAAACTGGCATTGAATCGTGGATAAGATGAACAAATCTATTTGAACATGTGTCCTGCTAGTTCTCATTTTAAATCTTGGTATCTTATGCAAGATAACTTTCTGAGTATAATGAATACCTCTTTGAAACCGAATGTCATGTGTTCATGGCCAAAAGGAAGGGGCAAACAAGCTTTCATAGATTGTGTTGCTGAGGGTGGTGGTGGAAAAACAGATGGCTCTCCTGTTGGGAAATAAACTTTCAAGGAGAGTAGAATATGTCCTTCGAGTTTATTCATGAGTCCACAAAGCTCTGCTTTCTTAACCAAACACAGCACAGCCCAGGAACCTTCAGATGCCAAATATTAGCATCTTTGAGGAATTTCCACTGGAAGGGCAGTGCTCAGTGGTAGCTTTTCAGGAGGGAAGGGAAATCAAAACGTTTTTTTTAAAAGGGAATGTTTCAGTGCTGATTGCAAGGAAGAATGGTGGAAGAATCAAAAATTCCTGCAGTTTCCCCAAACCAAGCAGCTAATCTGACCTGAGCACAGAATTAAGTGAAGGTTCTTTTTAAAAGGAAACTGATGCTCCAAAGGCACTGGTTGAGGGTAGGAGCACTGAGGCCCTTACTTCATAGGTAGATACTGGGCCCATCTCCGAAATTTAGATTCAGTAAGTTGGCAACAGGGCCCAGGAATCTGCAGCTTTAACCAGTGCTAGTATTTCTGCTGTCTCTGGGAATCTGCCCCATCTGGGCTGGAGGGTGGGCAGTTAGTGTAAGAAGGGAACAGGGCCAGAAAAAAGAGGTACAGAGACTCCCCTCAGGAAGTTCACACAACTCTGAGCTGTGTTCATATTGGGCTGGGGTAACGCCGGGCTCAAAACCTGAGGCTCCTCACTTCCCTCCTTGCCCTCCCTGTGATCCCTGCAGACACCCTCAGCTCTTCAGTGCACTCCTTTTCTGTCCTAACCTCCTGGCAAAACCCCAGCCCTGAATAAAGCCCACTTCCCGGCCCCCACAAGCAGCTCACTGTGGTTAGAAAAGAAGACACAGACAAGGCTACCTGGTCTGAGTTTAACTTGCAGCCCACAGACCTCAGACCCTCACTGATCATCCTACCAAGGCCGACACCTCTGTCCGTGCACTACTTCTTTCCTACTCAGGACTTTGCTGACATCTTTCTCCCCGTGCACTCCATTGTGAAGAAACTTTCCTTCTTCACGAAGTCATTCCCTGCGCCCACAGACTTGCTGTAATACATGCTGTCACCTTGGCACCCACACCTGCCTCCCTCTTTCCTTTGTCTTCCCAGAGCAAACCTCCTGAAGAAAGTTGTCTCTACCTGCTGCCGTCAGTCCCTCCCCATGCATTGTCTTTGTCATCTTCTTCAGCCACCTTCCCATCCTTTGCTCTACAGAAACAGCTCCCCCAAGGTCCCTGGCCACCTCGGTGTCACCAACCTAAGAAGTTGCCGGTCCTTAGCCCCAACTTGCAATTCTTATTTGAACCATCGGCAGCATTTGGCACAGATGATCACCCCTCCTTTCTCTTCACTAGGCCTCTAGGGCCCCGTTCTCTCCTGGTTTTTCTATCAACTCTCAGGACTTCCGTCTCTATTTCTTTTAACTGCCATTTGCTCTTGACCTCTTGGTGTTGGAGGACACCTGGGGCTCTGCCCTGAGTCCTCTTCTCTCCAACTTCTGTCTTCATGATAAACTCATCCAGTCCTGCCTGTGGCTCTAAATACCATCCATATGCTAACTCCCAGACTGTGTCTTCTGCCCAGCATTTTCCTGAACCCACACTTGGTTAACCTAACTTCTCACTCCTAATGTCTTACAGGCATTTCAAACTTCATATGAAAAGCAGAAGTCTTGATTTCCCTCTCTGACTCCCATTTTTAAAAAGATCTGTTCCTCCCCCAGTGCTTTCTGGCTTAAATAGCACCCCATTCCTCCAGGTTCTCAGGCTAAAACCTGTCATTCTTCACACATCTTTTTCCCCCAGTCTATCAGCAGGTCCCGTCAGCTCTACCATCAAAACATATCCCCAGTCTGACCACTTTTCACCACCTCCACCCGACACCAGAGTCCACACCCTCATTCCTCTCCTGGACAACAACTGAAAAGCCTGTCAGCTCATCCCTCTGCTTCCCCTCCTGCCCTGGCTCCCACGATCTGTTCACACAATAGCCAGATGGCATTTAGCTCCTCCACTGATACGTCTGAGAGACGGATGGGTGCGTGACGCTGTAACTCAACACGTGGAGAATCATAGCAGTAACCTCACAGGACGTACCGTAACGACCAAGGGCACTTATTTGTGAGTTACTGAAAACCCTCCTCAAACTGTCTTCCTACACAATGGGATGTGTTGGCTCACATAACTGACGGGTCCTGCAGGATTGCTACTTCAGTCGTGGTTTGACGGTCATCGGGACCTGGTCCCTCTTCATCTCTTGACTCTGTTCCCTTTCATGATTTCTCCATCCTCAAGCTCTTAGTGGTGTCAAGGGGGCTACCCTCTCCTGAGTTATATCCTTCCTGCTTCAAACCCTGTAGAAAAGACGCCTGTCTTTTTGCTCAGTAGTTCTCCTTGGCCATAGATGGGTCACATGCCCACCCCTCACCAGTCACTGTAGCCAGAAGGATGAGATGCTGGGCCTGAACCCACAGTCCCATCCCTGAAAGCAAGTCAATATCACTTCACCCGAAACATATGTATTGTGAGTGGAGTTCTTATCAGGAGATCTTGCAGGAAAATCAGATATGATAACCAAAAGAAGGGGGGAGACTTACTGGCAAAACAAAAGTCTCCTATCAACATCTCAGTCACATGGTTATTCAGCTCCTACTAGGTTCCCCTAATGGACAGGGAGCTCACTACCTTGTTCAGGTGAGCTACTCCACATTTTGTGCTAAATTGCTAGAAAAATTGTCCTTCCATCATGCATAACTTCCACAGACTATCTCTGACTCTGACTCCACACAGTACAGAAGGAGCACAGAGCCAGGCACATTGCAGCTCTTCAGACAACCGAACACACTTTTCATCGTCTTCTCAAGCTTTCATTCTGTAGGCAAAACATCCCGGTTCCCTCAACGGTTCTTCTAATGATGTTTCACCTCCCGCCTTGTGAACCCCGGCCTTTGAAGTTCCTCTCAAAGAAGAGCAGAACAATCACATCCATCCATCCTGACCCTATAGATTGCAGTCGTAGCTCACACAGAATATGGACTCTAAAACCAGCACACAAGGCAGAAACGGAATGTCACTTAAATTATTACCTTTGAAAAGAGATGCCACTTTGGAGAACAGCATTGTCCCCCTCAAGAAATCCAACACCCACAGTTTTCTGCCAGCATTAGAACAGATCATTGCTCTTTGCTTGATCACATGATTGATTGCTTGCGTTCAGGGGGCTGCTTGCCCTTTAACATGCGGTATTATAATGTATGTCTATAGGGAACAGAATCAGACTCAACCCCGGGAGGTACCCTTACTTAGGGAGACACAGAGCAAAGAACCTGGGGCACACATGCTCCCTGAAAGGCAAAGCAAGCCAAGCCTCTGTGCAATTTAAGTTTCTCTCTCTCCCCTACCCCTCCCCCACACTTTCTAATCCCACTGCCCCATCCAAGTCCATAGACTTGCAGTTTGACTTCACTATACATCTATTGATGAAATCTACAATTATTAGCCTCACCATATTTTTAGCAGTCATTTTATATTTGCTCTTATTAAGCTTAACCAAACTACCAGGATTTATCATCTTTCCGTAGAAGGACAATTAGCAAGTCACATTTCCCTAATACTCTTTTTATGTAATTGGTTTTTGGACTCTAAATACCATACCTTACTATTTACTTCTGTTCAGCTTTTTTCTACTGGTTTTACCCATGATTCTTACCTATGATGATTTATTTGAGGATCCCAGTTCCATCACACCATGCATTCATTACCCTTCCCAGCCTCGTGTCAGGGACCGATGTGATGAACCATGGTTCCACCCAAATGCTGCTAAAATTACGGACAAAGTGGGGCAAACCTGAGTACAGAGCCCCGAGGCAAACCTCATCCTCTTCATTCTTACTTGTCAGATACAGTTGCTCCCTCATCAAAAATGTAAATGAACCATCCTAGTCACACATCTCATCTCCAAAAGAGATGCTACCAAAATGCTGCTGAAACCCAGACTCACTGTGTACATCACTCCCCAGGGCCATCAGTCTTACAATCCCATGAAAACCAAACAGGATATAAGTGGCATGGTTTTTAGAGAACCAGGCTGAAAGTCAGCAACCACTCCCTATTCAAATTGCTCATGACTGTCTTTGGAAAAAAAAAATTCTAGAATTTTGCTGCCAACAAGTGGAGGCTTATTGTCTCTCTTTTTCATTAAGTTCCATTAAAAATCAGTTTTTTCAACGTTTTCTGTTCTAGGAAAACATTAGGAGTACTAAAGCTTGGATTTATTCTCGGAGAGACTAGGAATACTAAAACTAGAACTAAAGGAGCTTAAATGTCATCTAATCTGTGGCAGATTGTATCAGGGTTCCCAGGGATCCTCAGTAAAAGGATCAGACATTTTCACCCTTGTCATGTGATATCTTTTTTTTCATCGAAGTATAGTTGATTTACGATATTGTGTTAATTTCTGGTGTACAGCATGATTCAGTATTTTTGCAAATTATATTCCTTTATAAATTATTATAAGATAATGGGTATAATTCCTTGTGCTATAAAGTATATCCTTGTTGCTTATCTATTTTACATACAATAATTTGTATCTGTGAATCCCATATCCTTAATTTGTCCCTCCCTCCTCCCTCTCCTTTCTGGTAACCACAAGTTTGTTGTCTACATCTGTGAGTCTGTCTGTTTTGTATATGCATTCATTTGTAGTATTTTTCAGATTCAACACATAAGTGATAACATATTTGTATCATTTGTATTTCTCTAACATCTCACTAAGCATAATTTCTCTAGGCCCATCTATGTTGCTGCAAATGACATTATTTCATTCTTTTTATGGCTGAGTAATATTCCATTATATATATATAAAGTGGAATTATATATACACCACACCTTCTTAATCCAACTGTCTGTTGATGGGCACTTGAGTTGCTTCCATTTCTTGGCTGTTGTAAATAGTGCTGCTATTAATATTGGGGTGCATGTATCTTTTTGAATTAGGGGTTTTGTTTTTTCCAGATATATGCCCAGGAGTAGAATTGCTGGATTATATGGTACTTCTATTTTTAGGTTTTTAAAGGAAACTCCACACTGTTTTCCATAGCGGCTGCACCAATTTACATTCCCACCAATAGTCATGTGACTTTCTGTGCCCTCCCATGGAAGGAGTATACCTCCCTGCCCTGTTAATGTCAGGCATAGCCGTATAGCTTGCTTTGCACAAGAGGATGTGAGCAGATACAGAGTAGATCCTGTTCAAGCAGGAGTTTTAAGAGCCATTGCATAACTCAGCATGCCCCACCAGGGCTGCCCCTCCACCCAGGGCCCAGAATGAAGGTTCCTAGTCACTGGGTCAGTGAAGCAACTGATCCATGACCAGCATGAAACATGAGCAAGAAATAGACCCCTGTTATTAAAAGTCACTGGGATTGGGGAATTTATTGTCACTAGTACATAATCTATCCTCAGCCTTCATACATGAGGAAATTGAGACCCTAACACTTTGGTAACTAGCTAGTTAGCATAGAGCTAAGTAGAGCTACTTAGGTCTCCTAGTAGTAAGTTACTAATTTACCCTTCAATAGATGCACATTGAGGTTTTCTCAAGGAAGAAAGAATAAAGCTCTTAAAGTTCATGAGGGAATTTTTCTGAGGGAGGTTATTGTAGTCACTCTACTAATGTTAATAGGAAGTCTATACAGTGAGAACTAAGAAGTGTTGGATGGTCTCTTGGCCAGTTCAGGCTGCTATTACAAATTACTAGAAACTGGATGACTTAAACAGCAGAAATTTATTTCTCAGAGTTCTGGAGGCTGGAAGTCTGAGATCAGGGCGCCAGCAGATCCCGTGTCTGGGGAGGGACCGCTTCCTGGTTTTCAGATGGTCATTTTCCCATTGTGTCTTCACATGGAGAACAAAGAACCCAGAACACGCTCTCATGTCCTTTCTTTTAAGAGGGCTAATCCCACCCATGAGCGTGCCCCCCTCCCTTATGACCTTGTCACCTCCCAAAGATCCCCACCTTTGAATACCATCACAGTGGGGGTTATGGTTTCAATATATGAATTTTGAGGGGATTCAGATATTCAGTCCACAGTATATGGGAATTTAGCAGACACCCAGATGTGTCCCTAGCCATATCTTGAAATAGGAAAACTTAGTTTGGAAGTTTTTAGTTGAATAATCATCAACTCAGCATGTACTCAGCATGGACCCATCAGTGTGTTAGGCACCGGGTGCTTGGGTGGAGGTAAGACCCCAGCCCCCTTCCCCCACCATCAAACTTACAGCCTAGTCTATTATTTCTGTAGTGTGGTTTGAGGAAGGTCTCCCTCACAAGGTGCTCTTTTTAAAAAGGTGGGGACACGTGTATCATGTTACTTCTCCTCAAGGATGCATAATGAAGTCATCTTAACAAGCTCTGAGAAGTGCTATGGTAGAAAAACCTGCTCAACCTTCTTTAAGCCTGTGTGTCCCCAACTTATTTGACCCTTGAATCCCCATTTTGAATAGCACCTATTTGCATCCTGCAAACTTGTGTTCCAAGGTCCAGCCTTAGGAAAACCATTCTCCCACCCTGCTCCAGTGCTGCTCACGCCCTCACCCCCAGTCATCAGGGGGAGTGCCACCAACATTCCCCTTTTCGAGGTTGGCTAGTACGTGAGTCCTCCCTTCCTCTGGTCCCCTTCTTTCATTTCTGCCGGTGTAATTACTTCATCTGGGCTCATGGGACCTTGGAGGGCAATAACTTAACGTAGATCTAGCACCAGTCCTGAGTAAGTGAATTTCCTGCTCACCAGGAAGGAGCTTCCTGGAGCAGGCCAGGAGATGGGGCTATTTTGGTCCAGGCAGGCGGGGAATCACAGTGCAGGCAGCCGCCCACTCCTCCCACTGTCAGGCTGCCCTGGGAGACGTTCTCGCTCTCCGCAGTCCTGCTGCTGCTCTTCCAGAACGTCACCCTACCTCTGCAGTGTTGAAACAGAGCTGGGGTACGCGACTTGCCTGCATAATGTGTGCCGCTACCCTTCCTGGAACATTCTTTTTGCCTGGAGTTACGAGAATCCAGAAGCAGAGAGAATTCATGTCTAGAGCTTATCGGGCCCAAAACCCTCATTTTATGATGAGAAAACTGAGGCTCGGGGGAGCTAAATGACATGCCTAAAGGCAGGAATTAGGAGAAGTAGCTGAAGCGTGTGGACCCCAAGTCCAGGATGTTTTCCATTCTACAATGAAGCATTAGTAATAGCAAAGGGCTGGAAACAAGCCAGGCCAGCACAAACTTCTATCATGTGGAATATACACACATAGATGCAGAATATATATATGCAAGGCTATGCATATTCTTTTTAAAAAGAGAAATGGAATCATGCATATGTTTCTGCAGCTTGTTTTTGTTTTGCTTTTTGCTTACTAATATTTTGAATGTCTTCCCCATGATAACAGTGAGCTCTACCTCCTTGTAAAGTCCTGGTCTCCCTGCTCTGGCTCATGCCTTCTCTTCATCCTTGCTGAACACAGCAGTTTGAATAATCTTTTTAGGATGTAAATCAGGTCTTATTACCTCTAGGCTTACAAACCTGCAGTGGCCTCCCATTACTCTTAAGACAAAGGCCAAACTGCCCGATCTGATCTCTAAGGCCTTAGGGGACCTTGCTCCTCACTCCCCTGGCCTTACCTCTGGCAGCCACACAGGCTTCTTCCCATTCCTTAGAGACAACGGGCTCCTCCTTCTATCTCAGCGCCTTCTAGAATGTTCTTCCCTTTCACTGAAATGCCTCCATACATGCACATACATGTGCACACATGCAACATATATATACATGCATGTTCACATTTGCACATGCATTCACATACACACACACACACCCCTCATCTAGTCTTGAAAGCTCAGCCCAAACACCGCTACTTGTTTCTGCTGAACCCCCTCCACTTCCAACCCCACCCCAGACTATATCAAACCTATTTCTACTCACTCTTACAGCAATATCTTTTTTTTACTTCTTTATCCAGGTATACGCATGTATATATAAGTATTTGGAGAAGTGTTTGATGAATTAGGTCTCTCCCATGAGACTTGTAAGGTCCATGGTGTGGCAGAGGCCAACTTTATCATTATATCCTTCACATTTAACCCAGTACTTAGCAAAGAGTAGACCCTCAATTAATGTTTATGGAATGAAAAAATAAATGGAAATGCCAAAGGAACAGCGGCTGCGTGCCAGCTGTAACGGAAATCATGTCAAAGGAAAAGACCCTCCTTCCCCTGGGTGAGTCTGCACCCCGGACTCAAGAAGGCAAGAATAAATTGCAGGTCTCAAGTCCAAGTTTGAAAGAAATATCATCCTCCTTATTTTAAAAAAAAATGTTTGTTTCCTACTCTGAGCCCTCAATCTGCTAGACTGGAGATGGAGGGGTAACGTCTTTATTGGCATGCCCCACCCCTCCCAGCCATGAATAAGAACACAGTACAATCATGTGATGCTCTGGAAACAGAGAAAGGGTCTGTAACCTCCAGCCTATCATGGAAACCACTGAAATCATCATGTCCACCCCCGACAGTGACCCTTGGAGCCTGGCAGCCCTACTTGATCTCCATGCTCTGCACGGGGCACAGAACTCAGCTGTGATCCATGTGCCCAGGTCCAGGGTCCTGTCTTCCTGGAGGCACCAAGCTGCCGTCCCTACAATGTTTCCTGTGTCCTCAGGGAGTTGCCATAGAAAGGTGCACCAGTCCACATGGCCCAAAGGACCTCCACACAGAGCAGAAAGCACCACTCTTTGACAAGCTGCCTGGGAGATGCATCCCCTGCTCCCTACCCCAGCCTGCCCCTGCCCGAGACCTCTCTTCCCTTTCTGTACCAGACGAGACTTGCTCATCGCCTCCTCTTGTAGCTCCCCAAGGACACCTAATGATACCTGCTCACAAGTTACAGATGGGCTGTGGGCTGTAGGCTGCTGCTGACAAGAATCCCTGAAGCAAGAAGCCCAGCAGGGCCAAGCTCCCTGCTTGAAATTAGGAGGAAGACGAAAATTGAGGAAGCTCAAAAACAAATTAATATTCCAATAAATCATCTTGCCTCACAAGTCACTTTGATGCCCCACCTGCCCTCACTTCCTGCCTGAGCCTGAGCCAACTGTCATTTGCAAGAAGATTCTGATCACTGGGGCTCAGCCTGTGGGAGGGGCTGAGGCTCAGAGGAAAGAAAGGGACTTGAAGAGATTCTGGAGGCTACTAAAAAGATGGAGAGGCAGGAGGTGGGGCATCTAGAGCCTGCACTAGAAGACGCTTCCTCATCGGCACAGTCACAGCCAGCACGTCCTTCCTCCCTGCACTGCTTTAAGGCACTCGTCTGAGACCTTCATGGTAGAAATGCTTCCACGTCCGTGGGAATGCAGCTGGATTTAGTCTGGGGGAGACAAGAATGGCAGGCCTCAAGAACGGGACTCTTGCAAAGGGTCATGGGCAGTGGGTAAAGCAAGCACTCATACTATTGCCTGCCAGGCAGGACGGACCAGAGGTCAGCTCCTTCACAGCTCGTTAACCAGAGGGATCTTCTCACCCCATGGCCCCTGCTCAACCAGATTACACAAAGGCACCCTTTGGGGAATTTCTTTTGAGGAAGCTATGGCCTCTCAGCTGTTAGAAGACAGCCAAGAGGTGGACCGTGAGACTATGGCCTGAACATGAAAGAGTTAGCCACACCCCCCCAAGCCTGGACGTCCCCACCCAGCAAGCTTTCACCTGAGCTCAGCTGTTACCTCCAGCCACTCCCAGCCCTCCAAGGAAGATGTGCCCAGCTCCCACTGTGGCGCCAGCTCTGGGATGAAACACAAGGGGCTGGAATGACTTAGCCCGTTAGCTGATCTGTAGCAGCCAGTCAGTTGGCTTGTGACTCAAAAGCAGAAATTCTTCCTGCAGTTCATCAGCACTGGTTTCTGCCAGGAAGCTGGGCACGAGACAGGCTCTGGCTCCCCATGGGCCCCTTGCCTGACACACGAGCCCAGACTTGGGCTGTGGCCAATGGAGCCACAGTTACACGGGACATCGAGCTGTGTGTGGCCAAGATATCATCTGAGGTAGAGTATCTCCTTAGCACAGGCCCTCCTTAGCCGGAAATCTCCAGCGGGATCCTGGTGGTGATAAGTTCAGTGATTGCAAGGGCCTCACCCTGCCTTGCCCTAGACAGAGATAAGAACCCCAGAGGACTACATGCCAGTGCCTGTGTCGGATGTCGATGAAAGCTTGTTGAGTGAAGGAATAACTGAGGGGAACACATGGTTTCATATCAGCATGTTTAAATGATCTACTTGGTTCCAGAGCTATTTTATATGCTGTGAGGGATACAGGTATAGTTCTGGATGCTCCCCATATGTGATTCTTCTAGGTGAAGAAATCAAACACAATGAACTATGTTCACTCAGTAAACAGTTACCGAGCACCTGCCCTGTGCTGATCACTGTGTTGGGACAACAGCTGTGACCAGCCCCTGCCTCTGTGGAGCTCACACTATCATGAGAATGACAAGAAATTAAATGAGCAATTTACAATATAAGTGTGACAGATATATCTGAGTGCTGTGGAATGCAACAAGAAGGGGGCTACACTGGAATATGCTTTTCAAGAGAGGTCTTCCTGGGAAGGGTAGAAGGAGGAGGAGGGAAGGCAGGGATCCATGCTACAAAGAGTTGAAGAGCAGACCTTGGTGAACATTCCAGCTCAAAAGCTAGTGCAGAAATCGAGGCATGGGCAACTCCTCACATTCAAATCCCGCCTGTCGAGCAAGCTGTTGTTTGATCTTGGACAACTTCTGCACTTGGAGCCTCTGTCGTATCATCTGTGATAAGATGGCGATCATAATATTACCATCTCATAGGGTGGCTGGGAGAATTAAATGAGTTAATGAATACAAGGGAAGATCTTAGTAGAGTAAGTCTCAGTATGCAATAACTAACATTGTTATTATCGTAAGAGCTTAGCTGAGGCTAGAGCCGGGGAAATCATAGCAGTAGTCTGAATCCAAGTCATCCTTGGTGATAGACTGTGTCCAGGTACCTGAGATGGAGGAAGAATCCAGCAACAATTCATTCACTGTCGATGGACAGTGTGGAAATTGCAGTGAGCCCTGAATTACGACCTCAGAAGACTTGAGCTTGACTCCTGACTCTGACATTTGGTAGCAGAGTAACTCTGGAAAAATCACTTAGGGCTCTGAGCCTCAGTTTTCACATCTGTGAAATGGGGGTAACATTGGCTATTTGTGTACTGTACAGGGTGGTACCTCAAAGCAAGCAAAAAGTGACTGTGAAGACCCTTTAGTGAAATTCTACAGTGCTACCAACATGTGAATTATTATTATCCTAAAGGTTCTAGGCTGGGAAACCAAAAGTACACACTTTGGACCGAATCCCCAACGAAAAGGCGATTCTAGATATTTTTTCTTTTTTTAATTGTTTGTAAAGTTTCTAAAGCTGTGCTTCTCAGACTTGCCTAGGTCTACAAATCACATGGGGATCTCAGGACGCGCTGAGCCTGATTCAGTAGGTCTAGGGTGGGACCGGCATGTCCAACATGCCGTGGGTGATATTGCTGCTGCTGGTTCATGGACCACACTTTGAGTAGCAAGATTCTCTAGAGGACCACACAGGCAAAGCAGTCATATTCCTCCGGGTGAGCTGACAGTGCAGTCGAAGGGGATATGTGGAAACCTGTGAGGGTGTTCAGGATCCACAGCCGTCAGGGTCCTACCAGCTGCTCTTCCCTTATTGATAGTCACCCTTGCCAAGTGTCAAGCACTGTCTAAACACCTGGCCAATATTTACTCATTTCATCCCCAAAACATTCCTGTGTGATAGGTACTGTTTTTGCCCCTATGTCATAGATAAGAAAACTAAGGTTCATAGAGGTTAAATTATTTCCCAAGATCACACAGCACACAGGCCTTACACCTCCAACTCCAGAGCTGAGCACAGAGCAGAGATTAATTTAAAAAATAAATAAACACATTCTGTGATCAGCTGCCCCTCCAACCTACAGAGCAGAGAAGCAACAGCTGATGGATCATCTGCTGCTGGAGGCTGGTTAGAGCTGAGTCACTCAATGGCAGTGACCTAAGCAAAGAGTCCCAGATCTGCCTGGTCCCTGTCCCGTCTGATGTTACTCTCGCTGTCACTCTGTGAGCTGCCTAGGATCTGTCCAATAAACCCTTTCCTTGTGTAAGTCACAGCTTATAGGCTTTGACGCTTCAGAGCCTGGCCTCACCACTTACTAGTTTCTTCACTGCCCCAAGGCTCAGTTTTCTCATCAGTAGCATAGGGACAGTAACAGTACTGACACCACAGAGTTGTTGAGACAATTGAAAGTGAGAAGGCATGTGGAGCACTTAGCCCAATACCTGATACACAGCATGGGCTTCATAACTGTTCTCGGTGTGATTATTAAGGTGAAAGCAAGAGCGGGTCTGCAGCCCTTGTGCCGTGAAATCAGTCCCACCACCCCACAACCACCTGAGCCCCTCCTCGGATGCCCTGAGGAGGACCCAGTGTGAATGACTCGTACTTCTGGCAGGAAGTTCCAGGCCACTGCACCTGCCAGCCTGGTCCGCCACCACTTCTCTGAGAAGATGCGGAGTGTGTCACATTTATGGGAGCCCTTTATCACACATCAGGGAGCACTTTGCACAAATGTTTGGATCAACCTCTCATAACTCTGGCCCCAGGCCTGCTATGAGTCAGTCTTGCAGTTCCAACTCAGCGCCACACTCCTCCAGGGACGGTCCTGCCCCCTAAACCCCTCCCTCCACTCCTACCTGCTACCTGGTCACCAGCCACCACCCTGAATCCCCCAGGGACCCAGGGTGGAAGAGAGAGATGTTGAGTGATGTGAATGACAATTGCCAGGGAGCCACACCAGCCCTCCATGATTTGTTAACTGCTATTAAAAGATACTCCAAGTCATTATTGCAACATGATGGGGACTTGGCTGATTGCAGCTAATCGCAGGCTCCCTTTGTGTTCCCGATGGAGGGGAGCAGCCTCCTGTGAAAAATCCTATTTTGTGCCTTTCTTCTAAAATTTAGTTTAAGAAAAATAACTAGGGGCCAAATGTGGCATTCAGCCATTGAAAATGAGTAAGATAAGCATTTAGGTTCAGAGCAAGTGAATCACGGAAGAGTCAGATAGACATTAGAGGTGGCAGAGAGACAGGATGTGTTAAGAAGCAGAGGACATTGAATCACTTGGTGAGCAATTGTCCTCTTTGGATTCTCTTTAATGCCTTCCAGTTGCATTAGTGAGAAACTCTCTTTTAGAGCTAGGGTGTCTTTAACATCCTCTGACACTAGCTAATCTCCCTTTTTAACAAAAAGACAGCTGGCCCACACCTACAGGCGACACAGGACAGCCCACTTGGGTTAAATTCCCAGCTAAGACGAGCACTGACCCTGAGACCTCGGGCAAGTTAATTAACCTCCCTGTGGCTCAGTTTCTTCATCTGTAAAATGGGGATAATAATAGTCCCTCTTTCACAGAGTTACCATGAGGATTGACTGAGCAACTGCATGAGAAGCAGGCTTGGCCCAGAGCACTCGGCTAGTGTGAGCTTCTCTTACTTGGCAGCTTACAGCATCTGTCTGGAACATAAGAGCTTTGTTCTCATTGCACTTTCTTTAAGATTCTTTTCTGCTTGGGGGACATGATTTTGGTTTTCCATTTTTTTATTGAGGTATAGTCAGTTTACAATGTTGCATCAATTTCTGGTGTACAGCACAATGCTTCAGTCATACCTGGATATACATATATTCATTTTCATATTCTTTTTCACCATAAGCTACTACAAGATATTGAATATATTTCCCTGTGCTATACAGTATAAACTTGTTTATCTGTTTTATATATACCAGTCAGTATCTGCGAATCTCGAACTCCCAATTTATCCCTTCCCACCACCGTCCTCCCTGGCAACCACAAGTCTGTATTCTATGTCTGTGAGTCTGTTTCTGTTTTATATATAAGTTCATTTGTCTTTTTTTTTTTTTAAGATTCTACATATGAGTGATATCATATGGTATTTTTCTTTCTCTTTCTGGCTTACTTCACTTAGAATGACATTCTCCAGGACCATCCATGTTGGGGCAAATGGCATTATTTTATCATTTTTATGGCTGAGCAGTATTCCATTGTATAAATATACCACATCTTTATCCAGTCATCTGTCGGTGGACATTTAGGTTGTTTCCGTGTCTTGACTATTGTAAATAATGCTTCTATGAACATTGGGGTGCAGGTGTCTTTTTGAATTAGGGTTCCCTCTGGATATATGCCCAGGAGTGGGGTTGCTGGGTCATACAGTAAGTCTATTTTTAGTTTTTTGAGGAATCTCCATACTATTTTCCACCATGGCTGCACCAAACTGCATTCCCACCAGCAGTGTAGGAGAGTTCCCTTTTCTCCACACCCTCTCTAGCATTTACCATTTGTGGACTTTTGAATGATGGCCATTCTGACTGGTGTGAGGTGATACCTCATTGTAGTTTTGATATGCATTTCTCTGACAATTAGTGATACTGAGCATTTTTTCCTGTGCCTATTGGCCATTCATATGTCTTCATTGGAGAATTGCTTGTTTAGGTCTTCTGCCCATTTTTGGATTGGGTTGTTTGTTTTTTGCTTATTTTGCTTATAAGTCATATGAGCTGTTTATATATTCTGGAAATCTAGCCCTTGTCAGTCTCATCCTTTGCAAATATTTTCTCCCATTCCATAGGTTGTCATTTTGTTTTGCTTATGGTTTCTGGTTTTCCATTTTTGATAGCAATATAAAATGATTTGTGAAAGAGATGTACTTAAGTATCAGTCAAAAATAGTATTCAAACAATAAAACAGATAATACTAAGTTGTGGCAAAAATCACTGAAAGTGATATGAGCAAGTGAATTTTGAGAAGGCTGATGCAATCCAATCCATTTATTTGACAAGTGAAGACCAGAAGCCCAGAGAAGGAAGGTGGCTTCCCTGAGGTCACACAGCAAGTTCCAGGCAGAATGCCTCTAGAATCCAGACCCCTAACTCTCAGCCAAGTGTTTTACCCAATACACTGTACTCAAGTCACTAAGTTGATAGTGTCTTAAGGAAGGACAAATTAAAAGGCTACTTTAAAGTGAGTAGCCACTTCCTTTGAAGCCCTCGAACTGGAGCTATTATTATGGAAGGTCTCAGCTGCAATAAGCTACTTTGCTCACCAAAAAAAAGGAAAAAAGAAAAAAAAAGAAATAATATCATTTGTGGAGTTTTCAAAGAATTCAGGCAGAGCGCAAAAACAACTCAGAACCCAGGATACTGTTTTCTTTGGAGCATGTGCAAGATATGCCTTTGGGTTCCTTTTTTTTTTTTTCTCATAAAAGCATATTCAGACTAAAGTAGAAAATACTGTAATGATTTTTTTTTTATAAAAGCAAAAAGAGCAGGCAAGAGGGTGTTTGTCTCGTGGGAGAACAAAGGATGAATTTACGTGGTTCAGTGTAACCACAGCATAACAAGATTACATCAGGGGAGGTGGGATCAGTCCAGTGGCAATCGGACAGCAAAAAAACAAATTGCTCCTTGGCCATGGCCTGAGGGCTTACTGGCTCTAAAACTGAACACTGAACTCCCCAACTTCTTTATCTTTTCTAATAGGCAGGACCAGGGTGGGAAGTCTCTTAATTTCCATCCTTCTTTGTCATTGATTACTTGCAAATGCTCTAGAGACCAGGGAACGGGCTTCATTCTACTAGTAGGAATAACCACCTCCACCCACAACCACTGCAGTAAGCAACACACTGAATTTGACCTCTGAAGAGGTCCTTCCTTCCCTTTAGGAAGATTGGACTCATAGATGGAATCTGGAGCAAAAAGGGAGAGTTCGAGGTGAAAGCAGAAAAAGAGATCTACCCAGGAGTATATTGCCCAGCTGTATTTGCCACCCATTGCTCTTTGAGGTTCACCAACCCGGAAGTCTTCAGGGGCCGGACACGTAATGGAAACGAGAGGACCAGTCCCTCTGGGGATGGTGGGGACCTGGAAAGGGTGTGTGTCTCTCAACGGGCAGCAGCAACTCAGCTCCAATCACCTGTTGCTTGTGATGTGGGCTCAGTGTTGTCAGATCTTTCCATTGAAGAGAAGCCAGAAACCTGGATTTTTGTGTAAGTTTTTTTCTGATTCTTAAATGTCAGTGACTAAGTCGCTTTTTCCCAAAACTTGGTGTAGGCTTAACTTAAGCATCTGAGTGTCAGATCCAGCCTGCAGGCACCTCTGCTCTGTGGCCTCTCCCTAAGCAGTCCCATTCCTTTGTGAGCTTCAAGTACAAAGCATGAGCATTGACTCCCCAGGCCACACTCCAGCCTCGCCCCCGCCAGTGCTCTCCACCTGCATTTCTTAGCTCAGGCCCTCCTTCTGTTTTTTTCTGCTTTGGACCAACATAAAAGGCATGGATAAAGGAGAAGGAGGCAGTGAAGGAAAGAGAAGAACCTGGTCAATGGCGTCCAACCTGGCAGAGCTCAGCACGGCCCATTGTTCTTCTTGGTAGCCCCAACCTCCAACACAGTGCCTGGTACACCATGGGTGCTTAATAAATGTTTGTGACTGGATGATAAAATGAAGGCATGAACTGAAAAGCAAATGGAGTCACTGTGTTGTCCACAAGGAACAGTAACTAGGATCTGAAGCAGAAACTATCAGCCGCTGTAATGGAATCATGGATGGAGAGACTTAGGAAGTCAGAGGTCAAACGAGGGGAGAACAGAAAGAGAGAATTTTAAATTCCATAGCCTGAATCAAAGCTAGGATATATTATTTGGAGACAGAAAACCTGGATTTGAGTCATTGTTCTGCATACTATTAGCCACGTGATTTGAGGCAAGTTATGGAACCCCAATGGGTCTTGGTTTCTACATCTGGAACCTGGGGCCAGAATTATCTAGCTCTTAGAGGTGACTTGGGGATCAAGTGAGATAATAGAATTTTAAACACTTTGTAAACTGAAAAGCACCCCAGAAATGGCTGAGGGGGACAGGAGAGCCAAGTCACGAAGAGGATGATGAGCCAGAAGGACAGTGCAGAGCCAACATGTTTCTTGGTCTGTCTGCATCATTTAACGTGTCAAGACAGCTGTTGGCTTGGCCCTTGGCTTGAGTCATCCTGATTAGCAGGTATCTGGCCAGCCAGGAGTTTGACTCCAAGCTGATTGGACAACTGGATGGGGAGGAGCTCCTGAACTTGGCCAGTGACTGGAGAAAGACAGCAGCCAAGGGAGAAAACAGCCTTCCTTGTCTAGCCCAAGGACAACTGGGTTGTCTATGAAAATTCATCGTGCAGTCTGTCTCCAAGGGTACACATGTAACGATTCTGCTGGGGTCTCAGTGTTGATGAAGAGCGCACTCCAATGAACGAGCTCATTCAGGGTGTGAATTATTTATGTTCATAACATGCAAGTTTACACAGATCCATTAACAAAAAATTACATCTGGCAACCACTTCTAAACAATTACAGTAACTGTGGTTTTAAGTAGTGAGCAGGATAATAAAATACAGCAGCCATCCTTAAGCCTGCAGAGTGTCTCCTTGACCTCAGCAGCTGGAAGCTGGATAAATGGATAAGAACGTGGGCTCTGGAGACAGACAGACCTGGTTCAAATCCTAGCTCCGTGACCTCAGGCCACTTACTTAACCTCTCTGAATCTCAGTTTCCCCAGCTGTAAATTGTGAATGATAATAGTAGCTACTTTCAAGCGAAGTTGTTAGGATTAAATGAGATGACCTTTGCAAGACGCTAAGCACAGTGCTCGCCCCAAAGAAAGCAGTCCAAGTGGTAGCTAGCATGTCTTCTTCTACAGCCACTTTGGAATAACATCTTAGGTCTAGTCTCTTTCTCACCAGGATCTGGAAGATTCTAGATGGTTAAGGGTGGATGCACCATTTAATTAAGAGTATTGAGGACAGACAATCTTTTCTTCTTGGAGCCAGAGAGTATGTTTAGGGTCCATAAGAAGCTTTTCTGGGAGACCATGAGGACCCCAAATTAGAAAACCTCTAGTCCACCCATGAGCTCTTCACCCAAAGGGCTCCACTTTGATCTGCCTTTTTTTTTTTTTGTATTGGAGCTCAGTATAGGACTTTTGTTCGATGAAGGTTGTTGACCAGTAAAAGTAATTCAACCTCTTTGTTGTTCAAAGAGAGAAGCGGAGACCCAGAGTGAAGTTATTTGCCAAGGATACCTTGTGAATTTATAATAGGCACCAGACTGGCTTTTAAGTCTCCAAACCTTTTTTAAGCATAAATAATAACTAGACTAAATTATTACTTATTGGATAATTAATACCAACTTATTACTTATTGGGTAATTAATGCAACTGTTGAGTTGTTAATCAGATCAAAGTTACACTCAGTCCAATATGTTCCTTCTACTGTGAGACCTAGGCTAAGAAGACACTATTTCATGTGCAGGGATGGGGGTATCTCACTTAGATGTATGATATATATTATATGCTCTGTGCCTGTGATCTGCAGTACAACCAAAGAACCTTCAACTTCTGTTGCTTTAAGTTGGATTTTATTTTCAAAATGGTGGAAGGGCAAACCAAGCCAAATTAAAAGAGATAGGGAGGAAATAAGGAAGATGGGAGAAAGTAGAATGCATGAAATCCCAAATTAGAAAGGTTCTGGATATGCACAGTGTGTAATCCCCAGAAGCGTCATTAAATGATCACTATGATGTCCTCACGAGCATCCTCAGATGAGCTATTGAGTATTTATAGGAGCCAGGCCATGTTCCAAGTACTCTGTACATGTTTTCTCATTTGAATCTCTCAAGGACCCTATGAGGTAAGTATTATTATTCCCATTTTACAGATAAGGAAAGAAGTAGAGAGAGAATTAAGTACATAGTGTAAGATCACAAGACAGGGCCAGAGCCACAGCTTGGATTCACATTGGTGTGACTCCAAACCTCTTGTTCTTAACCATGACATACAGTGGACTCACTCTACTGCCACATGTAACTTAATGCAAATTCAGCTAATGTCCAAACCATCAAAACAACCAGAGAGAGATATAATACAATAGAATAAGTGGTCCCCGTCCGTCCTACCCACTGACCATGGACCCCAGGGAGAGTGTCAGGTAGGAGATATGCTCTGATGGTTGGTCCACAGATGATGCCTTTTGTAGCAGCATCACCACTGCACTGGAGAGTAATTCTAGACATGCTTTTTCGTTTGACCAATATAAAGCCAGCTGTGTCACTCGAGAAGCAGCAGCAGTCCGGTGCAATACTGGGAGAAAAATGACTGTTCTTTGACTCCATCAGTCTCCAACAAAGGCAAGTCCTTCTAAAGGATGGTTGAGGAAAATTCTGTCCACACACAATTTTTCTCCTTACTTGCTCACTGTAGAGCCCAGTTCCCTTAGAAGTTATGCCTCCTTCTCTGGACCTGCAGAGAGCCTTATGGGAAGGCAGGAGAGCCAGTTTCTTGTCCTCGTGAGGCCACCAGTCTGGAGGGAGATGCCTCCTCGCTGTCCGCCAAGTGAGGGATTGGACTAAACTGATCTCTGAGGAGCCAAATGATTAAGAAGCCCTGATCTGGTATTTGGTTCTAGGCTCTGAAGGCCGAGGGAACTGGGCTAAGCCAATTTGGGCTGTACAAGGGGACTGTCCAGACCCTGAGAAGATTCCAGATCTGACACAGTAGACACCCACCAACACTTCTGCCTGCTTCCCAGGAACTCCACGTTGTTTAGTGGTTGGGCCGGGCCTCTTCCTGGGTCTGTGGGGAAATGAAAGGCATGGCTTCCTGGCCTGGAGGCACAGTTGCAGCTGGGCTGGGACTCCGACTTAGACCCGCGGAAACAAAGACAGACTACTGAGCCTCTCTCCATCCAGATCACACTCCTCTGCCCCAGCCACCAGGCACTTGATAATTTATAATCTTGATGACAGGAGAGAGGTGGGGGAGCCAAGAAAAGAAAAGAGATCCTTTCCAGCCAGCTGGGATTTGAGCTGTTGAACCCAGAAGTTTATTTTATTAAAAATAAAAAGGGAAAAGAAAAAAATGACCAAGTGTGATTATAGAGAGTCTGAGACTGCACACGGCTGGGGCGGCCTGTGAAAGATGAGGACTTCCTCCTTCAGCTGGTGGTTTTGTCTTCAGCGTGCCAAACAACCTGCCACATTCGCTTTGTTTCCTTTAAATGAATTGACCCGTTTTATTCGAACAAATAGACCAATTGTTTGAGTGCCAGGCAGCAAAGCCTTCAAATTCTCCTGCAACTTAGCAAAGTTTCTCACATAACAGCTTGCCTGCCTTCCCGAGCTGATGAAACGTACAACTTAATCGTTTAGGGCCATGGGCCCAGGTGATCGCTGGAGAAGACAGTCAAACACAGTGTAAGGAAGGTCCAAGGCCCCGGGGGACTCAGTGGGAAACAATGCTCTTCGGGGCTGGATGCTATCAAGTCATTAGCTCTTCCCCCCGTGAAGTTTCACTTGTAAATACTGAAAGGACCTAGAAGCAGACGGTTCTAGACTGAACTGTTCTGCCGCCGACACTGAGCTTGGCAACGTGATCCCCGCTGACTTCTGGGTCTGCGCCTTGGAGAGGGTCGCTCTGCCCCTAACCAGACGTGCCCTGCAGAACCGCCTGCTTAAGTCCTTGTCTGCCTCCAGAGGCCAAGGCAGGTGCTCATTTGCTACCAATACACTTACTCTCTAGTTTTTGTAGGTTGTGTGTGTGTGTGTGTGTGCGCATACTTATATGTAATTAATACTAAAGTTACATCTGTCTGGTACCTGCGAACTGTAATACAGCCCAGAACATTTATCTCCTCTTACCTCCCTTTTGTTCTCAAACTTATTCATGGGCAAGTCTTTCCTTTTCTTACAAGGCCATGCATAGCTCTTATTTTTCTAAATCAAGAGAATTACAGTGGACTTTAGAGGAGAGATCTTAAAGGTGCTTTTTGCCACCCCACGCTTGGCTCCCTGTCACAGAGCCCAGTCCAGGACCAGTTCACAGTTGACACTGTAATATTTGCTAACTCTATCAGGAGGTTGATTAAAAGACTAACTGGGGCTTGCCCTGATCAAAGGCAGCTTCAGGTCTTGGCTCTGCTTCCTTGACTAGACTAGCGCTACCGGGACCTCTGCCATCATCTAATAAACACACACATGTGTGATGGTAACTCCACAAGGGCCGGCTGGGATCCTCCCTTTCCCAGGGCAACCCCTGCATCAAGGAGTCAAGGGCAAGTGGTTCATTTGGGGGGCTATCCCAGGCAGCCCCCACAGGAGATTAGGGAAGTGAGACGGAAAGGAAGGTAACCAAGGTAAGATGTGTTGAAGAGCAACTGAGGCAGACTCCCAATGGGGACCTCTGGGAGAAGACAGAGAGCATGCCTCAGAGTCGCCCCCACCAACAGGTATCTCCTACCAACTCCCATCTGGGGACTGAAGTCCACTCCCACAGGTATCAGTCCCAGACTGCCCTGCTCATGGGCTGAGCCTGCAGCCCAAGAAAGCCTCCAGGCAGAGTCCCAGGTGCCTGTAGTAAGAAGCTGGTGAGCAAGAGAAGGATGAGTCTGGGGACAGGAGCAGGGCAGTGACAGTGGCTGACAGCTGGACTCCCCAGTGCCTGTAGCAGTGCCCAGCACGCAGCTGTGCTCAAGAACAAAGTTACACAAATAAATGCATTTACTCTATTGCTTTCATGAAATTTTTTAAAGAAGGACGCTTTCTTCAAAGGAAGTCTTATGAGCAAAGTTCAGTATGTAAATGAGATTAAAGCCATAAGGAACATCCAGGGTGCCTCGGAGTGCAGGGCGGAAAGCCCTGATTTAATTCCTCCCTCTCATTTCACAAATGAGTCGATTGAGGTGCCATGTCTCTGCTGACACCACGAGTTAGTGCTGGAGCCAAAGGCAGCCCAGGAGAGTTGTTAATGGGGGTGGGCATGTCTCTGAGCACTGGCTCATTGTCACCTGGGTAGCTCTTGCTGAGAGCTGGGCTGCTCCTTCCCCAAGAGTGACGGGTGGAGAGCATCATCCGTTGCAAAGTCATGACACCTCGTCATTCTCCAAGAACATTAGTGATTAAGTCTGTTGTCATTCACATCCCATCTCTTCAGAACCAAATGTTAGCAGCGACTGGGGTTATCGGCACCGTCCACTGGTGCCATCACCCTCATCGGCTTTCCACGTCTGCTGGATGGACTGTCATCTTGGTTGTGCAGATTTTACACCCTTCCGCAGAACTGGGTCCTCTCTTCCCTGGAAAGGCATGCCAAGCAAATCTGGACAGGGTGGCCAGGAGCAAAAATCCTGAAGAACTTGAAAACGCAAGTTTCTGTGAGAAAGCCAAGTTTGAGGCCACTAAACTGGAATGAACTCACGGTTTGGACAAAGAGACTGAGATGTGGAAGGAAAGATTTCAGCACTGACTTCCAGGAGCTTTTGGATTTCCTGTGGCAGTGTTTGGATCCATGCGAGGCGCCCACCCCTCTGAGTCTAGGTCTCTTGCTGCCAACAATGAAAACTCCCAGCTCAGCTGCCTTCCTTCCAGTCTTGACATCAGTCTGAAAGCCAGGTAAGGCAGCCAAGGCCCCCACCAGTTTCACGAGTGCAGGAGCGAGATCCTTCCTCCACAGTCTCTCTGGAGCACCCAGGTCTTCCCTCTGCTGACAGAGAAAGGAAATAATAAAGGAATGGTTTAGTGTGAACCCCAGTGGAAATTAGCTCTTTATCTCAGTCTGTTCTCCAGAGAGGAAAGCTCAGTGGATCACTCCAACCGGGGCAACTTGCCAAACTCCTCATTTTCACAGATGAAAACTTGAGGCCCAAAGAAGAAGTGACTTGCCTAAGATCTCAGTTATTTCTAGAACATCTGTGACCCAAATACCCCTTTTTTATTAATTTCTAGTCTAGTGCCTTTTTTCTATACTAATTTTAGGTAAAATCTACCTTTTTTCCTTTAACTTTGCCTCTGTTCTTTCTTTCTTTCTTTTCTTCTTTCTTTCTTTCTTTTCTTCTTTCTTTCTCTCTTTCTTTCTCTCTTTCTTTCTCTCTCTCTTTCTTTCTTTCTTTCTTTCTTTCTTTCTTTCTTTCTTTCTTTCTTTCTTTCTTTCTTTCTTTCTTTCTTTCTTTCTTTCTTTCTTTCTTTCTTTCTTTCTTTCTTTCTTTCCTCTCTCCCTCTCTCTCTCATTTGTTTGTTTATTTATCTCTGTGCCTGGCACATAAACTCTCATCAAATATTTGTTGGATGAAGGATTATAGGAATGTCTGAATGAATCCCCCCTCTAAGGGAAAGCTTGGGACTTTTTTAAAAGATGACAATTTTTATCCTACAGAGATCTTCCAAATGGTACAAACATAATCATACTGAACAAACTGCATTTCTTTAGTTGAAACATTGTTGATGTATGATTTTATTTTAGTTTCAAGAGTTCTCCTTAGTGGTTTGACATTTGCATATGTTATGAAAAGATCACCACAATAAGTCTAATAACTGTGTGTCCCCATACAAAGGTGTCACCGTATTTTTGACCATATTCTTTACTCCTTATGTATATGACATCCTCATGGCTTATTTATTTTATAACTAAAGGTTTGTACCTTTTAGTCCCCTTCACCTTTTTTGTCCCTCCCATGTCCCTCCCCTCTGCAACACCGCCCATTTTGTTCTCTGTATACGTGATTCTGTTTTCATTTTGTTTTGTCTCTTTTGTTTTTTAGATTCCACATACAAGTAAGATCATATGGTATTTGTCTTTCTGATTTATTTCACTTAGCATAATACCTTAGCATAATACCATCCGTATTGTCACAAATTGGAAGATTTCTTTTTTATGGCTAACTAATATTCCATTGTGTGTGTGTGTATCACATCTTCTTTATCCAGTGATGGACACTTAGATTGCTTCCATATCTCGGCTATTGTGAACAGTGCAGCTTTAAACATTGGGGTGCTTATATCTTTTTGAATTAGTGTTTTTGTTTTCTTCAGGTAAATACCCAGAAGTGAAACTGCTGGATCATAGGGTAGTTCTGTTTTCAGTTTTTTGAGGAAGCTCCATAGAGTTTTCCACAGTGGCTGCACCAATTTACAATCTTACCAACAGTGCATAAGGGCTCTCTTTTCTTCACATCCTCACCAGCACTTGTTATTTGTAGTCTTTCTGTTGGTAGCCATTCTGACAGGTGTGAAGTGGTATCTCATTGGGTTTTAATTTGCATTTCCCTGATAATTAGTGATGAGTATGTTGGCCATCTGCATGTCTTCTTTGGAAAAATGTATATTCAGGTCCTTGGCCCATTTTTAATCAGGTTGGGGTTTTTTATGTTAAGTTGTATGTATATATTTTGAACATTAACCCCTTATCAGATACATCATTTGCAAATAACTTCTCCTATTCAGTAGGCTACCTAATCATTTTGTTGATCATTTCCTTTGCTGTGCAGAAGATTTTTAGTTTGATGTCGTTCCATTGCTTATTTTTGCTTTTGTTTCCCTTGAATAAGGAGCCAGATCCCAAAACATATTGCTAGGACCAATGTTGGAGAGCATCCTGTTTATGTTCTCTTCTAGGAGCTTTATGCTTTCAGGTTCTACATTTAAATCTTTAACTCATTTTGAGTTTATTTTTGTGCATGTGTGAGAAAGTAGTCCAGTTTGATTCTTTTGCACATAGCTGTCCAAATTTCCCAGCACCACTTAATGAAGAGACATTCTTTTCCCTGTTGTATATTTTTGCCACCTTTGTTGTGGTCTAATTGCCCATATAAGCATGGGTTTATTTCTGGGCCCTATACTCTGTTCCATTGGTCTGTGTGTCTGTTTTGTGCCAGTACCATACGGCTTTGATGACTGTAGCTTTGTTGCATGACTTGAAATCAGGCAACATGATACCTCCAGCTTTGTTCTTCTTTCTCAAGATTGCTTCAGCTTTCGTGGTCTTTTGTGTTTCTATACAAATTTCTAAATTGTTTGTTCTAGCTCTGTGAAAAATGTCTTTCGTATTTTGATAAGGATTGCATTGAATCTGTAGATTGCCTTGGGCAGTATGGTCATTTTAACAGTACTTATTCTTCCAATTCATGGGCATAGTAAATCTTTCCATTTGTTTATATCATTTTCAATTTCTTTCATCAATGCCTCATCGTTTTCAGAGTACAAGTCTTTTACCTCTTTGGTTAGATTTATTCCTAGGTGTTGTTGTTGTTGTTGTTTTTTTTTTTTTGATGCAATCGTAACTGGAATTTTGAAAAATTCATTATTAGTGTATAGAAATGCAGTATACTATTCTGTAATAATTTCTGTATACTAATTTTGCACCCTGCAAAATTGAGTTCATTTATTAGTTCTAAGCAATTCTCTAATAATTTCGGTAAATTAACTTTGCATCCCGCAAAATTGAATTCATTTATTAATTCTAAACAAACTGACTGACAGAAGGTGTGGTTGCTAAATGGAGGGTGATGCAGTTCAGAGTTCAAAACCAGGAGTGATGGAGAGTAAGCAGCCTTTGGCAGCCGTAGAGAACATCACTGCAGCAGCGCCTCCTCGAAGGGTTCTTAGATCCCTCCCCGTGGCCCAAGGCAGGGAGCGAGTCAGCAAGAAGTTGCCTCATGGCAAGGTTGAAATTATTTCCACTTCTAATATTCCATAATTCAGTACACCAATTGACTAAAAATTAGGATATCTCTGCTACTGACTACAATCATGTCTACACCCTCTAAACGCTTAGCTTGATAAGGTGATTTGAAGGGAGGGGAAGGGGCTGTTTTGATCCAAAACAGCTACAGTGATTTCACCTAAAAAACAAGTCTCAGTCTGTCTGTGCTGCGGCGTGAGCCTGTCTTTCTTTGGCTTTCCCTCCGTATCATTAGCACTAGAGCCTCGTGGAGCAAGCAGTCGCTTTCGCTTTTGTCGATTTAAAGTTTGCTGTTTACTAGCCATTCTTTTCTTTTCAATAAAACAGGCTAACTGTAAACATTTTTTTTCAAGCAGCACAGACACTAACAAACAAGAAAATAAAAATCACTGTCAACATTTTTACAAGCTTCCTTCCTTTCACTTCTTGGACTCTGTCACCCAACATTTTAACCTCATCCTGGTGCTTCCAGTACCCTAGAAATACCTCTCTTTTTTTCTTTTTTTTTTTCCCCCAAGTTAAGCACTTTATGTGCATTGTAAAAATGTAATTCATTTGACTGGTTCTATTATCCCCTCTTATCTTTGCAAGTAAACACTGGAATGAACATGGTCTTCTGAGTTCAGAAGGCCTTCTATTGTTACTTGATAAAGATTGGTTGGAAACGTTCCTTCTTGGATGGCTCTTCCGTGGAACTAGGACACAAAGGGATGGGGAAGTTTGCCTCCAAGGCCTGATTCTGGAAGCAAATGTTGCCGCATTTCTGATGCCCAGACATGGGTCAGCGGCTGGGGCAGAGTCTGCCCTTCCTCTCTTCCTGTCCCCTACAGACCCAGGAGTGGGGGGGGGGGGGTCCCAGCCCTTCCCCTCCTAGAGCCTTTCTGTTTCTCCCCTTCCTTTCTGGCTACATCCTGTAAAGTGTGTAGCTTGGGCTGCCTCAGTCTCCAAGGGGACGGGTGATTTCACATCCTTTTATCCAGCATACTCTTTGGGTATGTTGGGCCAAGCTCTTTATGCTACTTCATCCAATTCTCACAACACCTCCATGATGTGGTAATTATTATCTGCATTTTACAGATTGGAAACTGAGGCTCAGAGAGTTCGTGACTTGCCCGAGGTCACAGAGCTAACAAGTGGCAGAACTAGTTTTCAAATCCAGGTTTACCTTATTCCAAAGAACAAGTCTAAAAAATATATACAGTGATTGTTTTTTGTGTCTTTACTGTGTGCCGAATACTGTGCTATATGTCTTATATACTTGCTCTTAAAACTTTACAGCAAATTGATGAAGTAGGTTTTATTCTATTGTTGGGAAATCTGAGGCATAGAGGGGTTAAGTGACTTGCCCAGAACCACACAGCTTGTAAAAGGCAGAGCCCAAAAAGCAAAGTCAGGACTTCTTTTAACTAACGTATAGTCAGTTTACAACGTTGTGTCAGTTTCTGGTGCACAGCATGTTTCAGCCATACATATACATACAGATATTCCTTTTCATGTTCTTTTTCATTATAGGTTCCAGCAAAATATTGAATATAGTTCCTTGTGCTTGTTGTTTATCTATTTTATATATAATAGTTAGTATCTGTAAATCCAGAACTCCTAGTTTATCCTTCCCACCCCTTTTCTCTACTGGTAACCATAAGTTGATTTCCTATGTCTGGGAATCTGTTTGTTTTGTATGTAAGTTCATTTGTGTCATTTTTTTTAGATTCCACATATGAGTGATAATCATATGGTGTTTTTCTTTCTCTTTCTAGCTTACTTCACTTACTATGATAATCTCCAGGTCCATCCATGTTGTGGCAAACAGCATTATTTTATTCTTTTTTATGGCTGAGTAGTATTTCATTTTATACACGCCATAATTTCTTTATCCAGTCAGCTGTCGATGGACATTTAGGTTGCTTCCATGTCTTGGCTATTGTATACAGTGCAGCTGTGAACATTGGGGTGCATGTATCTTTTTGAAATTCAGGATTTTTGACTCCTAAGCCCATGCTCTTAACCAGGAAAATACAAAGTACCCTCCATCCCACTGGTCAAGGAAAACTTGTGCATGTATGGAGTTATAGTCTAGATACTGTTTTGTAGCTTGTTTTGCTTGTAGGTAAGGGTAGTGGGTTTTCAATCCTTACCTTTAAGCTTGAAATGACATGACTCAATCCTGTTCCCTTAAGCCAATAGTTGGCCCCTGCCCCACCTGGTGGTCCCGCTACTCCTTCACAGCCCACACCCTGACCAGCATCTCAACCATCTTGCCCTCTGTCACACCTCCACTCGTCATGTTGGTCTCACCTTCAGGTGGTCATCTCACAACTACCCCTCAAATGGGATACCGCATAAAGGCTCGCTGACCAGACCTCAGATTTCAAACAAGCTCTCGTCCCTGTGATCTGGCCAACCCTGACTACTCTGGTGAGCATCTTGCCCCATCCAGCCTGCTACCCAGTACTCCAGCCTTTAACACAAACCCTTGCGTTGCCAGCACTTGCCGCCTTCCCAACATTAGCTCTGGTTTCATAAACAGGTCAGCAACAGGAACTCCAGAGCCCTTGTGGTTTGAAAATAATACCCAATGTTACCACTTAAATAAGGAGATGAGAGTTGCTGGGTAGAGAGGCATGGACTACACTATCCTGAGGTTGGAGTACGTCCGTCGCTGTGCTTGAGCTAATCTCGCTGTGTGGCTTTGGGCAAATCACTTCCGCTCTCTTGTCATCAGTTTCTTTATCTGTCACACAGCACGGGTAGAAATAGATGGTCCCAGGCCCCTGCGAGCTCTGAAATTCTATTATCTCACGATTAAGGAAATGATAAGCTTCATAGGTATTACTCCCATCAGTGTTTTCGTTGAATCATCAACCAAATTAATGAGGCCGTTTATACAATCCAACTGCCAAGTTCACTTGGGGGAAGAAGGGGAGGAATCGGAGCCATTGGACATTCCAGGACGTGGCGGAGGGCCAAACGTGAAGCTGGTGGTAGTGTGCTGGCCACAGTGAGAGAAAACCGGGGGGATTCTCACATAAATGAGGTGTACTTTGAAATGACCCAGCACTTTCAGTGAGTAGGACAACTATCTGACACAAGCCAAGATGAAATCTCCCTTTTTTTTTTATGTTTGGGTTTTTGGTTTTTTTTTAAGTTTGGCTCAATCTCTTGTTTTTCTTTGTTCCTTATGTAATCTTGTGGGATGCAGCGTCAGAAAGTCATAAATCATTCATGGTGCTCTGAAAAACATCACTTGTGCAAAGCAGACGCAACTTAAAATGAACTGTGAGAAGTTTTTGCGTGAAACCCAAAGGAAAACATCATGCATGTGGTTCGCAGCCCACACTGACCACTAATTCCTGTGGTCACCACATGGCTTGGTCATTTGTTACGGCCTTCGTATGCTTCATTTTAAATAGAGCCCGAGTTAAAGATACAGCCCGTCACAATTGTACTGATTTTTCCAGGAGTCTTAGAAAAGGTGTTGTAGTAGTGGGGTTTGTGGGGACAGTTGAAGCTGGCAGGCTTTATTTCCTGCTTGAAGAAACCAAGAAAGCCCCTCTTTGTCCCCAGATCTCTTTTTCAATATGCCCATCACTTCTGTCCAGAGTTAATTAAATTCTCTTTGGAAATTGTACTCTTCCCTGAAATCCACATACAGAAACACAAGTATCCCCCAGCAGAGGCAACCCCTAAAGCTAACTCTCAAACATTAATAACTTAAATAAATTGGTTTAGCTTTATAATTTCAGATGTGGCAGCTAGCTGTGATGAGGTTTCTAATAAACAAACAAATTATGGGAGTCTTTTTTTTTTAAACCTCTTTTATATTCATTAACTTATTCAGGCTTCACAGAAGTAGCAAGGAGGGGTATGTGCTTATTCATTAATTCATTTCTTCAACAAGAATTGTTGGCCATCAAGCACCATGCTGTGTGCTAACGATACGGGCAAGATAACTTGCTGCTTATCTTTGAGCCACTCACAGTGCATGGAGTGACAGAGAGGTAGAAATCATTATAGAGAAACAAACCAAAATGAATTCAACTCCCGAAAGTGAAATGCTTTGCCCTGAGTCAAACACCTGGAAAGTTCTGCAGCAGAGATTTCCTCATAGGCCTCCCAAGTCTAAATTCAGAACACTCTCAAAGAAATCCTATAGCTCTTTGTAAATGGACGTTTTGATGGGGAAACGTGAGGGGGGAAAATCTCCCAGACTGAGATCTTGTCCCTTAGAAGAATAATCTGTATTAATTACCTTAGGAGCCAGTGAGCAACCAGCAGAACTGAGAAAGAATCCTCAGCAGAACAAATGAGGGAAGCATTCCCATAGGTCAGGTTCACAATTTCTCCCAGTCAACCCAGAAATGATGTCCCATCTAGCACGGTGCCTGGCATTGGGTTAGTTTTCAAAAAAATGTCTATTTACTCTCTGTCTAATTGAACTCAAGTTAGTCATGTGATCACTTGTGGCTGTTTACCAGATGACACAGTTACCCCCCAGAACTTTTGAGATCTCAGTGATGTTTCTCAGCATGGGAAAGTCTTACACTATCCTCAAGATCTTTGCTTTTTCCCGATCTTGAAAATCCTATTACTTGGCTCACTGTCACCATTCTACTCTGGCATGCTAAGACACAGTCTTTTCCCCATTTTCCAAGAGAAATCTGTACCAACTATTTTCTCAGGTTCCAAGAATTTACTGAACAGCAGACAGTTATGGAGGGCAGTTATATCATACACAACCCAGCACAGCTGATTCACCCTCTCACTGGTTCTACCCCTCCCTCTCCCTCCCTCTCTGATATTTCCCACTCCCTTTTCAGACCAACAAATACTACCTAACTCTTTGCTCAGGCACAGGGACGCTATACACCCGAAGTTTCTACTGTATCAAAGAGCTGTATCTATTATCAAAGAGCTGATCCCCCACCAAGGTGAATCTCTCCCTAGAGAGAATTCTCAGACCAACTGCTAAGACAGTGATATTCTGCCTTTCATTTTGCTTAAGACCGAAATAAAAAATGTAGATCCCTGCCTTTTGTTTTCAGCATTTCCTGTGCCCACACAATGGAAGGTGGAAGAGAGCTCCAATCATAATATAGTTTCTCAGTGCAAAACTAAGGATTGGCTTCACCTCGATCCAATGCCCAGAATATCCACCCGGCTTTGATTCTCTGGTGCCACGGGCTTTCTCCACCCCGAGTGTGATGTGTTATTTTCTGTCTGTGGCAATAAGCAACAGAAAAAAAAAAATCTTGAAACATCTACTGGGTACAAAACACTATGCTAAGAACTGGGGAGAAGAAAGAATCGTGGCTCTGTCTTCCAAGAACTCATAAGCTAATCCTTGGCACAAATTTACCATGTAATCTTAGGAAAAAACCAAGCTTCGGTTTCCTCATTTGTAAAATGATGGTGTTATAAACACCTACCTCATAGCCTCATTGCAAAGAGTAAATGAAATAACGCAAAGGGAAAAAAGGCAAATCACGTTAAGTGCTTGGCTTTGTACATGGCTAACAATAATAACAGAGGGCAAAAACATAAATCAGTACTGATTGCTGAATGAAACAGAAAACATACATAATATAAGGCAGACTTGGATAAGTTTGGGGTTTTTTTTTTCCTTTTTTAAAAAATGTTATTGAAGTATAATTGATTCACAATGTTAGTTTCAGGTGTACAGCAAAGTGATTCAGTTATACATATACATGCATATGTATTTTTTCTTTTCAGATTCTTTGCAGACTTTGATAAGTTTTATAGGAAAGATACAAAGTACTAGGGTGATACGTGGGAGGGAAAGTTTCATTCTACTTCAAAGGCTTAAGAAAGACTGTTCAGAGTAGGTAGAAGTTGAGCAAGACATGAAAAAATGAGTTGGATTTGGACAACGGTCTTGGGAAGTTCCCACAAGGAGCTGGTAATCGGTGTTGAAAAGTTGTGTATTTCTGGCAGTGTTTCAGTCTTGAAGGATGATGATCTTGGCTCCTACAGGGAGTAAGAAATACTGTTGCAATATTCAGAAATGATTTGATTGGTAAAACTCTTCAAAGATTTACAGCTAAAATTCTACATGACGCCTATGCAGTCTGTGGGTGGCATAGAGGTATAAGACTGGACATTACCTAAAAGATCATCTTGACCAATATTCATTAGATGCCTCAGCTGTTGCTATGGGTACGACATCCCTGCCCCAAAGTCATCTAATTATCAGTTTGCACACCTCCAATGACAGGGGATTCCCTGCTAATACAATTTTGACCAAAATTAACATCCTGGAAAGAACCAGAGGTGGGGCAATCCACCACGTTTATGGGAGATCATGGTAAGAAGGACATGGCTTCCAGAAAGTACAATTTTAGAAGGAATCTTAATTTTATTACTAGTTTGACCCTAAGCAAGCCACTCAATCACTCTGTACCTCAGAGTACCTCTCACATTGCTTATAGCTCTAATACCCTTAAACTTCTGAACGAAAGGGTAACACAGATCAAATGTTACATTGTGGAGAAAACCAACTGAAATTGAGCATACAGATGTGTTTCATAACTTTTCGACTATAAAGTAAAGAGATTTTTATTGCCACTATTAAATCTCTCAATTTCAGTTCAACAAGTAAGACATCAGTCCCCAGGAGTATAGATAAGAGTAAGCCCACCCTGCACTTAAATGTCTTGTAGCCAGGTGTGGACACCACCATTTAGTAAGGATACTAATACACTACAGTTTGGGCAGCATCTGGAGCTATTTGTAGGACAAAAGCTGTCATCTAATTGGAAATCTTATTAGAGCCATTTGGGAGAAACTAAAATTCTTTTAAACTACTGAAGACAGGACAAGTATCCACAGGTAGGGGTCCCATGGAAGTGAATTTCAGCTTTGTGTAAGGCGGAGCACCCCAACAGCTAAGAGTTGCTCAGTTAGAAAAGTCAGTGAGTTCCCAGTAGCAGAAGCATTTCAGAAGGAGCTGGAGAACCAGCTCTCAGAGTAGCTGTAGGAGACATTTCTGCAGGGTCTAGGATGCTAGCCCAAAAGATGTATACATGTCCTCCCAGTCCTGAGTCCCGAAGTCCCACCATACACAGTAACATTTATGATGGTTCATTCATTTGTCCAACAGATATTTAGTGACTGGTCCTGACTTTGGAGACAGCCATGGCTGGGTTTAACTCTCAACTCTTTCTAGCTGTGAGCCTGTGGGCAAGTTAGCTTTGCTGTGTCTCAGTTTCCTCGTCTGTAAGATGGGAATAATACCAGTTCCTGCTCATAGAGTTGCTGTGAAGATGAAAGGACATGCTTTGCGTAATGCACTTCTGAACAGTGTCTGACACACAATATTCAGTCAATTAAGATCAGACATTGGTAGCAGTAGTAATACAGGTCAGGCACTGAGCTAGACACCAAATCACCAGGGTTAAGAAAAAAGACATGAATCCTGCCTTTCATGAGGGTAAAGCCATCTGGTATATTTTTAATAAAAGATATTAAATAAAAGTCAAAAATACAAATATAGCTTCAAACTGTGACAATTGCTATGAAAGGAAAAAAGAGGATGGTAGCATATGATAGAGGAGACAGGGATTCATTTAGATTGGGAGGTGCCGGGAAGAGTGCTTTGAGAAGCTGTTATAATACGGACATAACACAGCACCAGTGGTTTAAAGGGGTGCCCCTATGCCTGGCCTTATTTTGAGTCAGCAAAGAAAGCAAGCCAGCTACCTGCTAGGGTATGAAGTCATCTGTCTGTCTGAGTCCCAATTTGTGTATCAAGCCTCACATTAGTCAGTGTAAACAGGTTCTCTATGCTTTGCTTACTAGTTCTCATTTGATTTTTCTCTAAAATCTGTAAACTCATCAGTCTATCCATCCATCCATCTATTCATCCTTCCAGCCTATGGGGGGTTCAAAGATGTGTAGCTTCCAATCTCAAGGATCTCTTGTGAGGGAAGCTAAAATGTGTACAAGTTCCTATAAGGAAAGATACCTCAGGGAGATGGAGGGAAATGTTACGGAAATTTGAAGTAACTAGAAATTCAACACAGATGAGGGGCTGAAGGGAGAATTTTTTGGAAAGATGGTTTGTTGAAGCATGCTCAGAAATTCTAAGCAAAGTGAATTTGAAGGAAAATCAAATCTTATTCAGCATTTGGGTTCTAAAACCAATGCATAAAGCAAAAAAAAAAAAAAATCATGACTAGATGATAAAATCCCTTCAGCAGGGGCCACATTGGAGAATGACATGCTATCTCTCAAGAAATCCATGAGAGCCAGTGTTTCCTGTAGTCCTGAAATCAATTGCTCTTAGCTTCAGGTGAGCATAAGATGAATATATGAGTTTGTTCTGAGGTGCTATGTTGGATGAAAAACATGAATTCTTAAATGCTGGGGTCACACAGAGTGTGAGGGCCATGGGAGAAGAGAGAAGCAGTCCTTGCCACGCCTCCTGCACCCTCCCGAGTGCACTCACCATTTACTGTGTGGAAAGGGGCAAAGCTGTCCTCAGTAGCTTAACTATTAGCTCACTCTCACTCTCTGACTTACCAGTCTTTCAGTTAGCCTACCTTTTAATTATTGCCAAATAAATAGCTAACTTTGCAAGCATTATATAGAAATATGATGCATGTCCAACGTAACATGATAAAAGACCTGAGGTCAGCCAAGAGCTGGGATTTCAGGAAAATAGCTCGCTGACACGACACAGCTGAAAGTTGGGGTCCGTATGAGTTTCCTCGGGCTGCCATAACAAACTACCACAAACCGAGTGGCTTGGAACAGCAGAGATTTATTCTCTCACAGTTCTGGAGGCCAGAAGTCTGAAATTAAGGTGTCAACAGGACCACACTCCCTCTGGAGACTCTAGGGGAGAGTTCAGTCTTTGCCTCTCCCAGCTTCTGATAGCACTGCATTCCTTGGTTCGTCGCAGCAAAGCTCCAATCTCTGCCCCTGTCTTCACAGGGCCATCTTCCCAGCGTCTCTGTGTCTCAGTCCTCTCTCTCCCTTCTCTTAAAAAGACATTAGATTTAGGGCTCACTCTAAATCCAGGATGATCCACCTTGAGATCCTTAACATCTTCAAAGACCTCATTTCCCAATAAGGTTATATGCATAGGTCCCTGGGGTTAGAACTGGGACATATCTTTTAGGGGCCACCATTCAACCCACTACAAGTTTCAAGAAATAAGAGTGATACAGCTGGAATGAAGTTCTATTTTTTTCCCTTTTTTTTATTGAAGTTTAGTCAGTTTACAATGTTGTGTCAATTTCTGGTGTACAGCATAATGTTTCATTCATCCAAGTCCATACATAGGTTCCTTTTCATATTCATTTTCACTCTAGGTTACTACAAGATACTGAATACAGTTCCCTGTGCTATGCTTTGAATGCCAATTTCAAATGTCTTTGAGGGTTTAGTTCTTTGCAGAATTGTGATGATAGCAACCTTCACTTCAACAGCCGTTTAATCATCTTGTGCTTCAGAGTCCCCTCCTCTGCTTCTCTGCCACCGTCTAACATCTTGCAATGCACCTCTCCTTACTTCAATAGCTCATCAGGACCCCCGCAGCTCAAGAAGCCTTGACATTCTTCAGTGTCGGCTTTTCCATGTCCTAATCAAAATTCCCATCCCACATCCACATCCCGTCCTCTACGTGAGTGATGGTTAATCAGCTAAAGTAATCTTTGTTAAGACACCAGCTCATCGACATAGTTAAAACTTACACACATCCCCCTCAAAGTGTGACCATGTTGATACTATCTCCCCTCTGGGGAGAGGCTGACAGGAAGGGGAAAAATGCCCTGACTAGCCCCTCCTTCTTGCCCCCAGAGACCCCACCGTTGGCCAAATCCAGCTAGAAGTCAGCCAGCACAGGAGCCTGGAAACAACAGCTGGCAGAGATCAGCTCCCTGTTACACAGAACAGAGGAGGGAGGGAAAGGCATGGATCAGAGGACACATAAGCCCAGGACCAGCACATATTATGCCCATTTTACAGAGTAGGACATGGAGCTCAGCAAAGGTTGTTAACGGCCCAGAGTCACACAGCTAGTAAGTATTAATGCGGACTTTGTATACCAGTCTATCTGAATCCAAAGCCTGAGTTCTTGCTATGTTCTGCTTTCACTATATCTTAGACATTTCAGTTGCTTTGTCCAACTGGCCTTGCTCAAGAGATAGCTTGGGGTTCTGAGAGGCTGTTTCAGGACTATCCCATCATCAGGAGGACCTTCTCTGGGTTTGAGATTTGAATGTTGTGAAGGACACCGAGATGTACCACTTAGATCTCCCTTCGAGGAAGGACTTGCCATGCCCACTGCTGTGAATGCCATCAGCTCACGCAGGGCTGTCTCAGCCACCTTGCCCAAGACTGCCCTTCCCTGGCGGCACATGTCCAGTAACTGTGAAGCCTGGCTGTTTTGGACCCACAGCGGCAGGACAACACAAATGAACATTGCAGTTAGACTTTTCCACCACCCAGTCCTGTGTCGTCTTCTGTCCAGAGGTGTTGGTCCCTAACACCACAACTTATCTCCACACCTGCTCATAGAAAATGCAACATATGATGAGTGTCTGTTGTTATTAACGTTCTCATCCTGGTGCATAACCCCTCCATCTACACATACTAGTTGATAATGTAGCAACAGCCATTATAGTGGAAGCAATGGGGGTGGTGTCACCCCCTTTCCTCTTAGACAGTCTACAGGCTTCTAATCCTGCCCTCTCTGAGATGTTTATGGTTTATTTAGACTGATAGGCAACTGGAGACACTGTCAGATGGCGAGGCATTTGGTCATTTTCTTGATGTTCATTTTTTGCTAAAATGAATCACCAGGAAAGCATTTGGTCAGAAGGGCTATGGAAACACAACCCCAAGCTCTTTAACCTCAGCTCTTGTTTCTTACGCAGAGGGCAAGAAATAGCTTCTGACCCACCTACTATCTTGAAGGTGGGGACTGAAACACATCCTAACATTCCTTAGCACTCCTGGATGTCCGGGTCTACCTGGAAGTAGCCATGGCTGGGCTCTGCCTCTCTGCATTGCGTTCCTTCGAGGAGCCCAAAATGCTTGAAGAAGTGCTGACATTCACTGATTTCTGACTGCCAGCCCCCTTGTCCACGATGAAGGGGATTTTGCAAGCCATCAAGTCCACCTCTCTGCCCTTGAAGAAGGACCCCCTCTCCAACACATCCATATTTTTTCCTTTAAAATGAAAGAAATTCTGTTTTTTTCTTGGCTGTCCAATCAGCAATGAGCTCCCGAAGCTCTGTGAGACTAGCTGGCCTCCCCCGCGTACTGCTTTCTTCCCTGCCAACTAATTCCTGCCCCTAACCTTCTGAGGTGTCAGCACAGCACCCATTATTCATGGCTTCATTGGCATTTCTTCTCCATCCCCGAGGCCGGTGGTGACTCATCCTCTCCTGCCGTCGTAGGGCATCTCTGGGTTGTGCACAGTGCGCTGCACAAAGTCCACGTTAGCTCTTCTCTGATGCCTTTCAACAGAGGTGAAACTTTTTAATTTGATGACATAGAGGCAAACATGAAGATTTCCAAATTTGTAGACTTAAATTAAGCCACCTTTGTGAGTCATGCAGGGACCCAAGGACTCTGGACTTGCTCTGAGGGGATGGAGTCCCCAGGTTCATTTAGCAAGGGTCTAAAAACAAATGTCTGTAGCCTTCACCCACCAAAGGGTAGGCACTGCGTTTGAACTTATCCACCCACCAAAATGCTCTTAGCACAGAGGAGGAATGATACTTCAGTGCAAGCCTCTTTCTACAGGCAGTATCTTTGGATTTTCCATGGGATAGTTTTATTTTGCTTAAAAGAACTGACCATTTATTGGGCTAAATGGGACTGAGGAGGCTTGAGCTTGGTTAAAATGTGTGTCTCCACAGCACTAATGAAATCACAGAGGATGGCGACTTCCTAGGAGGTGTCATCCAACTTCCTAGCCTTAGGCTGTTTGGTAGGATAGGTTCTCCTCACTCCCATGCTTAGAGCCTGAACTGTAGTGACGTGTGGATAGGAGAAGGGGGCCTCTGGTAATGGGACGTAGTGGAGAAAGTGACAGTGACAGTACCCATGCAAAGAAAAAGTTTATCCTGCAGGGTAAAGGTCTGCTGTCCTGCAGATGTCCCACCTAGATGGCAGGCACCAGTTACGCCCTTTGCCCTCCCTTCCCCCATCCTCTGTCTCCCAGCCCTACGTCACCCAAGCCCACAACCACAGCCCCACCCAACAGCAAAATCCAAAGGAACTGACTGATGGCCCACACTTAAGAGCAAGCCCAGGAAGAGATGGAACTCTTGGGTTAAAGCCAGGTCACAGACGTGTGACATCTGGACTGTGCATAGTTCTCAGATGTGTTGATTTAGTCTCTGTAGTATCTTTCTTTAAAAATGTAAATGCACGCATAAAATTGTGAGATGCCACATAAAAATACAGTTTTCCGATTTCTCTTGAAAAATAAAACCATTGACCACACTATACTAGCGCTGGTGCATGGTCATCACCAGTTAGAGATGGGTAACCAACACCAGCCCCTTTACAAGAAGTGCTCACTCTCCAGTTTGCTTCTTGCACACAGGGCCTGTTTCACCTTTCTGTATCCCTGCCCTGGTGCCTGCAAGCTTCCAAGACTAAGTCTCTTGGGTTAAGGCAGAAGAGAAAGAGAGAAGGTCAAATGAGAAGAGGTACTATTTGTGTAATATATATCTATGATGTAGTAGTTCAAATGCTTTGGGATACACACAACAAAATATCTGGCTATAAGTTGCTTAAACAGTAAGGATTTTTAATGCTTTAACAGAAAGTCTACAAATTGACAGATGCAGGGTTATATCAGTGGCTCACCAGTTTCAAGGCTCTAGGTCAGCTTCTCTGAAATGTTCTTGACTTTCTCCTCAACGTGGCAAGGTAGCTGCCGCAGCTCCAACCACCACATCCTCACCAACAACAGAGAAAAGAAAGGAAAGGGGGACCAGAGTTTCTCCTCTCATGTCTTTCTCTTATCAAAGAACAAAATCTTTCCAGAAGATTCCAGAAGACTTTGCCTCTGGTCCCATTGGCTGGAGCTGGACCACATGACCACCTCTAAGCCAACTGTTAGCAAATGAGAATGGAATAGTCATGTTTGAGTGAGACCAGACATAGTTTATCGCTGGATCCAGTGGCGGGAGCCACCTCAGCACGTTGCTGCCCACCTAGTTCTGCTAAAAAGGAGGAAGGGGAGAATGTAGGTGTTTGTCACATCTACCACCTGTGAAGGGTGTGGCCACAGAGGTCATCTCAAGATCCTACAAAAATGACCCTGTGTTAGCTGGGATGCTGGGGAAGCACTGAAATATGGCTGAGCAGAATCAGCCCTGTGGTGTCTGTAAGGGCTGTAAGGTAGGGCCAGAATGCAAAGTAAAGGACTATTTTCCCTTCTCGTGACCTCCATTTTGCCCAGCCGACACTAAGGTTGTCTTGCTATGAATTCTACCACCCCTTTCCATAATGAGGGGACTGATGCTATGTTTCAGGCATTCACCTGGCCAGCTGGAGGGCAGGTCCCCATCCTGACCCAGTCCCAGAATTTGCTCTCCAGGTTTTCTTCCCCCTAAGGGGTGCATAAAAAAGGATCGCCCTTGGGAGCAGGCCTGGGACTCAGTCCTGCAGCTGGAAGGGTGGTTCATCTGGTTAAAACTCTTTCCCAAAGGAACTGATGATGTGGCTTCTGGAATTGGAGCCTCGGGTCATAAATCAGGGCTTGTTGCTTGGTCCCTTGTCGCCTCTTCCTTGGCTCACTCAGTCCCAGCAGCCTCTGAGCCACAGGCTCTGGGAAACAGCAAATAAAGCTTTAGTTCCTGGTCTTATATGCCTCCTTCCCCAACTTATAAACCACACTGCTAAGCTGGAAGGACTGAGCAACACTGGTGGCCACAGAAGGCACTGGGACAGTAAGAGGACCCTGTCAAAGTCCCTTGCATTCTGTGACACCAGATCAAAATGTCATACAGGAGCCTCGTCTCGGGGACTCCTTCACACCCTCTGTCTGCCAGGTGTCCAATCCATGTCCAAGAGCACATCAGTTAGCAAATTTCAAAAACTAAGAAATAAAATAATTATTTTAATACTCTTTACTGACATCCTGCTTTCCGGCCTCGAAACACGATCAAAGCCACTCTCTCATCAGATCCTCCTGATAACTGAGCCGCCACCGGTGCAGAGGTCAAAAAACAGACCTGTCATCATTGCCACCATTTTATTGACAGCTTACTGCGTGCCAGGCACCATGCTAAGTGCTTTATGTCCATTGTCTCATTTAATGCTCTCAGCAGCCCTAGGAGGCAGGTACTGTTACTGACCCCGTTTTACCAGTGAGAGGCCCAAAGCTCAGAAAAATGATGCAATTTTCCCAAGTGACAGGGCCAGATTTCAAGCTCAGGTCTATGTGGTTCGAAAGCTTGGGCTTTTTGTCACCACTGCATTATTCGTTCAATCTGGAAACTGGTGTTTGAATGGTAGCTGGAGGGACGACTCTTAATCTTGAGGACAAAGATGGGCATCATATCATAAAGTGACTGTCCTTCACTTCCTGACTCTTCCTTCTGTCCCCAGACTCACTTCCTGCTCTCCCTTGCCCTCTGAGCTCCCCCAGGAAAAGCTTCAAGGCTCAAGGGCTGCATCCTAGCAGAACAGGTGCAGGGCTCTTCAGCTTGGTCCCGTCAGGGCTCCAGGGCTAAACCAGGCCTGAGAATCAGAGGTGGAAACTGGCAGGACCAAACAGCAGGCCACTCTCAGGCAATCCGGACAGGTCAGGGAGGTCAGGACCAGCAGGCCCAGAATGACCCACCTGCGTCAAGAGCACATTTACCTACGCCCCGTTAAGGGCCAGGAGCCAAAGTGAGGGTCAAGGGCCAAGAGGAAGAGCTTGTGAGGGCAGAACACAGAGTCTGCACTGGACAACAGGCATCCAGTCCAAGGGATCTCCTGCCTCAGCCAGGAGCAAAGGTTCAGGCTCACCCCTAAGCCAACCGAGAGTCACAGGAGCTAAGAGGAGAACACACTCTCAGAACAGGGTTCCAGGCCAAGCAGAGGGCTCAGAAGTGAGGGGTCAACAGAACAGACAGTCCCAGACAGTCCTGGAGTCCCTGTTCCCTGCCAGATGCAATCTAACCAGTTAATTCAACTCAAGTGCTATTGGCTGACAGAAACTTCATATCCATCCCTCTCAGGTAGCACATATCCGAGTTAAGTCACATAGTTGTATCGTCTTTAATCCTTAGCTCAGCCCCCAAAACATAGTAGGTATCAGTGAGTTCCCATTTTACAAATGAGCAAACTGAGGCTTGAAGAGATTAGGTGACCTGCGCAAGGTCTTCTTCTAGTGGAAGAGACAGGATTAGAACCTTGGTCTTCCTGGCTCCATAGAAAATGTCCTTTCCTTTCTAGCATGCGTCTTACCAAGAACCATAACTGGCATTCTCGCACACCAGGAAATTAAAGAGATCATGAATGTACCCAGTTGTCAACTAAGATCTAGGCACGGCCTCTCTGTCAGGCAGTGTGCTGGGCTCTAGGAATGCAACAGGAGATGAGAGACAGAGTCTGCACAGAACTCACTGCCCACCCCTCCCCCCAGACTTTGCCAGTGTCCCTCAAAGCCCAGCAAAAAGCCAGCTGCCTCTTCCTATCCCAACCTGGCTCCTTGGGAGGGCAGGCTGAGTCTGGCGTTGCATTTCCCCCATGCTGCTTGCTCTGCTCATTACAGAAACCACACTGTTGACAGAGGCAGGACCATTGGGCCAGCAGATTAGACTGTATCATTTTGAATCTTAACTGCATCCTCCCTGATCAGTGGCCTCTGCAGGCCCAGAGAGGTTTCTATTTGTTTGGAGCTGGGAGGATTTGCTTGGATTAGCATAGAGATTGTGCACCAGGGAAAGGGGCCCAGCAGCTGCTGATGGACCAGCTAGAATGCAGTCAGTTCAACGCCTCCCCGTGTGCTGCAGCCCTGGGGTGACACAGCGCTTCTCTGGGCTCTGGCAGCAACAGGCGCCTGCTTCTAAGAGAGCACGATGGTGGGAATGACATCTCTTGGTTATCTTATCACTCTCCATCACTGAAGCTCCTGAGGAATGATTTCAGCCCCCTCTCCAGCAGCCAGGGCTATAAATAAAGATTCCCCAGGGATGCTGGATCCTGCCCTTCATCCCAGCCGCCTCTGTGACTCATCCCACAAGCAGATTCTTCTTCCATCTTCTTGATTACAGGGAGGGGGAAGTGAAAGTCTGTGCCTGTCTGTCCACATGGGTTTGCACGGCCATGCTGTCTGCATTTGTGTGTTTGCTTAGGTCAGTCTAGGTGTCTGCCTGCATGCGTATCTGTGCATGGAATTCTGTGTGTATACATGCATCTAACTGTGACTCAGTAATTTTAAAGGGCTAAGAGGACATGCATTCTTATATAAATTTTGCCATGGGGATTGTTAGCTAAGACACCATATTAAATCACATCTACCAGTATTTATTAAGGTCCTTCTTTGTGCACAGCCTTATGCTAAGCAAGGAGATTGACACGCTATATCATCTTCATGGACTACAGCTGCTTAAAGCAAATAAAATCCCTGAAGTGGCAGCAGCAGTTGAGAAAGCAGCATTTCATGAAGAGAAAAGCATCACCTGTAGCAGAGAAAAATCAAGAAAACACTCATATACTGAGTTTCGTCTCTGTGCCAGTTTTTTTACTAAGTGCCACATAATTTATTTCTCACAAAAACAAAGCAAAACAGAGTTTCTTATCCTAGTTTTCACAGATGAGACAACAGCCCCAGAGAAGTTAAGTAACTTGCCTGAAACCATGCAGACCATAAAGGTCCATGGTAAAATTAGAACCTTGAACTTTGGGGCAGAATCTTAAAGGTCTTCTCATCTAAACCTTCATCAAATGTTTGTGTCTACCGTACAAAATCCCTGGAAACTACTCATTTGGCCTCTTTGTAAGAGAAACTCAACTTTCAAGACAAACTGTTTGTCTATAGATAATGTCAAATTAGTGGGAACTTCTGTCCTGTGTTGAGTCCCAATCTACCTCCTTCCGATTTCTGTCCATCAACTCTTATGCCCTCTGGGGCTAACAAAACAGCTCCTCTTCCTATCACTTGCGTTCAAATAAAGGATGACGGCCATTGTGCCTTTCCCTCACCAAGCCAGACCCTTCAACCATCGCACACTTGAAATAGTGTTGAATCCCTGAATGTTTGTTCATCGCTGTCTCCTTCGTGCTGGCATCCACAGTGCTGGCACATTTCGGTTAAGAAGCTATCAGTGGAGTGAATAAAGGGATGAATGAACCCTTTCAGGGTAGATAGCTCCATGACTTGTTTCATCAAGTCTTTTGTCTTAATTAAGAATCTCCTGGTTGCCAGGAAAAGAGCCTATTCTGCCCAGTTCAAGTGAAAATTCAGGTTTAAAGGAACGATCCAAGGGACTCTAAAGAAAACTAAATGTGGAAGGATTAAAGGGACTCGTGGAAGGGGAACCATATCAGAAGGCCCCCGCCACCACCCGTCGCTGCGTCCGTGTGTTCCCCGATCTCCCCCTTTTCTCTGTGTGTCTGCTGTGGTCTCTTCCTGCCATGCTGGCTTCTGCTGTGGCTCGTGGCCCCAGTGGCAGCTGTCCCACAGCCACATTCCCATATGGCTCCCGGTCCATCATCATTAAGTGACAGGGGCTCCATGTCCAGTAGAGAGGAGCTGACTGGTCATACTTGAGTCAGGTGGCGACTCCTAGACCAACCAGCAATGGCTCATAGACAGGAGGGGGCGGATCATCCAGTACAAACGTGCGTCCTTCAGCATCTCTTTAGCAAGGGTTCGAAGGGTATGTGAGAAGGAAGGGAGGATTTTGGGGGAAAGGAGTATAGGTGAGTAGAAATGCTGCGATCCCTTGTGCCCCTTTAAGTGTCAGTATTTTCCATAGATCTGATTGGCTCAGTATTTTCCATAGATCTGGTGCTCTCAGAAAAGCAGTTTATCCTTAAAATGTCCAAACGTGGGCTCTGGGCACTAGGAGCTTTCAGAACATCTTGTGCGTCTGTAATCCCACTTCAGAGCCACGGGAACCTAAAACGCCTGACCAGTGGCCATAGGTGGCTTGGAGAGGGCCCAAGCTTCCCGCCTGCAGGAGGATGATCTACTGGAGTCATTAGGGGCCCCTTACTTAGCATCTTTTCAGTGGTCTTCGCCATCTTAGCAAGTGCTAAGCAAGTAAACAGCTCCTCTTCTTCTTCCCTGTATGCATGGAGAAGGTATGTGTGCATGGAGAGATGAGAGTTATGGTTAGGGAAGGGCTGGAGAAAAGGGGAATGTGGCTGTTTCATAAAAAAAATTAAGACTGATTGAATCACAGACTGGAAGGTCCCTTAGAGACCACCCAGCCCTGTGGTCATCAAACTGTGTTTCTCAGAACTCTACCTTTCCCCAGAAGTACCTCAAGAGCCAAAGGAGGAGGAAACAGGAATGACTTGAGTAGGCAGATTTCCACCCACCACCACCACCTGGCCCACAGCATTTTTCTGGCAACCAGAGCAGTCCTGCTGTTCTTAACAGTGTATTTGGGGTTGCTGTGTGTTATCTCACTCTGACAGGTGAGTAAACTCACTGCAGACAAGTGGAGTGACTTGCTCAGGGTCACGCGGCTAGCCGGAGCCTGAGCTGAGCTGGTTCCCAGCTGTGTGCTGACTCCCAGAGCCCTCTCTGCTGGCACAGGTCATACTGATACAGGAAAGAGAGCAATGAAATTTGACAGGGATAAGTATCTTGACAGTTAACCATCTGTGTTTTCCTCCCACGACGAAGCATCAGGCATTCACTACTGACACGCTTCCATCGCCCAATAGCCTGAGCATACAGCTGTGCTTGGCAGTGTTCAAGCGGAGGACAGTGATGAACTGGCTGCTCCAGGCTCAAGCCCCCTAAAGGGCCTAAACTCGCTCCTTTGGTGTCTGTCTATTTTGCAATTAGCTAATACATAAAGGGACCCTGTAACAGTTACGGTGATTTAATTGCAATCAACAGAGCCCAGTTCTAACTGGCATGTAAGAGAGATTAGGAGACAATGCTGAGGAACTCTCCAAACTGACAATGTCAAGGCACCATGGCTGGAATGAAGGTCAATCCATTTTCCCAAGATTGTGAGGTCATGGGAAAGCAAGACACATGGATGAACTCAGTTCACATGGCCACCTCCTTAGCGTCCACTGAAGTTGTTTTGTGCAACTGCTGGTTCCAGGCTCTCCAGGTCACCATATTTACTGTTTCCCTTGAGCCAAGTCTTGGGTGGCACGGCTCAAGCAGTCACAGGCTACCTAGCTCACAAGTGGCCCCTGCTCCTTCTCCCTTCTCCCAGTCTGACGGCTTTTGTCATGTTCTACCACTCCAAGAATCTTGACACCAAACTCTTATCAGACCCTCAAGTAGAGTTCCTTGCTGTCTCAGAATCTTGCAGCTGGGTGAAATATTCCTTTCTTTGATTCACACATACAATTTCTTACCATGTCCTCTCTTCTACAAACCTAGGAGTCGTTTCTTTGGGACCAGGACAGAGGGCAAGATGCAAAAAGTGTAGCACCCAAAATTATCCCCCTTCTTTGACAGGCCGTCTGAGAACTGGACGCAAACTGAGAGTTGGTTCAATTCAAGAGTAAAGGGTTCATGAATTTTAGCCTACAGCAGACAGTCAGCTCCAACACATTTCCTCACTGGCTCTCCTAGAAGGCCTATGAAGTCTTCATACAGACTGAACTGCTACATCAGAGTCCTCGCAGCAGACGCAAATAGGCCCACCCCATGGACTTTGCTGCAAAAACATTTAAACACATAACCTCCAAAGTCACTTCTAGTGCTAAGGGTTCACGATTCTCTGATGAAACAAAGGGACTTTATTCCTAAGAAAACAGTGGTGAACATCTTACTCAATGAACCATAATTCACTCTGCCACATTCTGGGGACTTCCTAGCTGGTCACTGAGAACACTCCCATAATGCTGAATTTCTGCCATTTGCCTGGGAGTTTATGACATCAGAGAGCAGGATCTGACCTGACCATTGGAGGAAGAATGTTATCTGAACTATGAGGCAAGAGACCCTGTCTACCCTCAGACGTAAACACAATACTTTCTGGTTGCCTCAGGCCAGTTGACCAGCAGCGGAGGGGTTGCTGATGGTTGATTGAACTGACCACTTGCGAAAGACGGGGAAGTGGTCTGTGCCATCTGCTCAACAAGCAGCATTCATTGTGGCCAAAAGCCAAGAATAAATTAAAAAGAAGAAAAATCAATTCAATTATGCATGTGAAACTAAGCTATGTTTCACTGTGGTGAAGCTAAATAGAAATTGGTTGTCCCACGTAACTGAAGAATATTTTCCCAACCCCCAAATGTCATGCCATTATGTTCTGAGTTGTTTCTGCAAAATAAGAATGGCTTTTTATCAAACCATCCACAGAGATCCTTCTTTTAAAAAGCATAGTGTTAACCACACAATATGTGACTGCAAAACACAGAGGAACTAGAAATGTTCAAATATACTACCCTTCAATCCAGAACACTATTTGAGGTGGACTTGCCATTTTGGGTAGAGGAAGGATTCCCAGGTACATTCCTGAAGTAGAAAAAGGCAGATGCTTTGGCACACAATCGACTGTATCATCAGCTCAGTTACACAACTCACTGTTGTGAGTGACAGTTGCTGGGATCTTGCAATCAGTTTTCTTTGGCTGGTTCTGAGTAACTCTACACACCTGGAGTGTTTGGCTTGAGGTATTTCTGAAGAAGGAATGCAAGTTGAAAATAGAAATGGTACATTTCAGTTGCCCTCTCATTAGAAGAGGCAGGGACCAAACTTAGCCCAGCTGAGTAAGATCAGACTCATGGCTCTCACCAGGAAAGAGACTAGGAGAGCAAGCAGTCCAAAGCAGAAACTGATTATAAACAATAACAATAAAAATGATAATTGTGAAATTTATTGATTATAGAGATTTTAGTCAGTTGCCCAGCCAGCATCCATATCTCCCTTCTTCTCTCCCAACAGAACCTCAGTTTTCTTCGGGCTCCCAGCCTCCCTCCATGTAGCCTCAGGTGGAGCTGACTGTACCCCTCAATGCCAGGGTCAGTTCCTTTGGTCAAATGTTCCTTACAAGTAATTGGTCAGAAGAGGCACCTGACCCAAACCTGGCCAATGAAATATAAGCAGAAGTTTGCTGGTGGAATTAAAAATATATATATATTTGTTTCAAATAGAGTCATAGGAAAGAGATCCTTCTTCCCCAGGACATTAACACATCTAGATGTGGTGCCTGGACATAAGGCAGCCGTCCTGATACCAGCCTAAGAGTGGAGTCAGCACTCAGGATCACAAATAGAAATATAGGAAAGCCGGGTTCTTCATGGCACCACTGAGGAACTAATTTAACTAACCCTGAAGACTTCATCTCCCTCACCTTTCAGTTACATGAGTTATCACACCTCCTTTTTTAAGGCACCCTGAGCTGAAGATTCAATTACCTGCAGCCAAAAACATCCCAGGTTAGAGAATGCTCACCACGCACCCACCACTCTGCTTGGTACCCTACAAGCACTATTTCCCTTATTTGCCTTGTGGCAACCCAGTGAGGTGAATGTTGTTGTTACCTGATTGTACAGTTGAGGAAACTAAGATTTAGAGAGAGAAAATAATTTGTCAGAATCAGTGGGTAAGTGGTGGAGGCTAGACTCAAAAGTTAAGCAGTTTATTCCAGACAGGGGCTACACTTTCAGCCTCCATGCTTCATAACAGAAGAGGAAAGGCACCATAAGTCAGGATAGTCCAGGGATTGAAACTGAAGCCCAGTGCTCCTTCAGTGCTCCCTGTGGATGGTGACAATGTCACAGGTCAGAAGCTAGAGTGGTCTGTCCTATCACCCTTTAACAAAGGTATCCCTTCTCATGGGACCCATACTCTGCCTGTCTCTCTAATCATTGGCCTCATTACCTGGCTCTCTATGTCCTTCCACCTCCTTTTTCATTTCTACCTTTTCGGCTCATTCATTGGCTTTTTGTAGCCACGGAAGAGAGACATGTGATTATCCTGGAACATCCCCCATGGCAGGGTAAGATCATTGCCAGTGGGAAGTTCTCACCAGGAAGGAAATTAGACTGTCTGCTGGGGGCTTGGAAGATGAGCTGGCAGGTTTCCCATGCTAATGGGTTTCAGTCTTGATTCGGTGTGTCTCCCAAGCCAGGTGACAGCCCAGCAGTTGCCAGTAGTCCCAGACGTAGAAAGAAGGCAGACACCTGAAGCTGCTTCAAGCCGAGGGTGAGTCACCAGGAGCTCCCCCAAAGGGACCTCACAGGCCTTTGATTGTCCGTGAGTGAGAGGACAGACTAATTATGGCATGACAGACTGACAGTACCATGCAAACAGGACAAACAAATGAGGAGTCCACCTTTGCATCGTGGGATTCTGGAAGTGGGAAGGCAGAAGGATATCATGATTTTGAGCACGGTCTCATGATTAAGCAGGTGTGGATTTGACTCCTAGTTCAGTTACTTGTTAGCTAGTGAATGCAAGAAAGTGAGTAATAGAACTTCCCTGAACATCAGTTTTCTCCTGTAAAAAACAAGGGTGGAAGGAGTATGGGGATTAGATGTGACACGTACCATGCCTGGCACATAGTAAATGCTCAGTGCAGTTGAAGACATTGATACTGGCTGCAATGATGATGATGATGTTAATGATGATGAAAATTGAGTGGATAGAGTACACGTGTGAGTTCTCATGGTCAAAATTTCTCCTTCTTATTAACAACTCTAGACAGCTTCCAGCCTTATTTGAAGAGACTCTCCACTTCTGTTTTGCCCCTTGCTCCCGTGTTTCTTTCCTCCTGAAAGAAAGCACAGTTCAGTGCACTTGAACTTTGCCTAGTCAACTGGGTCTTCTGTAGCCGGCTACAAAGATGATTTCCTTTTTGTATCAAGCTGTGTTAATGGTGAACACCCACCTCAACTCAGTAGAGCCAATTAATCAGGCTACATACAGAATCCGAAAAGGTGAGCCAACAAGGATATGGTTAATTTCAAGAGGAAATGTTGGTTACAGGGTAACTAAGCCTCAGCATTCAAAGCTATTAAAATGATCTTATCAGGTTCATGGTATAAAGACTTGGAGCATGCTTATTCATGTATCTCCCCAGGATTCCATTTTATCTGTCATTGAATAGGGTGTGGTTATCCAGTTGGCCAAAATATACACGTTTTATTCAAAGGTATCAGGGAAGATTTGCACCCAGGCTTCTAAGCCTATTGGCTGAAGTAAAGCCGTGGACAAACTACTATTTGAACAATGCATGAAGGTCACTTTTAATTGGATCATATCCTTGTTGTGCCTGTATGTGTAAAGCTGAAATATATAGACGGGATGATCTAGTGCAGTGATAACTTTGCTCCATGGAACCCTAGAAGAATAGGAAAGGTGCCACCCAGACTCAGAGATCAGCACACTTGCCTAAGAAAAGCTACCGAAGCATTCTGCAAACATAACACTTCTAATCTTCATGACTGTCACTGTGAACATCACCAAACACTACTGTCATATCCCTCCCTGTGAGTGGGTGGTACTGTATTTGGCACTTTGGGGCTTAGAGGAGCAGAATGCATGGGTAATATCAGGCAGATGTCTGGGGAACTAATGCCTGAAAAAGGTTTTGAACTGTAGATATGAGTTTACCAGGTGGAAAGGGAAGAAATGGGAGCATTCCAAACATTAAACCTCTTTGAAATTGAGAACAGTGTTATATATATATGGCCTATTGTTCTGACCAAATTACCAAGCGTATCAGTCAGAGTCCAGCCAGGAAACAACAAGCAAATCAGTATTTCAAGTCAGAGGATTTAATCCAGGGAAGTACTTACAAAGTGATGTAAATGCTAAAAGAACAAAAAGCAAAAGGTGAGGTAAGCCAGAGACAAGGAAGAATCAGAAAGCAGCGACTGCTCCGAGGGCTGAGACAAAGACGAGAACGGGTTACTACCCCAGTGCAGGAGTGCACTTATGACGGCACCACTGAGGGTGCCAGGAAGGCTGATGGGACCACGAAGGAGGGGCCCCGAGTCTGTGCTCGGACCAACAGGGAGGGCTCTCGCAGACCAGTACCGGGCTATTGTGGCTGAAGTTGGAATTGTCAGAGATGCTGTCACTCCCAAAGACCACACGAAGAACACACCTTCTCACTCCCTTCCACCTTCCACCTTCCCACCAGTGCTTCCCCTTGGCTGCACCTTCCAAGGGAGCCTGGCATCTGTGGTTTGCAGGGGTCCGAGCCCTGTGAGTCAGAGCAGGGCATGGAAGGGCAAGAATGGTGCTGGGAGCAAGCAGGACATAACCAGCACACCATGTTTTCTAAACATCATAGCCTTCCCAGAAATTTCACCAGGTCTGACCTTGTAAGTATACCCATCCTCAGTGAGTCCAGAACGCCCTACACCCACCTTCTGGGAAGGGACCTGCGTTCAGTGAGTCCCAGATGTTCTTCTGGATCCTTCCTCTGAATAAAAGCAAATAAATGCAAATGTCATCTCAACAGAGCTGCCTGCTACACATGTGAACCCAAAGACACTGATTTCAATAACCCCTCAGAGCTATCCACTGCTTTATGGTTCCCACTGTGGTTTTGCTTGCACAGCTCATTTAATCGATAAATTCCAAGGTGATTTTTCTGATGAAAAAAGTAAATAAAACTACGCAGTATTAAGTACCAATATGGCTCTAAAATTGCTCACACAACACTTTCCCCTCCCCGCTCAACTTCTGCCACTTCAAATTATATTCATGAAGACCCAACGCCTCAAGGACTAACACCTTAGCATAAAATACATTCCACATGAGCACGCTTGTCGAGGTGGGAGAGGAAACCAGGTAGGAAGCTGACTTACCCCACAGGAAGAAGAGGCCCTAAACTTGAGCTAACGTTCCCAAGCTAAGGATCCTGCAGGACCTGGGTGATCTGGCACCAAATAAATTAACTGTGCTTTTAGCCCTTAGGCAAATCATCAGTGATTCATTACTGAGAATTTTCACAGCAGCCCTCAGTCCTTCCCCATAGGCCAGGCCTGACTCTGGGTGAGATGAGGGCGAAGCTGTGTCATGGAAGCCAGAACTGGGTACAAAAGCTATAGACTGCTCAACGGTGCGGAGATCCTAGGCCCCCGTTTTGGTGGGGAAGGAGCACGTTAGGTTTCCACCATGACTGTAGAACAGGAGTCACTGGCACTTGTCAAAAAGCTTTAGTTATCGATGCTGAACTTTGAAATGGGCCTCTCGTGGCAAATAAAAATAAAAGCCATCCTTTGAACGTGTTTGATTTGTGCCAATCACTGGATGGTGCTCCTCACAAGTATTATTGATTCTGATTAATAAATCAAACACATGTATTGCGTACCTATCATGGTCTCCTGGAGCTTATATTCTTCTTTTTTAATTGAAATATAGTTGATTTACAATGTTTCAGGTGTACAGCAAAGTGACTCAGATGTGTGTATATATACACATATGTATATTCTTTTTCAGATTCTTTTTCATTATAGGTTATTACAAATTATTGAACATAGTTCCCTGTGCTAACCAGTAGGTCCTTGTTGTTTATCTATTTTATATATAATAGTGTGTATCTGTTAATCCCAAATTCCTACGTCATCCCTCCCCCACCTGCCCATTCCCCTTTGGTAACCATAAGTTTGTTTTCTATGTCTGTGAGTCTATTTCTGTTTTGTAAATAAGTTCACTTGTATCATTTTTCAGATTCCACATGTAAGTGACATCATGTGATATTTGTCTTTCTCTGTCTGACTTACTTCTCTCGGTATGATCATCTCTAGGTCCGTCCACACTGCTGCGGTTGGCACTATTTTGCTCTTTTTTATGGCTAAGTAATATTCTATTGTATATATACACCACATTTTCTTTAGTATTCATCTATCGATGGACATTTAAGTTGCTTCCATGTCTTGACTATTGCAAATAGTGCTGCTATAGACATTGGGATGCATGTATCTTTTTGAATTAAAGTTTCCATCTTTTCCCAGGAGTGGGATTGCTGGATCATATGAAAACTACTTTCAGTTTTTTAAGGAACCTCCATACTGTTCTCCACAGTGGCTGCACCAATCTACATTTCTGCCAATAATGTAAAAGAGTTCCCTTTTCTCCACACTCTCTTCAGCATTTATTATTGTTAGACTGTTTGATGATGGCCATTCTGACCAGTGTGAGGTGATATCTCATGGTAGTTTTGGTTTACATTTCTTTAATAATTAGCGATGTTGAGCAATCTTTTCATGTGCCTGTTGGCCATCTGTATATCTTCTTTGAAGAAAAGTCTGTTTATTTAGGTCTTCTGCCCATTTTTTGATTGTTTTGTTTTGTTTTTTCACATTTTTTATTGATTTATTATCATTTTACAATGTTGTGTCAAATTCCAGTGTAGAGCACAATTTTTCAGTTATACATGAACATATATATATTCATTGTCACATTTTTTTCTCTGTGAGCTACCATAAGATCTTGTATATATTTCCCTGTGCTATACAGTATAATCTTGTTTATCTATTCTACAATTTTGAAATCCTGTCTATCCCTTCCCACCCTCTGCTCCCTTGGCAACCACAAGTTTGTATTCTGTCTGTGAGTCTATTTCTGTTTTGTATTTATGCTTTGTTTGTTTGCTTGTTTGTTTGTTTTAGATTCCACATATGAGTGATCTCATATGGTATTTTTCTTTCTCTTTCTGGCTTACTTCACTTAGAATGACATTCCCAATAACATCCATGTTGCTGCAAATGGCATTATATTGTCAGTTTTTGTGGCTGAGTAGTATTCCATTGTATAAATATACCACATCTTCTTTATCCAGTCATCCATTGATGGACATTTAGGCTGTTTCCATGTCTTGGCTATTGTAAATAGTGCTGCTGTGAACATTGGGGTCCAGGTGTCATTTTGAAGTAGGGTTCCTTCTGGATATATGCCCAGGAGTGGGATTCCTGGGTCATAAGGTAAGTCTATTCATAGTCTTTTGAGGAATCTCCATATTGTTTTCCACAGTGGCTGCACCAAGCTGCATTCCCACCAGCAGTGTAGGAGGGTTCCCCTTTCTCCACAGCCTCTCTAGCATTTGTCATTTGTGGACTTTTGAATGATGGCCATTCTGACTGGTGTGAGGTGATACCTCATTGTAGTTTTGATTTGCATTTCTCTGATAATGAGTGATATTGAGCATTTTTTCATGTGCTTATTGATCATTTGTATGTCTTCCTTGGAGAATTGCTTGTTTATGTCTTCTGCCCATTTTTGGATTGGGTTGTTTATTTTTTTCTTATTAAGTTATATGAGCTGCTTATATATTCTGGAGATCAAGCCTTTGTCGGTTTCATTTGCAAAAATTTTCTCCCATTCCATAGGTTGTCTTTTTGTTTTACTTGTGGTTTCCTTTGCTGTGCATAAGCTTGTAAGTTTCATTAGGTCCCATTTGTTTATTCTTGCTTTTATTTCTATTGCTTGAGTAGACTGTTCTAGGAGAACATTTTTGAGATGTATGTCAGATAATGTTTTGCCTATATTTTCTTCAAGGAGGTTTATTGTATCTTGTCTTATGTTTAAGTCTCTGAACCATTTTGAGTTTATTTTTGTGTATGGTGTAAGGGATATTTTGTTTTGTTTTTCATACTGAGTGGTATGAGCTGTTTGTGAGCTTATATTCTCTGATGTGTGTGCTGTTACAGCCAGGACCAAAACCACCTCTCTGGGACTCCAGAGACTGACACATTAACCACAAAGCCATAGACCCTGTGCTGGCAATATATGTGTCATCCATGACCTGCGGGGTTAGCGCCAGGCATCCAGGGGTTCATCTTGGCCTGCAGGACTCAGCAGACTAAGCTAAGAGTTTAGAATATCTTGGGGATCTATGGAGACAACTCAAAGGAAGAAAATGGAGAGGATCTCACAGGCCCAGGATAGGGAGAGGATGTCAGAATGACCAGCCGGGCCTGGGTTGAAATCCAGCTCTGCCACTTGCTGACGGTGAGACTCTGGGTGAGCGTCTTCATTTCTCTGTAAAGAGGCAATAGAACAATTAAATAAGACAGTGAGCCTAAGGATAGGGCCTGGCCCACAGGAAGTGATCATGTAATGCGTAATGAAGATGAAGATAAGGGTGAGAATGCAGTTTAGAGGGAGGGTCTCCAGAGCCTGGAAACCAAGGATGAGAGCTGAATATTGCAAAACAAAGTAGGGAACAAGACATGCATGCCGTTGTCCCAGAGGTGAAGACTGGGGATTTGCACCAAGCTAGCAAGAAGGGAGAAGATCGAATATCAAGAAAGATGCAATTGGCTCTTTTATTCATTCATCCATAAAACAAATGAGGTCCCTGCCCCTTGGGGTGTATTTTCAGGTGGGAGAAACGAGCAACTAGAGGGCCACACTCCCTTATGTGAAAACTTCACCACCAGATGTCCTTTCAGGATAGACAATTTTTCACATTTTAGACCGATCATGGAGTTCAAGTCCCATATAATGTCTGGGCCAGCTCCCCATAGTCAAACACATTAGCAGTCCCATGGCTGCACATTTCCATCTTTACACTAAGAAGGATAAATTAAGGAGAAAGAGAGTTTCACATCAGTTCAGGTCAGAGTGTGCTACAAAAACTGCAAATTTATATCAAAAACAAACTGATGAGTGCCAAGCCTATTTTTTTAATGTCCCATTTTCAGGGCATTTGGATTTCAGAATTACAGAGGAGGACTGTAAACAAGATAATTTTAGATAGCGATACAGGCAATGAAGATAATCGAAGCAGATCATCTGATCCCGAGTGAGGCAGGGACAGAGCAACGTCATGTGAGCTGGGCTGTCTGTCACCCGCAGCAGCATCCAGGGCCCGCATGCACTGTCTCACGACGGTCCTCAACTCCCTTGGAGGTAAAGCTGTTGCTTCCACTTTACAATAAGGAGTTGGAGAACTGGTACCATTCAGAACCTCATTCCAAGCCAGCATTTCCTAAATCTCCACAAACAAGTACGACTCATGGCTTTACCATGGTTTAACACACCACTCTCATAGCCCTTAAGGTGCTCCTTTAAATCAAATCAGTTTTCTTAACTTACATAAATGTGTTTTTAAAAGAAACGTTATAGAAGCACGTAAATGGAAAGATGGTATCTTTGTAATACACACAAAAATATGTTTGCCTCTATGCGGCCTTAACGTTACCAATGCAGACCACACTCTGAGAAATGCCCACCTCAGCCAACAAGTGCGGCTCAGCCTGAGCCTAGCCTGGCACTGCCTTTCCAGAGCAGGACGGCAGCAAAGACCGACTGGGCCCGTTTCAGCAGCTCACTTCCCATCCCGGACCCAGTGGCAGCCACACCTTCCTAGGAACACATCCAGGATGGACTCTAAGGGCTGAAGAAGAGAGGCAGGCTCCAGGCACTGCATTAAGTACTTTACGAATAGAGCCTTGCTGAAGCTTCACAGCCCTGGAGTGGATGACGCTCTTACCCTCACTGCACACAAGAGGACACTAAGACAAGGGGAGGCCAAGCCACAGAGCTATCAGAGGCAGAGCTGGAATTCAAACTCAGCTTTCAGGGCTCCAGAGTGTGCACTCATTATTTACAGCCACAGCCTTCCTTCAGCATCATTCCATTCCTCCAGTAGGCATTCTAGAGCGCTCAGCTACACAACTCTGCTAAAGTTCTTACACAGCAGTTTGCAGGTGCTGTGGCTCTGTCTTTCTCACCCACCAAACTGTGAGCTCCTAGCAGGCACAGCCCGTGTTTTAGTGCTCCCTGAAGACTGTAAGATCTAAGAACACAGGGGTCATTTCTGTCTTGTTCAGCTCTGTGTCCCCTTGACATAGTGCAGTGCCTGACACCCACAGAGGGTACTCAGTAAATACTTGTTGAATGAATGAACAGATGGACAAAAGGATGGCTGAGTATCCACCCATCAATCTGGTATCCCGGTACCTGGCAAAGTGCTTGGCATATAGAAGGATCTCAATAAAGATTTGTGGAATCATTAAATGACACTCCTGTTTCTTGCAGTTTAAGCAGAATTAAGATAGACTGGGATTTCAAAATTGTAGAATAGATAAAGAAGATTATACTGTATAGCACAGGGAAATATATACAAGATCTTATGGTAGCTCACAGAGGAAAAAATGTGACAATGAATATATGTATGTTCATGTATAACTGAAAAATTGTGCTCTACACTGGAATTTGACACAACATTGTAAAATGATTATAAATCAATAAAAATGTTAAAAAGAAAAAAAGAAAATGTGAACACACACACACACACAAATAATTAAGATTTCCTAATTCTATTATCAAGAATTCAAAAGAAAATACTCTTAAATGGGATGTTCTTCTGTTTAAATAAATGAATAAACCAACAAGCTACAAGTGGGCAAAGAAAGAAGAGAGAATACTTACCAATTCAGTTACTCAAGATCAATTCAGACAAACTGAAAATGTCAAAAAGCTTTGAATTTGAAACCAAACCTGAGCCTGAGACATCTTCTCAGCAATGTGCTTCTACAAGAATACGTGCTGTAATTCGCAGCTTTTGTATCAGCTCCCCGGAGACTGATGGCACCGACCAATTTTAAGCGATTAAATGTGTTCCTGGAATTCTCAAGTGTTCCTCCTGACTCAGATGGAAGGTGTGTGCTCTGGGAAGAGAGGGAACATCTGATGATCTATTGTTCGGTGAATGTAGGTGTGGAAGGGTGGAAAGGAAGTTAGGGGCTCATGAGTCCCTTATTTCGCAGGGCTTGGAAATTTACTATGATGTAAAACCAGCCGCACGTTGAGGAGCACTTCAGGTGCTCTGTCAGATCCATTCTTGTTTTACGATGTGATCATCTCAGGAAACACACTCATCAGCTGCGCTCCTCTGGAATCTCAGCTGTAACAGCCTCCTGGACAGAATACTCAAGGACAGAGAGTACTGCCTAGCATGGGGCAGAAAACGCATCTTATTTCTCTAGATCACCAAGCGGTTAGTATCCAAAATATATAAACAGCTCATACAACTTAATATCAAAAAAAAACCTGATTAAAAATGAGCAAGAGACCTGAATAAACATTTTCCTGAAGAAGACATAAAAATGGCAATGGGCACATGGAAAAAAATATTCAACATTGTTAATCATCAGAGAAATGCAAATCAAAATCACAATGAGATATCCCCTCACACCTGTCAGAATGGTTATTATCAAAACGTCTACCAATAACAAACGTTGGCAAAAAACGTGGAGAAAAGGGAACCCTCCTACACGTTGGTGGGAATGCAAATTGGTGCCGCCATATGGAAAAAGAGTATGAAGATTCCTCAAAAGACTAAAAATAAAATTACGTATGATCCAGCATTTCCACTGCTGGGTGTATATCCAAAGGAAACAAAAACACCAATTTGAAAAGATACATGCATCCAAATGTTCATTTACAATACCCAAGATCCATCAACAGATGTGGTATGTGATTATAATAAAATAGTACTCAGCCATTAAAAAAAGAATAACATTCTGCCATTTGCAACAATGTGGATGAACCTGGAGGTTGTTAGTGAAATGCTAAGTGAAATAAATCAGACAGAGAAAAACAAATACTCAGTGTTATCTCTTATATGTGAAATTTTTTTAAGTAAAATAAATGTATATAAAAAAACAGAAACAGACTTAGATACAGAAAACAAACTAGTGATTACCTGTGGGGAGAGGAGGCAAAAGGGAAATATAAGGGTAGGGAATCAAGAGGTACAAACTACTATGTATAAAATAAATAGCAAGTATATATTGTACAGCACAGGGAAATATAGACACAATTTTGTAATAACTTTAAATGGAGTATAACCTATAAAAATAATGAATCACTATTTTGTATACCTGAAACTAATATAATATTGTAAATCAACTACACATCCATTTTTTTTAATTTTTTTAAAAAAGAAAGAAACCAGTTGTGCTGGCATCTGTGGTCCTGCCAAATGTGTTTGGTTGCTTCTGCTTTGTCCATGAGAATCACTGAAGGATGGCCCCTCCTGATCCCTGCCACCACCACAACCCCGCAAGTTCACTAATTTCCTATGAACATGGAGAGTAGGGGGAGAGAGACAGAGAGAAACAGATTGACTCATAAGATAGGCATAAGGCATAAAAACAGAGAGAACTGTCCTCCCTAGATATTAAAAGCCATAGAACCTGATCCCCAGAAAGGGTGTGTGTGTGAGTGTGTGTGTGTGTGTGTGTGTGTAACAACTGAAACTCTGAATAAGCATCTAATTCTCAATCATGCTCAGCAAATTATACTTCTGACTTATGTTCATAACCTAGGGGTTAAATCAACAATACAGACATTTAGTTATCATATGATCCAGCAATCCTACTTTTGCGCATATATCTGGAGGAAACTCTTATTCAAAAAGATACATGCACCCCAGTGTTCATAACAGCACTGTTTACAATAGCCAAGACATGGAAGCAACCTAAACGTCCATCAACAGATGACTGGACAAAGAATATGTGGTATATGTACAATGGAATACTACTCAGTCATAAAAAGAATGAAATAATGCCATTTGCAGCAACATGGATGGACTTAGAGATGATCATACTAAGTGAAGTAAGTCAAGAAGAGAAGGACAAATACCTTATGATATCACTTACATATGGAATCTTAAAGAAATGATACAAGTTCTATTTACAAGCCAAAAACAGACTCCTGGACATAGAAAACAAATATGATTACCAAAGGAGGAAGGGTGGGGAGGGATAAATTAGGGGTTGGGGATTAACAAGCACACTACTATACATAAAACAGATAAATAACAAGGACCTACTGAATAGCACAGGAAACTATATTCAATTTCTTGTAATAATCTATAATGGAAAAGAATATATATATGTGTGTGTGTGTAACTGAATCATTATACTATATACCAGAAACTAACACAACATTGTAAATCTACTATACTTCAGGGGAAAAAAAAAAAGAGTAGGTGCTTTAGTGCAAAGAGAGAGTAAAGAGCCCATTTCTTCCTGTGTGTGCCCTGGGGCAAGCTTTTTTGCTTTTCTGGGCTTCGGCTTTACAGCTTATGAAATGAGCTGTCAGACCACAGGGTCCCCCAAAATCCCTGCCAACTGTGTACATTTTAAACTCTGCTGGTCACCCTTGCTGTTCTCTTCCCCATCTTGTGACATCATAGCCCAGTTTTGTTTGGGGGAGCTGCCCTCCCCGCTCTCACGTGTACTCCAGTCATGAGCACGTGACTGCGCTAAACCAAGCAGGGCCTCTTATCCGCCTTCTCACCCCTAACCACAGTGACTGGTTCAGAAGTGGACCCGTAACCCAAACAAAGCCAACGAGACGCAAGTACAGGGATCTGAAGTGGGCTTTATCTTTCCTACCGGATGTGAACCCAGAAGGATGTAGCCTCAAGAGCTGTTGGCAGTAAGTTGGTTGAGCATGACTAGAAACCCTGTTCAACAATGGAGCCCTTACCAAAAATACAAAACCAAAAAAAAAAAAAAAAAAATAGAGAAATTTCATTCTGTTTGAACCGTTTGAGCCCTGTACCAAGCTCCTCCTGAAGCCAGACAGTCTCTGACATGAACCAACAAATTCCTTTTGCTCGAAGAGTAGGGAGACTTTCCACTAAAAGAATCCTAACTTAAAATGTATGAATTCATGCATCTAAAGGGTGAATTTTGCACCCCCTAACTCCGGCCAAAACTCATCTTAGGGTCCCTGACAAAAGCCCCACAAAAATGGGAAACCTGCATGATATTCTGAGATGCTCACATCATGATGAGCATTCCAGATTCCATTCGAGTGTTTCTCCCACACACATCACACACACACACACACACACACACACACACACACACACACACACACACACACACACAATGGGACTGGGAAAATGAAACAAGTTATTAACAAGTGCTTGCCAAGATGTCCACTTCCAAATGGCATGCTGTCATCCAAGCAGTCGCCTAGGGAGTCAGGCTGTAGATTTATCTTTTTATATCACAAATGCTTCCAGTCCTCTCTTTTGAAGGTAGGCAGATCCAGTTTGCAAAGCCCCAGGGCAAACACCCTAGATCAAGTTACAACAGTCCTTTACTGCCCACCCGTTAGGTTTAAGGGGCCGTGAGGAACACTGAGAGATGAGCAACAACAAAAGTCCAGAACCTCAAAGCGTTTAATGAGTTAGAAGGAAAAATAAGGCAGATGTCTGATCCATCCAAACATTATATTCTGGCTGGCTCATAAAAATAATTTTCAAAGGTTAGGTGGTTTTCTAGGCAAACCCTCAGGCTCTTCTTTCCTCCATCCCGTTTTGGATCTCATGTGGTCTGCAGTGAATACCGGTGAGGCACCTTTTCGCTAAGAACTGCCCCTCCCTCATATACACGGGCACCATAGATGCTGTCCCGGAAGAATGTGACCCCCTTTCGCTGGCCAAGGTTGACGGTTCTGGGCTAGTCACCTGCCAAAGCCTAGCCAGTGACAGAAGTCATTCCCAGGAATGGTCCAGATGTAAGCCCCTGACCCTCAGACTTAACCTGCGTCCTTCCGTGAGAGTTCCGAGACAAGACTGATGTAAAGGAGCCAGGCTTTTTGTGGCTGCCTGCATACGAAGATGTAAAAATTAGGACTTTGTGGTCTTGTTTCTCATCTTGTGAATCACAGAGAGAGGATTTCATCCTGTGGAAAGAAAAAAAAAAAGAAAGAAGGATGAAATATGGTATGTGAGGAGTTGTCCAAAGAGGCTTGAACCCTTGGGTCTAGTTGCTACTGAAGCCCAGACACATGCTGGGTTTTGAGTTGCTTACTATATTCAACTAACACAATAAATTCCTGTTTTTACTTAAGCAACTTGGAGTTAGTTTTCTAGCACCAAGTGCCCTTACGAGCACATGGTCCTGACTGATCTCAAGGTCTCTGGTTCCAGTTTTAAGTCCACCCAGCGAGACTGGGTCTCTGCGTAATCCCTGCATTCGTGCCTTCTGGTTGTGAGCATTGAACCCCTCTCCAACTTGACATCTCTGTTCCCTTAGGTGGGGCTTCCCCACTCTCATCCCAGCCTGCAAAACCCCACCTGGATTTCCCTGTGAAGGGAGGGGAATAGAACAACAAGATCCCAAGAAGCCATGACCCCCAGTGGCAGGCACCCACAGTGCTGTGGGAGCACTGAGGAAGGAGCAAGGGCCGGGGGAGGTCCTCCGGGACTTCGCTGACCCCCAGAAGCTGTAGGGCTGTAGTAGGTGGAGAGGACTGGGACTCTTAGGAGGAAGGCAGCTTGGAAAGAATAGTTCTAGCAGAAGGAGCAAAATGGGCCACCACGTTTGTGGGAAATGGACAATTACAGCTTTAGTAAGTCTCTCAGTAAAAAGCCTTCCATCTTGATTCCTACGTTATTTAACAGACTTGATGCCAGCTGATACTGATCTTTCAAATAATTTTTGGAGGGGAGAGGGAGACAGCCAATTACATGTCTGTTATTTAAAAAAAGAAAACATTCAGAAACTATGCAAAGCTATGAGCTCACCTATAATCCCTGCACCTACTCAGGCGTAATCTCAGCTAATGCGTTTGTCTACATGGATATCGCCTCTTATTAAAGCATTTAGACATTTACATATTATAAAAGTCGAGTTGTAGGGCTTGGCATCCTGGTTTTTTTCACTTTCCATATTTTATGGACAGAATGTCATTAAACATATACAATGCCATGATTTTACGTCATTGTCGTTAGATGGCTGCGTGGCATTTCTGTGTGGATGTATGGGAACGTCTCAACGGGGCCCCTCCTGACAGACATTTAGGCTGCTTCCAATCAGGTTTGCAAGTGTGTGTGTGTGACTTTGCTTTTACATTAAAACTGTGATGAACAGATCTTCATGCATTTGTTTGCTTGTTTTCTTAAGGTAGATGCCGACACGTGGGACTGCTGTGTTAAAGGGCTTTCATATTTTCAAGTCCTTTGACACATCTTGTCAAACACCCTGTAGCAATGTGCTAGTTTACACGCCCACCATCACTGTGTGAGACAATCAGTTTTCCCTTACCTTTTTCAGACTTTTTAGACTTGGTTTTACTCTTTTCTATCTGCCCAGTAGATAAAAAACCCAGATATCATTGTTATGCAACTGGCATTTCTTTTATTAATACACCACAAATTTTTGTATGATTATTGATCATCCATGTATTTTACTTAAGATTTATCCATTCATGTCCTTTTTTATGTTTTTATTTGAATGTTATTCATCTTTTCATAGTTGATCTATAAGGATTTTTTAAATCTCTACATTAATTATCTAGTATTCAAGTAAGTTGAATGTATGTTTTGAATATATCCTTATGTTTTAACTTGATAATGTGGAAGGTTTTGCCACATAAGTTTTACATTTTTTATTTATATCCATACTCTCTCTTTTATTGTTTCTGATGTTAATGCCATTCCCAAAGAGAATTTCCCTAACCCTAAGAAGCTAAAACCATACACTTATGCTTTCTTTTAGTATTTTTATGGTTTAGATGTTCATATTTAAATCTCTAATTTATGTGGAATTTATATTTTATGCAAGGTGAGAAGTAAAGCTGTAACTTTTTTCCCAAAATTGACAGCATTTGTGAAGAATGAAAATGTCACCTTTATCACATATTCGTTTTCATGCACAGTTGGATCTGGTTTTAGATAATCTATTCTGTTCCAATGACCTGCCAGCCTAACCCTCTGCCAATCACATTATCAAGCATATTCATTTGGTAGGGCAATTCCCTACACATAACCCTCGTTTTTCAAAAAAATGTTGGCTATTCCTAAGCATTTATCCTTCCAGAAGCACTTTGGAATCATTTTGTTAAGTTCCTTCCAAATCCCATTGATATTTTGGATAGAATTGCCTTAAATTAATAGATTAAATTGTGGGGCATCAACATCTTTACAGTACTTCCAGAAGCATAGTATATCTTTCCATTTATTCAAGTCCTCTTTCATGCTCCTCACTGAAGTCTTGTCATTTTCTTCATTTAGGTCTTATACATTTCTTATTAAAGTGATTGCTGGGTATGACATATTTGGTTACTATTGTGAGTAAAATCTCTTTTGTATTGTGTTTTATAGCAAGTTCACGCTGGCATATAGCAAGCCATTGGGATATATATGGATAGATACGGATAGATAGAGATGGGAGCAGTAGAGGTAGAGACAGGTAGAGCTACAGGTACAGGTACAAGTACAGGTAGAGGTAGAGATAGAGGTAGAGGTACAGACACAGATACAGGTAGAGGCAGAGACAGGTACAGACACAGGTACAAGTACAGGTAGAGGTGCAGATACAGGTAGATACTACTGGACCTGTCTGGTGGAGCAGTACCCCTATGAAAGAAGAAGTGTCCTGATTTCTCCTTTTTCTCTCCTTCCCGCCATGCCCATCACTGACCAAACCCAGCTGGAAGCCAGATGACCAGGGCACCTGGGAACTGTATCCTGGAGTCAGGGGTCAGCCCCTAGACACATAGAACAGCACAGGGGAAGTCATGGAAGGGATCTGGGACAGACAGGCCAAGGACCAGGGTTAAATGTCTTCATAAGGACTAATGATTGCTTCTAAAAATCTTCTTTTTAAAAAAAAGTTAGTTTTTTTTTATTAAAGTACAGTCAGTTACAACGTGTCAGTTTCTGGTGCACAGCGCAATGTCCCAGTCACGCATATACATACATATATTCGTTTTCATATTCTTTTTCATTAAAGGTTATTACAAGTTATTGAGCATAGTTCCCTGTGCTATACAGAAGAAATTTTTTAATCTATTTTTATATATCATATCTAGCACTAAAAAATCTCTTTAATAATGAGTGTTTGACTCCACCGTGATGATCATAAAAATGTGCACCGGTTTGAGAACAATGTTGAGGAGAAAAAAAAGCTTTAATTCGATTATTGAAACAAGCTCATCACCTCCTGAGGTGACCACTTTGAAGTGGAACACTGACATATGGACATATTAGTATTATTTTTAAATATGCACATTAATGTAGAAATATTCACTCTGTAAAATTATTTCAACAAGCTCCCAAGGAGTGGGCACCAAAAATAGTTCAGCTCTCTGCAAGGATCCCAGCTCTCTGCAAGGTCCCAGCAAAATCTTATTTTTCTCCCTCTGCCTCAGAGCAGTGGGCTTTCCTTCCTTGGAGGGGAAGTGAGGGGACTTCTTCGCAGGTGCATCCCTTCCTGCCTCCAGCACCAGCCAGGTAGGCCAAATGGAATCCCAACAAGAGCAATACTTCATAAGGGAATAAATAAAACTTGCTGAATAACAGCACGAACCAATGGACCTGCTGTAAAATGTATTTTGATTCTGTTTCATTCAGCTTTCTTAAAGTCACCCAGATGTTACCTTGATAAAAATCTAAAAGCTTTTGGTTTACGGTTCATGTCAGCTGCCCTCAGCACCTCGCAGATGCTAAAAGAAGGAAGTCCACAGACGGTCGACCTGCTAACTCTCGGAGCCCTCCCACGCTTCAGCTTCCCACCTGGATGGTGGTTCCCTGTTCCGTGTCTATCCCCTTGCTTAGTAGCACGGTTGATGGCAGAGTCTGTTTTTTCCCTGTTTGTGTTCCCCACATGGTGTAACCTCGCCTGGCACAAAGCTCAACCAGTGTTCATGTAACACATGAAAGAGCAGATGGAGCAGAGCCTCAGCGCCCCCGTCTACAACGTGGGAGCCTTGCACATCTGCCTTCTTAACAGCCTGTGTGATGGAGCAGTTCCTCCCAGTCTCCTTGCTTTGGGGAGGTGAGAAGTGGGTTTTTTTTTCTCCTCCTGATGAGTCATCTGAGAGCCAGACACCATCGCTCTCAGACAGAACATGTCAGGTACTTGCTCAGGAGCAGCGGGGCCACAAATCTGTGCCGCGTCCCCGTGGTTACCTAGGGAACCCTGGGGCACAGCCAGGAAGAGGGGCGCTGCAGACAGAGAGGGCTCTGGCCCGTGTCCCAGCCTTTTGGCGACAGTCCAGAAAGCGCTTCCCACTCTGGTTTGGAACCAGTGTCCTGTCCCCAGTAGAGGGCAAAGGTGGCCCCCAGCCAAGAGACTGAAATGCACCAAGACCCGCCTCGCAAACATTGAGGACAGAAGGGATCGGTTAGCAAAATGACTGTGACAGGAACCAGCGCAGCTGGAATCTGGTCCTGCAGTACATTCCTTTACTGTTGCACAAGCAGCCACATGCAGATCCCCCTTCCACTCTCTGTGGCTGTGAAGATTAAGTGAAACAACATATTAAACTGCTTGGCATGAGTCTTGATCACAGCAAACAATTAATAGAGGCAGCTGTAAATCGAATTATTATTGGTACTGATAGTAGTAATTTATTCTCCTCCTACTACATTATACTCACTATATCCTCCCAAGTATTATCCCATTTTACAGATGAGGAAATTGGGCCCAGAGAGATTAAGTGACTTGCTCAAAGTCCCTCTACTAGGAATTGAATACACTGGTAACAGTCAGCTAGCTGCTCTAATGCACGGGGATTGTTCTGGGAAGTCCTGTGCGAGTGCGTGGGAAGGACGGACAATATCACTCAGTTGCATTTAGCTCCACACCCAGACAGATGCCCTCACTGTGGTTGCATGATGGCTGGAACACAGCCAGACCTTGCTCCAAACCGTACATAGTCTCATCTTCCAATCCCATAACAAAAGAGTCCCTGGACTCTCATTGGCTTTGACTGGGCCAGAATGTCCACCCCTACAGCCTAGGTCTGAGGGGTGGGGAACTCAGAGAACAGCTGTGGATATAAACGGGTGTAGAATGGAGGCCAGGGGCCCAAGCAAGATGCGTGTGTGTATACAAAGCCTAAAAAATCATTTGCCAGAGTGTTTACAGGGATGCCCTCTCTGGATGGTGGAATAAAAAGTTGATTTCCTTTTTGTTTTCTGTACCTTTCTATAACTTTGCCGTAAGTACAATATACTTTGATAATTTTTTAAAAGCAATTTTTATTTGTTTACTGGTTTAATAATGCAAATAATATGTAGATATTTCAAGTATATTTATTTTTAAGAGTTTGGGGCTGGATGTTAGAGGCCTCCGTCCTGGTTCTGGCTCTGAGTGACTGCGGTCTTGTCACTTGTCTGGTCTCCGTTCTGTCACCTGTGAGATGAGGGGAGGGCTGCACAACTCTACATGTCTGATTCTCTCTCCTTCTGCATGCACACAGCTAGTAAAAACGTGTGGATCAGCTGGGTCCCAGGAGACCTGCCTGAACACAGTTGACCTTGGAGCAACATGGGTTTGAACTGTGTGGGTCCACTTGTACACATATTTGTTTCAATAAATATGCACTTTGTACAGAACTACATAATCTCTGCTTAGTTGAATAGAAACCATGGATACAGAGGGCCAGGGCTGACTGTAAACCTCCCTTGCCACTCGTAAAGCCCTCCTCCGCCCTCTCACCTCTGCCCCCATTGTTCAAGGGCCAACTGTAATTTTTTTCTTAATAGAAATCAGTTCTGAACAAAAGTGGGTACATTTATGGAGTTGAAAAATGTCTCTACAAATTGAGTATGCTCCCAGAGCCGCAAAGAGAGAACCCCTCTTCAGTGGAGACCAGCTAACCTACTCCAGCCCTGAAAACTCTCTCCCACTCAGAATATGAAAATGAATATATGTATCTATATGCATGACTGGGACATTTTGATGTACACCAGAAATTGTAACTGACTACACTTCAATTGGAAAAAAAAAAAAAGAAGAAAAGGAAAATCTCTCCCTCCCTTAGAGGTAAGAAGAATCAACATTCCTGACAGGGCTACTATGCGCCAAGCCCAATACAAAGTGTATTATACACACAGTCCAATTTACACTCATAATGTGGTTGCCATCATTTGTTTGACAAGCAGCTAGATCCCAGAGTCTCCCACGTCGTTATTGAATGCACATCCATGACTCACCTTCCCATAAAGATTCCTGAAGGGAAGAAATGCTCTTTATTCATCTCTGTATGTCTCTCAGACCCTAACAGAGGGCTCAGTAAATATTTACTGATCATTGGAACCCTGGTCTTATCATCAGCGTTTCTTGGGCTCCATAGAAGACGATCCCTAATATCAAAGGTTTGACTGGCTCCTGGGAGCACACACCTTTGGCTAAGAAAGTGACGATCAAATTAAAGGGGAGAAGGAGCAACATATTGGGTTATTATCCACTGTTGGCAGGAAGCCATCACTTTAAAGAGTTGTCCTGATACAAGGCCTTCAGGAAGTGGAACACTGGGCAGTAGACTTAAACCAAGAACCAAGGGTTGGAAAGGTCACGATCACTGTGGCCAGAGGCAATGTGAAAGCACTGGGAACTTTATTCTTATTGAAATACAGCTGCTGTACAATATTATGTTAGTTTCAGGTGTGCTACATAATGACTTGACATTTGCATCCATTATAAAATGATCACCATAATAAGGCTGGTAACCATCTGTCCCCAAACAAAAGTTATTACAGTATTATTGACCGTATTCCTTATGCTGTATATTACATCCTTGTGACTTAATTGTTTTATAACTGGAGATTTGTACCTCTTAATTCCTTCACCTATTTTGTCTACCCCACCAGCCCTTCCCCATCTGTTTGCCCTCTGTACCTATGAGTCCGGTTTCCTTTTCTTTTGTATGTGTTTTGCTTTTTAGATCTCACGTATAAATGAGATCACACAGCATTTGTTTTTCTGACTTATTTCACTTAGCATAATACCCTCTAGATCCATCCATGTTGTTACAAATGGCAAGATTTTATTTTTTATACCTGAGTAATATTCCAGTATGTGCGTGGTGTGTGTGTGTGTGTGTGTGTGTGTGTGTATACATATATCACATATTTATCCATTCATCTGTCTGTGGACACTTATGTTGCCTCCATGTCTTGGCTATTGTAAATAATGATGCAATGAACATTGGAGTGCATATAACTTTTCTAGTTAGTGTTTTTGTTTTCTTTGGGTAAATACCCAGAAGTCCAACTGCTGGATCATATGGTAGTTCTATTTTTAATTTTTCAGGAATCTCCATACTGTTTTCCCTAGTGGATACACCAATTTACATTTCCACCAAGAGTGCAAGAGGGTTCCCTTTTCACTACATCCTTGCCAACACTTGTTATTTGTTGTCTTTTTGATGGGAAACAAAAACAAAAATAAACAAATGGGACTATATCAAACTAAAAAGCTTTTTGCACAGCAAAGAAAGCTATCAGTAAAACAAAAAGGCAGCCTACTGAATGGGAGAAGATAATTGCAAATGATCTATCCAAAAAGAGATTAATATCTAAAATATACAAAGAATTCATACAACTCAACATAAAAAGACCAAACAACCCAATTAAAAAATGGGCAGAGGACCTGAATAGATATTTTTCCAAAGAAGACATACAAATGGCCAACAGACATGAAAAGATGCTCAACATCACTAATCATTAGGGAAATACAAATCAAAACCACAGTGAGATATCAGCTCACACCTGTCAGAGAGCATTGGGATCTTGGGCAGGGATTAGGGTTGAAAGGAAGGGAGGGCTGCATAGAGAAGAATGGATTTCCAACAGCAAATTCACTGGGAAAATAGAAAGATTAAATAAATAGAGAGACAATCAAAGAAAGCAACTTCCATCTACACAATTTTGCCTACAAGAAGCTCTGGTTTTAAGGTTAGGGTTAGGTAACATGGGGGGTGATGGACTAAAATGATGTTTCTCAAAATGCAGTCTGCTGGTTTTCTGCCATAGACTCACTTGTGAAAAACATAAATTCATGGATCTCACTTCAGACCTACTGGATCAAAATATCGGGCTAGGACCCAAGTATCTGCATTTTAAGGCTCACTGTAGGTGCCTCTTACCCTCAGTAAGTCTGAGCATCACTGGCCTCGTAGGCAAACCTTTGCCGGCTAAAAAGTTCCATATTTCTTTCTAAATTCCTAGGTTCCCAGTGGAGCCGCACCAAGAAGAGGAAGAGTGGGCAGTCCTCCGGAATGAGCGAAGGAGCGTTCTAAAGTGTTCAGGTGACAAGAAAGTTCTGAACGTTTATGCCTAGAGAAGGTCCAGCTGTTTTAGGGACAAGTTCCCCAGCTTGACTTGAGAGAAAACAGCTCCAGACTGAAATTTTTTTTTTCTTTTCACTTTCCACTCCACCCCCGGGATTTAACTGAAAATATGTGCTCACTGAAGACTGCTCCCGGCCCTTTTCGCACCTTTTTTTCTTTCCCTTCTCATGGGTCTGGTCCTCTCTGCAGTACTGGGGGCCAGCGGAGGTTCACATGGGTCCCCCTTCCTTCCCTGCATTTCTAGGACCTCTGGTGTGATGGTTTATAGTCTGTGAAGCTCTTTGGTCTGATAGGGAAAATTCCTGTTGACACTAAGTGTACCAGTGGCCAAGAATTACAGGCCGCGAGTCAGCCACCCTACCTGCTGGACCAAGCTGTTTCCCTTTCCCCCGCACAGCAAGCTCACAGGGCCCGCTGCCCACACACTCACTCCCCAAGCCCAGCGACACCCGCACTGGCTGGGTCTCTGACTTTGCTTTGAGTTCTCTGCATGAAGAAGTATTTCCAGCATGTCCTGGGCCCTCTAGGTACAGTAGATCCAGTCTCACAAGTTGCTTCTCAAAGGCCAGATACATTATTTCTGCTTTATATGCACTACCTGATTTAAACCCAAGAATTCTATCAGGTAGGCAGAAATAATGTGGGGTGTTGCCAAGCACACAGTTAGCCCACAGGAAGTTCTCAACAAGTGCTAGTGTTCTTCATATTATTTTTCCAGTCACTGTTTGTTCTGGGCTATTTATAGCAGGAGAAAAAAAAAGAAATCAGTTACATCAACTGGCAAGTAAAGGGTTGAAAGTGTCACTGAGAGATCAGCTAGGAAAATCTGTACCTAAATACTCCAGATACTGAGAAATCTGACATAACTTTTTAAGGTTATACAAAACATTAATAATAACTAATATTTTTCCCCCATTGTATATATATATTTTATTGAAGTATAGTCAGTTTACAATTTGTAAATTTGTTGTGTCAATTTCTGGTGTACAGCACAATGCTTCAGTCATACATGAACATACATATATTTGTGTTCATATTCTTTTTCCCCATAAGTTACTACAAGACATTGAATATAGTTCCCTGTACTATACAGTATGAACTTGTTGTTTATCTATTTTATATATATTAGTTAGCATCTGCAAATCTCCAGCTCCAGTTTATCCCTTTCCTCCAGCCCCCCACCCCAATAACCATAAGTTTGTTTGAGTTTGTTTCTGTTTTATAAATAAGTTCGTTTATCATTTTATTTTTTTAGATTCCACATATAAGTGATATCATATGGTATTTTTCTTTCTCTTTGTGGCTTACTTCGCTTAGAATGGCATTCTCCAGGTCCATCCATGTTGCTGCAGATGGCATTATTTTATTATTTTTTATGGCTGAGTAGTATTCCGTTGTGTAAATATACCACAACTTCTTTATCCAGTCATCTGTTGATGGGCGTTTGGGTGTTTTCCACGTCTTGGCTATTGTAAATAGTACTGCTATGAACATTAGGGTGCATGTATCTTTTCAAATTAGTTTCCTCCAGATCAATAACCTTTGCAGTCCTTAAAGACAATCATTGGATCGGGTTTCCTACCCTTCTTCTTGGAAGAATTAAGGCTCAAGCCTGATACAAGCCCTTGACCTCACTTGAGGTTCCCAGAGAGGGGTTAGGAGGAGAGATGTAATCCTCATCATATCCAACACCAGAGAAAGGCCTGTGTTTGTACTGCATGGTAGCACACAGGCCAAAACAACTTCTGCCATTCCGGACCCATGTCTCTGGCCTGCTGAGATGCCCAGAAATTCCTGTCATTTTGTTTATCAGTGAGGTCAACCTGCAGCCAAGCTTGGGTTATCTGGGAGGTGAAAAGTATCAACTTTGAGTCAAACCGTCTCTGCTCTAATCCCATCTCTGAATAAGTTTGAGCAAGTTAATTAATCTCTCCTATCCTCAGTTTCCTCACCTGTAAATGGGAGTCAACAGGGTCTTCCACAAAAGTGTTGTTTGGAGGATTAAATGAGACACCTGTGAATTAGCATGGCACATGCCTGGTGCATAACTGCACTCATAGTTAATTAAAATAGGGCTATCAGAAGAGAGCAATGCTTACCTCTAAACGGACAGCTCTCTGAAAGACTGGGGAAATCTTTGGAAGCCCTTCCAAAAACTTGCAATTCACACCATGCAGCTACCTGCCATTATTCCAGGCACTCCTATCTAGAAGTTCCCACAAAATCCTCCACACACCCTGACCCTGAGCACTTACCAGGGCCGTCACACAAGAGGCAGAAAACCAAGGCTCCTCCTCCTTCTCCCTTCAACTTTCCACGGCTCCCAAGGCAAACTTCCAGATTTGCCAGTTTGGCATCCAGTAAACAGTGGAGAAAGGCTGAGCATTTCCTGTCCCAGCATTCCTCAGTACACAGTAGAGACGGGCAAGGGAAACCATCTCTTTCTCACACTGCCGCCTGCTTCGCCATGCCCACAGGGCCCAAAGTGATGTTACGCCCATTTCCCAGCACGCCCACCCCCATCCCAGGGTCCTACCCTGTCACCTCTGCCAGAGAAGACAGAGATCACTCTATGACATCACTTCCTTGCCTTGCTCCCCAGAGACCTGGTCTGTCCTTTCCAAAGCCGGACTCTACCGCTTTGTCCAGATAGAATTTTTACATGCCCCCAAGGAAAAAGGTTCCCATCCCTTCCTTTAGACCTTTGTGAACTTGGTGGTCACCACAAGAGAAAATCGCCCAAAAGGGGTTGCACAAAAGAGGAAGAAGAGGAAGGATGGAGAAACTTGAGACCCTTGTTGTCTATTTGTGTGTCTCCTTATTTAACTCACATCGCTGTTCAACAGCAGGCATGATTCTCAGCATCCTCAGATGCTCATTCCCGTTATTCGTCTTAGACTGTGAACTTCAGGAGGACAAGAGAGGCCGGCGTCCATTCACTTTACTCAGTGCGGCTTCTGCCCCATGATGAATGGGGAAACACTGGATTAGTTCTGTTGCCCAAGAGTGAAAGAAGTTACACCGAGATAGAGTTAGCAGCAGAGAGGCTCATCAAATGAAAATAAAAAGTAACAGGCTGAAGATCAATTGATCAAAGGGCCCTGCCAGGAACTTGGCACTGAGGAAGCCCCTATAAGGAATTCAGGAAAAGCCTGCAGTACAGCAACGTGTCCACAGCTTTCAGTGGATTCTCAATAAGGTCTAGGATCCAAACAGTTAAAGAACCACTGGGAGGGGATAGCCCTTTCCCTTATGAAATCTGGAGATGGGGAGGGTAAGATTAATACACATAAAATTACAGAGGACATCAATATGATAGTGCTGCCTTTGGCTGAGTGTTTTTTATGAGCCAGGTGTCAGCCTAAGCATTTCAGACTATGACTCCTTTCATTTTTACAACCATCTATGTTGCTGTGTGTTATCTCAGGAAATAGAAAGCTTGTATCCCCCGGTCTCGAATGAAAAAATGGAGACTGAAAGAGTTTATGAACCTTGCCCAAGGTCACACATCTGGTTATCCAAAGCTGGGATTCAGACTCAGAGCCAGTGCCAGGCTGAAGAAATGAATGACAGCAGTGGCAAAAAAGAGCCATGGGGGTGGAGTCAAATCTCCAGGACCCTGGCTCTGCCTTAGGTAAATCCCTTCCCTCTCTCTGGGCCTTGGGATTCCCGCATGTGAAATGAGAGGGTTAGACTAGATCAAGGGTCAACAACCCTCTTCTATAAAGGATCAGAGAGCAAATATTTTAGGCTTTGCAGAACAGACCGTCTCTGTTGCCGCTGTACAACTCTGCCATCGTAGCATGAAAGCCCCCAGAGACAATACCCAAGCGAATGGGTGAGGCTGCATTCCAATAAAACTTTATTTACAAAAACAGGCACAAGTCTGGATTTGTTCCACGGGAACATGGTTGGCTGACCCTGGACTAGATGATCTGTAGGGTTCTTCTGACTGACATCTCCGGAGTCTGTGATCCTGATTGGAGCCCACAGGCGCCAATGCTTTGAAAAATCAGCTGTACGGAGCCTGAAGCCATAAGTATTGTCTTGTTACATTTTTCTTTAACCTTTGATGGGTTCAACAAATGTGTTCAGAAAGTAAATCCTGGCAGTGGGAATACAAAGGCAGCTTGGAAGCGCCGTAGCCCCAGCAAAATCTCCATCGGCATCCTGATGCGGACAGCTACCTCTGTCTTGTGGACAGCACGGTGCCAGCACAGCTGTGTGCCCGACTTCAAACCAGACTGCAGCCCAAAGACCCTTTCTAGAGAAATTTAGGGGCCACCACAGATTTCTGGGACAAAGCGATGGGCAAAGCCCACAGCTGTAAAGGAACCACCAGTATCATTCAAGAAAACAGCACACAGTCCCCTTCACGCCCAACTCTGCAGCATTGTGTGTTGGTGTTGGTGACCTGTGTTGGTGTCCCGCAGGAAGAGCTGCTGGGGCATAAGGGAGAAGGGACCAGGTCTCCAGTTCCAGACTTAGTAGGCTTTTCACACTCCATGCTTTGGCGCCCTGTCCCCCCACACCCCAGCCGCCAATTTAGGGCTCCCAGGCTCTCCCCGAACATGTGATGCAATTGTAGCCCCTGGATGACTTGGCAATTAATCTTCACCAGCTTACTGCAAGGGGCTGCTCCAAGCTCACTCATGCTCACAGGAAAATGCACGCAGATGGAATTTCTGGGCTGGGGGAATCCATGCTCACCAAAGACTGACAGAGCATAATTCCAGGAGAGAAAAGCAAGTTTGCCCAGAGGGAGCTGAAACCCCTCACTCCTGGGAGCCTTTGACCTGCTGGTTTGGAGGCAGAGAAATGCCTCTACTGCAGCCAGTGTCTCCTGCTCAGAAGAAGGGGTGCTTCCTCCTGCCTCCCAGCTGGGCTACAGCAGGAGCAAAAAGCCTCCTTCAAGTCCCCGAAACCCCTAGTGTACCTCATGAAGCGCACCTCCAGTTCTCCTTTCATTTCTACCCTCGTTTCCTGGGTGCTGTGTATTCCAGCTGTGCCACCTCCCAGCCTTGCGCCCTTAGGCAACCACTCTGAGACTCAGTTTGCTCATCTATACTCTGTCACTAATTATAGCATCCACTTCATAATATTATTATCAGGGTTAAATCAGAAAATGTACATGCGAGGTTTGGGGCATGATGCTTGGCATGTGGCAAGCACTTAATAACTCTTGGCTGATATCACTACTATTACCCTGCACTAGGTACTTTCCACACATTGTCACATTTAATCCTCACCTTAGCGCTGTGAAGTAGGGGCTGTTACGATCTTCATTTCACAGGTGAGGCAACTGCAGCACAGAGTGGTTAAGTGACTTACCCAAGGACACACAGCTAATAAACTAGTGCAACTGGGACACAAACCCAGGTCTGTTTGATGCCAGTATTCAGACTCTTAGTCACTTTACTATCCTGCCCAAGGTCACATTAGCAGCTATTAAATAAGAGAATCGGGATTAGAATCCAAGTCAGCTCTCAAAACCTCAGCAGACTGAGTGCTGGCCTGGGAAGCAAGAAAGCCTGACCCAAGGAGCTCCTCTGCAGAACCTTCTCTCCTGGACCGCTCTGCCATGCCATCCCCTCCCTGACCTCTGCCTCACTTGGGAACCTGATCACATTCTGTCTTCTGCTGTAATTTCCTTCAAGGCTAACACTGAATTTTCTGCTGCTTTTCTTTTCTTTTTTTTTTTTTTTAATCTCAGTCTGGTGCAGAGAGAAAGATGCAAGCTTTGGAGCCAGACAACAATGCTTTGAATACCAATGCTGTTTACTCATTGAATGGACTTGGCCATGTCACAGAACCTCTCTGAACCTCAGTTTCCTCATTCATAAAGTGGGGATAATTCCTACCTTGCACTGTTGGAGATTTAAGTAAGTGCACACAGGGTACCTAGCACTGTGCCTGGCACATAGTACGTACACTCTGAAGGGCGCTTTACCATCATCATCATCCTCCATGGCACCTAGCTCAGGGCTAGGTTACTGTTTGCTTGACTAAACTCGTCTCTGATTTGCCCACAGCGCCTAGCGTGATACCTTACAGAGAGTAGATGCTCCTGTTTATGGCTGGTTAAATGGAAAACTGGAGAGAGCTAAAAACGGAGTACCATGCAAAACTGTACAATCAGAGGTGAGAGGTCTCCTCCCATAGGTCCTCTAAGCAGATCTCTGAATCCCCCACAGACTCTCCACAGGTCAAACTCAGTGGCAGCATCGCTTAGCACGCTCACAGAAACGGGAGTTCGCAGCATCAGAGATTTCTAATGTAATCAGATGGATAATGAAAAGGTTCTTCTTCCCCAAGCCTCGAGTGAGTCAGAGTTCTGTGCTTGGCTTTGCCCCAGGGAGTACCGAGAAAATGAAATATCATCTATATCCTCATGACACCTAAACAAATGGTCAATTCTGTGGGTCACGTATCAGCCAGAAGGTTTAAGAGGCATCTCCAGTTGAAGGGAAGAAAGGAACAGCAAGGTAAGGGTCATGAGCAAGGTGCTTAGGGGAGGTCCTGGTACCTGGCTGCTATTAAGGCTAACACCTGTTTGCCTTAACAGTGGGATGTTTGTTTTCCGTTTCTGGAAGGTGCTGATGAATAACAACATATGTCTGAAATCTACAAGGATTTTGCATCCCTTGATCTGGCTCAAAATCCTTTCCCTTCACCTCATTCAGGTAACAAACTATTCTCTTTCATAACGAGTATAAACCAAATCTGAATCTCAGATTTGCTCTTTTTTCCCCACCCTGGCCTTTTGCCACCATAGAAAAATGTCAGACAGGCTGGGTTTTCACACTGCAGCTGGTTACTGTGATTATGTAGACACAGCCTCTGAAAATTCAATGGTGTGTTGCTGGCTGTTCAATAGCTGGTGAAATTAACGCCCAGGGAAGTGGGGAATGGGCCACCACAGTCAAATGTGGACTCAGAACTTGCTTTTCGTTCTGTCCCGCTCTTTCCCTCCCATATCCCTGTCTTTGTGCTGATCGCCAGCTTTCTGCCAACTTACTGGCGTTCTCTTCCTCCTACCACTCCCCCTTGGGAGTAAACCAGTTCAAAAGAAGCACCATCATCCTCTTGAGGATATACAAGGATGGTGGGAACCGAGCATATGAGACCCCATTCCCACCACTGTGGACGACATGTGGGTGAAGGGCAGCACGTCTGCCTTCAGAGGTCACTTCGTCCAGCAAAGGAAGCTGACCACCTGGAACTAAAAGACCTCAAAAAATCATCTGGCCCAGCCCCCATCTCCAGATTGATCAGCATAACCCACCCAGGACCAAGGACAACCTCCCCTCTTCATAAGGACCCCTGGCAGAGGGCTGCCTAAGTTGTCCCCGTTTCACACTCCACTGAGTAAGTCATGAGTGGCTGCCATGTGTGGCGTCCCTCTGAGGCAGAGGAAGGAGCACTGCTCTGTGGGCCAGGGAGATGGAGTCTGAGCACCAGCTCTGCCCCGAACTAGCTGTGGGAGCTCACCAATTCCCTCTGCCTCCTGGGCCACCTCCAAAATGGGAAGATGGGTCAGCGAGGGTTCTGCAAGCTCTTAAAGAGCCAAATCACTGTAAACCTATGAACCTCCTGTTTTAGGATCTTCAAATACAACTTAAGCCAGTTTAATTGAAATAGAAGTCTGTTTTCAGGGCCATCTCTACTACAGATTTCTTAATCTCAGGGAACTCCTTGAAATTGTGTATTTTGTGCATTTGGGAGTCTGAGCATTTTGATGGGAGAAGATTAAAACCTTAGATAGGTGTGTGATATCCTACCACCTCCAAAAATACATATATATAAAATATAAAGAAGTTAGGGACCTACCTCTAGGATAAAGAGCTTAAGTGTAGATCACCCTGAGTGGCTTCCCCACCCCTGAGTATCAGGTTAGAGTAATTATCAAGGGCAGGAAGCAGGAAGCTCTGGATGCAGGATCCTAGATGAGAGTGAAAGAAGGCATCAGGCATTACTTTTCAGTCTCCAGCAGTCACTGCGCATTGCTCTCCCACATGTCTATTAGACATACAACCCCAGGAATAGACTGACTCTCTCTGAACCATGGTTTTCTCAGCTGTCAATGGAGAATGGTATACTTCTCTCAGAGGTTGTTGTGAAGAGTAGAAGAAAATGAGTAAATGGTTGGCTATCAGTGGGAACTCAATAAATGTTCCATCCCAGCACTCGTAACTCGAGTGCCAAAATTGACCACTTGGAAGACAGCTCCATATATAACAATCAATGCACCCCAACCTCAAATGTAAATTGGTTTAGTCACTATGGGAAACAGTATGAATGTTCCTCAAAGAAAATAGAACTACCATATGACCCAGCGATCCCACTTCTGGGTATATATCAAAAGCAAATGAAAATAGGATTTTGAAGAGATACCTGCACTCCCACGTTCACTACAGCATCATTTACAATAGCCAAGACATGGAAACAACTTAAATGTCGATCAGCTGATGGATGGATAAAGAAGTTGTGGTGCATATATACAATGGAATTTTATTCAGTCAAGAGAAAGAAAGCCTGCCATTTGCAACAACATGGATGAGACTTGAGGGCATTATGCTAAGTGAAATAAGTTAGAGAAAGACAACTACTATATGCTATCACTTAAATGTAAAATCTTAAAAAAAAAAAAGAAAAAAGAAAGAAAAAGAAGAAAACCTCATAGAAAAAGAATTAAGTGGTTGTCTCCGGTGGGGGGAGGGGTTGGGATGGGGAGATGGTGGTCAAAGAACACAGACTTCCAATTATAAGATGAACAAGTTCTGGGGATCTAATGTACAGCTTGGTGATTGTAGTTAATCACACTGTATCCTTGAAAGTTGCTAAGAGAGTAGATCTTAAATGTTCTCACCACAAAAAAAGAAATGGTAATTATGTGATGGGATGGAGGTATTAGCTAACACTATGTTGGTAATCATTTTGCAATACCTAATCAATATGTTGTATGCCTTAAACTTACACGATGTTATATGTCAGTTATATCTCAATAAAGCTATAGTGGGTAGGAATTCACCCTCAACCTTGCTTCTGGAGGAAAAGTGTGACGGGGTATCTACATGCTCAACTTTGGATAGACCTGCAATTGGGTTCAATTTCCAAATTCTCTCCTTGATGGCTGTGTGGACTTAAGCAAAGAGTTAAACTCTGCTGTACCTTGGTGTCCCATCCACAATACAAAAATGATTATGAGAACAGTCCTTCTTTCAACGGGCCATGGGAAAATGTGAAAAGTACTTAGCACATCGTCTGTGAATGAGACATAACGAGTATTGGGTAAATGTTAACTAGCATAACGCTCTCCTGCTGCATTCTCAGCCATACCTTTTCTCCTAAGTACCTGGGGAAGTGTGTCCCTATAGCTGAATGTCCAACATGGATATCAGACAGAAAGGAGTGGGGGGATTAACAAATAAGCCAGATTCCCCAAGTCACTTCCCATATGCTTGGAGGTTTCTTATCCCACTGCCACCCCCACTCCCACCCCCAGATAACCCAGTTTGTTCCTGATTTCTTTCAGATCTTAAAACATCACCTCAGTGACATCCCAAGCACCCATATAAAATTTCAAATGCCTCCCCACACCGTTCCATTTCCCTGTCCTTGCTTTATTGTCTCTGTTACACCTGTCAGCACAGGACACACCTCAGAATTTGCCTACTTATTTGTCAGTCCCCTCCCACTAGAATGTAAGCTCCCAGAGGCCAAGAGTCTTTGTCTACCTGGTTCAACTGCTATATCCACGGCGCTTAGAACAGAACCCCAGGCAGACGGTGGGTATCCAGTTAATCTGTTGAATGAATGAGTGTCGGAGTGAGTGAGTGAGTGAGTGAGTGAGTGAGTGAATGAGTGACCAGAAGTCTCTGAGTTTTATTATGAGGCCAGAGGGGTTTCACGAGGAGGTAAGAGGGCGGTTCTCAGATCTGAGTCACGTCCCTCTCACCTGCCTAACCTTGTAATTCTTCCTCTTTTAGGTGCCACACAAGTTGCACAACCCCGTAAATCTGAGTGCGGACTCCTGGCGCCCCTCATTAAAGGCAAGCACCCCCACCCCACTTTTGAAAATGCAGAGTGAATAGGAAGGCAAAGAATCCCAGCGGGCCACCTCAGGAAAGGGGACAGGGGGATCCCCACGCTCAGGTGGCTCCTCCGCCCTCCACCCCCTCGCCCACCCCGCGCCTTCCCCTGCCGAACCGACTTGCCCTGGGGGCGGCGGGGGCGCGGCCGGCCTGGGGCCCGAGCAGAGTGGCGGCGTCGGGGCTGCGGGCGTGTTCGCTGGACCCGCATTGCCCCCTAGTGCCGCGCGGAGTCAGGGCGCCGGGCTCCCCCGCCTGATGTCACCGCCGTGCAGTCAGCCCAGAGGCGGCTCATTGAAAGCAGACCCTCCTCGGCGCTGGCTGGGCAGAGGCGCCGCTGCCCGCAGACCCGCCGCGGCCCCGGCACAGCCCGGCGCCCCTCGCCCCGCCGCCCGCTCCTCCCCGCCGCTGCCCGCGAGCCCGGCCCGGCGCGCCTGACGTGGACCATTAAACTTGGAGCTGCCGCCTCGTCCCCTCTCTCCTCCTCCTCCTCCCTCTGTCAGGCGAGCGAGCAGTCGGTGCCGGCAGGAGACGTGCTGCCGGGCCGGGCTGGGCTGCCCGGGGAGATGACTCCTCTCCAGGAGGGAGCCTCTGGGAAGAAGACCACGCGGGGAGCAAAGTTTCAGGGCAGCTGAGCCGCCTTCTCCGCAGCCCTTCCGAGCCCTGTCACCTCCCTGGCTATGGAGGGCGGACTCTAAAATGAATCCCGATCTGGACACCGGCCACAACACATCAGCACCTGCCCACTGGGGAGAGTTGAAAAATGCCAACTTCACTGGCCCCAACCAGACCTCGAGCAACTCCACACTGCCCCAGCTGGACATCACCAGGGCCATCTCTGTGGGCCTGGTGCTGGGCGCCTTCATCCTCTTTGCCATCGTGGGCAACATCCTAGTCATCTTGTCTGTGGCCTGCAACCGTCACCTGCGGACGCCCACCAACTACTTCATTGTCAACCTGGCCATCGCTGACCTGCTGCTAAGCTTCACCGTGCTGCCCTTCTCCGCGGCCCTGGAGGTGCTGGGCTACTGGGTGCTGGGCCGGATCTTCTGTGACATTTGGGCCGCCGTGGACGTCCTGTGCTGCACAGCCTCCATCCTGAGCCTGTGTGCCATCTCCATTGACCGCTACATCGGGGTGCGCTACTCTCTGCAGTACCCCACACTGGTCACCAGGAGGAAGGCCATCTTGGCGCTCCTCAGTGTCTGGGTCTTGTCCACAGTCATCTCCATTGGGCCTCTTCTTGGGTGGAAGGAGCCGGCGCCCAACGATGACAAGGAATGTGGGGTCACTGAAGAACCCTTCTACGCGCTCTTCTCTTCCCTGGGCTCCTTCTACATCCCTCTGGCGGTCATTCTGGTCATGTACTGCCGTGTCTACATTGTCGCCAAGAGGACCACCAAGAACCTGGAGGCTGGAGTCATGAAGGAGATGTCCAACTCCAAGGAGCTGACCTTGAGGATCCACTCAAAGAACTTTCACGAGGACACCCTCAGCAGTACCAAGGCCAAGGGCCACAACCCCAGGAGTTCCATAGCTGTCAAACTTTTTAAGTTCTCCCGGGAAAAGAAAGCAGCCAAGACCTTGGGCATTGTGGTCGGCATGTTCATCTTGTGTTGGCTACCCTTCTTCATCGCTCTACCGCTTGGTAAGTCGGGGACTGGCAGAGGGGAGCTGGGCATTTTCAGATCTTGGGTTTACTGATGAGCTTACTATAAAGTTTTTTGTGGGTTGCTTTTTTTTTTTTTTAATGCAGTCTGTGTGTGTTTGGAGGTTGGAGAATATTGTTTACTCTGCAAAGGCTTTGCAGATTGGGTATCTGGCTAAGAACAAACTAAGGTGTTAGTAGAACGCACTAAGGTACGAGTCACTTGAATAGAACCACAGGAGGAAAATCTGGTATGTGGAATGACTCACTCAACAGCCTCAGTTTAATAATTAAACAGGACACTGGACTTGAGCATCACACCAACATTATTTCAGTAGTAATGACGTGCCGGCTAAGGCAGCGTCACTAATGCAGCATACAAAATAGTTTGTAGTTACCACAGACGCGGCATTTGGGAAGCAGGGAGGCAGCTCGTACACAGAAAGGCAGTTTTCATTCAGCATTTCCAGGGCTCTTGCAGAGACCCACGCCCCTCAGGAGCCTTGCAGAGACTGCGTCCTCCCCCTCTTCCCTTCACCACTTGCTATCACCCCAGTGCACTCTCTTTATTATGACTTAATCAGAGGATTTTACAGCCTCACAGTCCCAACCAGTCTTTGATCTAAAGCTTGAGATTTAAAAGAGAAGGAAGATGGCCAGAGAGTCACACATTCTCAGTTTTCACTCCAAAATCTTCCTAACTCTGGTGATTTATAGAATGCCCAGAATTAAATTATACTTGCCCCTCACCTTCTGCTGTCAGACACCAAATCCTGCTAATCTGAAATTAAGCCCTTACTGTCCTATGAAAATGTGCCCCCCTTCTTCTGTTTGGGGGTCTTACTGAGTGGTTGAAAAGGTTACCTGACTTCTTCTAAGAACAAAGCTGAGGTTTGGTTAGGCGGTAAACCTAGGGGAGGTCCTGTGACAAGCTGTCCACATGGCTCAGGAAACACTTGTCTCTTGTCTGAGGCATGATCTGCTTGGATTTTTTTTTTTTTTTTTGTCCCTGAGGGACACTCTAGAAAATGAATGGAGGGAGGTGATCATGGCAGAGACATGTGCTGTGATATCAAAAGAGGCAATGGCTACTACACGACATGGACCACTGATGCCTGCACTCACCTTAGGGGCTCAGTTAGAACTGAATATAACCAGATCTCTCAAGTAACAAAAATCCGAAAGACACACTGCATCCAAGAGAAATAGATGGAAAGAGGGCAAAGTGATATCAGGGGGTTCTGTTTTAAAATGATTAAAAAAAAAAAAAAAAGCTGTTTAACCTACCCTCCATGTTGTCATTTCTAAGGCCAGCTTGCGAGCTAATGTCTTTCAGAAATATTTTCAGTGTGTTAGGTGGAGAGAGATTGAAGCTCTACCCCCAATAGTGATCACATCCCACTGCACAGAAGCTTTCTTTTCTTTCCCAGGGTCTCTGAGTCCTTTTGCAGGCTTGTCGGGTTAAAGTGGATGACAGTTCACACTGCATTGGATCATAAAAAGATCATGGTTGAACATGGAGGTCATTTGGCCACTAATTAGCCATGTGACCTTGGGCAAATGATGGCTTCTCTGTGAGCCTCAGTTTCTTCATCTGCATTATAAGGCTAATTACTCTTTGCTCCATGGGGTTTACGCTAGTGCATAAGAGGACTTAACACAGTGTCTGGTACACAGCAAATGCTCAATGAAAGTTAGCTCTTGGTGCTACAAACCAAACCACAATCACCTCACAGCTTTAACTGTGTTTTCTCCTACTCTATTCTCTTGCCAATCCCATGCCTGTTACTAAAGGCCCAGAGGGAACTAGCTCTTTCTCCTTTCTTACTTCTTGCCCTGATCCTCAGCCTGCAGAGGCTGTGACCAGAGCATTCTCAGGAAGGACAAGGCCCCAGCAGGACGCAGGAATGTATCAGAGGTGCAGGCTTTCACTTTAGGAAGCAAGGGAGACCGCTCCCAACAGGTGAGGAGGCTGCCAGCATGTCGAAATGCAAAGAGCACTGCCCTGAGGGTCAGGAGCAGTAGAGTTTCCATGTGAGCTTTGCCGGCAGTTAGCCCTGTGACCCCAGGTGTGTTGCTGTGCCTTTCGGGGCTTCAGATGTCACTTCCAAAGAATGAGAGGGTTGGACTAGATCAAGGGCTCTCAAACTTTGATAGGGATCAGAATCACTTGTGGAACTCGATAAAAAAAATTCAGCTTCTAAGACCTAACGTACAGAGAATCCAATTTAGCAAATCAGAGGAATCCCAGAAATCGCGTGTCTAACCAACCCGCCAGGCAGTTCTGAAGGGGTGATCCACACCAGGCTTTGGGAAGCACTGGCCAGAGGATCTCTCAGCTCGCTTCAGGCTCCAGCCTTCTGGACACCAGGGTCTTTAAACGCTGCCCAGGTTGGTCCTTCCCTGGCCACGTGGTGGTACAGGATGATGTGGCTTCTCTCTGGGTCTCGCTCTTCAAGTCCACCCTCGGCTTCTTCTCACTTACACTCTTTCCACTTCCCTGCCTTCCTGTCTGTGCCTTTCTGAGACCTTATCTCCCTAACATCTCATGTGCTTGGCTTCCACGCCATAGAAAGTAAGACGTTCTTGCCACTCTGATGCTATCAGAGCTTGTTTCTCTTCTCCCTGCCGTAAAAACTTTGTGACCAACCATGCTGTTATCTCCCGGAGATCTCCAGTGTACCGTCCCTGAGCCGACTTGGTGCACATGCTTCTCCCCTGGAAGCCCCACCCTTGGCAGACAAGGAATATGGACTCCAGGCCGTGAGTTTGGGATGGACTTTGAAAGTTACTCAAGAGTTTGAAACAGAAAAGTTGCTTAAGTAACACATTCTTAGAGCATCCAAGCAAAATGGAGATGCGGGCTTGTACTTCCTCTGAGTTCAAATAACACCCAAGTGTAAGTGGCGGGATGCAGAACAGTAACGCCTTTGGAATCTGAAGCTGTTTCCAAATTCTAAATTTTCCATGAAAGGCTTTTCACTCAGAAGGGGAGAAAGCAGATCTGGGGGAAGACAGCGGTTGGCAAACAGAGAAGCCCAAGTAGGAGTAACTTCCAGTTGGTGATAGACGGGCAGGTGCCTGGATGGCATGCGATTCTATCCCTGTGTTTGTGTTCTCCGTGGGAGAGAAGGGTTGGGATCAGGAGGGAAAATAGCCTTGCCCTCTACAGGCTCCTGGTCAGGGGCCCCATTTGTTTTCCTTCCTCCCTTATTTTTATTTTTGGGAGCGACGCTGGGCTGCCTACAGAGCCAGGCCTCTCATCTCCTGCAGGGCCTCCCCACCTGAAGCACCCTGCCTATCTCTTCCTCACCCTTTCCCCGTGGCCTCAGCCCACGTTGGGCCAGGGACCAGCTCTCACTTACTCAGGAGCAGGGACGGATCCACCAAACAAGGACCTCTTTATTCAGCTCGTGGAATCAGGCCACGGAGGGACAGGAAATAACTGGAATATAATATAGCAGCATTTCCACCCAACGGGCCATGTGCAGGGTGTCCAAGCAATCTTCAGCTGCCTGGCATTATACAGAAGGCCAACTCCCACCCGCCTGGGGAAGGCCTGGGCAGGGTCTTGAGAAGTGGCTGGGCTGTTGAGGGATGTGTGTTTCATCAGAAGGACAGATGGGGGTAGGGGTGTGGGTAGCAGGAAGTGTTGGGCAGCCAACTGGTAGCTGGGTTTAGTGTGTTGTTTAGAAAACACTGGAACCTCGCCTCGCTCCAGATCTTTCTTCCACCTTTTAAAATGCTGAAAGGCACCAGGAAGCCATTATTGAACTAACTGCTTTCCCCTGCAAATAAATGAAGGTCAATTTCAAAGACACAGTTGTGCTCTCTATAGTACTGGTACCAAATAGGAATCCCTCTCTCTGCTGATGAGTTTCTCTGGTCCTCTCACTCAAATGCAGGCTGATGAATTTCCACACAAGAGCGCAAGGGAGGGCGAGGGTCTCAGAGATGACTCAGGACAGAGCTACCCCCATGAACACCCACACACTAATCCTCCGGTTCTGAGGTTTCAAAACACAGGGATTTGAGTTGCTCACAAGGAAAGCAATTGGTTTACTCAATTTTACACATAGAAGAAATTTTACACATAGGGAATCCTTCCCAGAAGATGAAAATCCTACTGAAGGAAGATACATTTCGCCTTTATGAAATCATTAATGAAGACTTCCTAAAGCACCTACTGTGTGCTAGGCATCGTACTAACCATTGTTGAGCCAAAGCAAACGTGGCCCCTGCCTGCAGGAGGCTTGCAGCCTAGTAAGATTATATTATCACCGAGCACATACTATGTGGCAGACATTCCACTAGGCTCTCTGCAGACATTATCTCACTAATCCTCACAGCTACCCTGACAGCAGAGAGTAATTGTACCCTCTTGACAGATGAATATCCCCAAGCTCAAAGAGGTTCGACTTCTTGCCCAAGGTCACACAGCAAGTAAATAATAGAGACAAGAATTGAATCCAGATCTATCAAAACAGGCACTTACCCGATCCACTGCACAAAGGAGATGTCTGACCTTTTTGCTTTCTGGTCCCAACCTGCTCTCAAAGCAAATGTTCTCTAGGAACCCCAGAAACACCTTGTGAAAAGCTGATTATTCTACTTCTGTTACAAAACTCTGTTTTTCTTCCATTCCCCACCCCTGAAGAGTCACTCGTAAAATGTCAGGGAAGGTCGTTCAAATTCCAGCTCCTCCTGCACCGTGTACAATATGGGTCTCTCGAGGTTGCACATTTAGTCACCCCAACCGGAAAGAAAGGGTGAGACCTTGCCCTTCATCTAGGGACCTGGCTCCGCTATTTTAATCATCCATTCATTCATGCAATCATTCATTCACTGAATAAGTATGTGTTTATCGGAAGCCTGCTAGGGCCAGGCATGGTGCTGGAGACATAGTGGTGAGCAAAGCAGCTGTGTTCCATGTTCTTATTTAGTTCCAGTGGGGAACACAGGTAATTTGAAAAACACACGCATGCAAATAAACATGAATGCCGGTTGTGATGAGTGACTTGAAGAAAAGGGGTGAGCTGCAATTTAGAAGCATATGCCAGGGATCAGTATATCACAGGGTCCCTGCGCGGTGTTTAGGCAGAACTCTGAGCAGTTTGGAGGAGTTACTTCAGTGGAGGGGGCAGATAGAAGAGGAGGGCTCCAGGTGGAAGGAGCAGCACACCTGAATGTCCTGAGGCGGCAGCGGATGGGGAACAGCGGGGAGGCAGGTGCAAGTCAAGGCTGGAGGTGTGGGCAGAGGCCAGACCATGCAGGGACTTTTAGGCCACATTAAGGAGTTTAGATTTTATCTTAAATTGCACTGGCCACTACTGAAGGGTTTGAAGCAGACAAGGGATACAATCTGAATTATGTGTTTAAAAGACAACTCAGGCCACTGTATGGAGCACAGACCAAAGCTGGGGCAGTTAAGAGGACACGGTGCCAGTGAGAACTGGCGGTAATTTAGATCAGACTAGTAGCCGTGGAGGTGGGGAGAAGCAGACAGATTCAAGGCCCTGGGGATGTGTCGGTTATGATAGAGGGGGGCTAGTGGGAGAAAGGTGTATGTGGAATACCCCTGAGGTACCGGGTGATGGAAGTATCATTTACTGAGATGCCAGTGAGACACAACCAGGAGATTCCTCAGACCGCATTCATCAGGGCTCACAGGACACCATGCTTGGAATGACAGGCACTCTTAGAAGCTGAGTAGTCAAAATGTCCCAACCCAGAAGCCAGGAGCCACGACCATCTGCAAACCCAGGTGCTCATTAGAAACATCTGGCAGGGCACAGTTTTCAAAAGCATGGATTCTTGGGCTCCTGTGCACATTTACTGTATCAAAGTCTCTCGTGATGAGGCCATGAATCTCAGTTTTTAACAAGTTCCCCCCTGGTTATGCCACCAGCACAGCACCAGTTCTCCCCATGCCTGGGAACCCCTGGAACAAACACCCCGAGGAGAACCAAGAAAGGTTGGTTAAGCCTCCCCAGTCCCACCCAGTGCCCCAGGTCAGTCCACATGGAGGAAGGCAGAAGGTTGTTAGGAGGGAAAGTAAATGCTTCCACCTAGAGCCTCCCTGGAAAAGGAGAGAATGAGCACTGTGGAAGCAGCTCTTCAACGTAGCAAGTACACTGCTCAACACTGAACGTTCTGTACCGCTCGTACTCCCCACCGCCCCTCTGCAGAGCAAGCATCCTCCCCTCACCTTGTGTCTAGAGTTCAGAGAGGTTCAGTAAGTTGTCCAAGGTCACACAGCTGGTAGATGGTAAAGTCTGTAAGACTCCACATTTGGCACTCAATAAACATTTGTTCTATTATTCTTGTTGTTACCACAGTGCCTCCAGACATTCGTCTGAGGTCTGGTTCCTATGGGTAATAAAATTTTTACTGGCTCATGACAAAATGAGCAAAACGTTAGGAAAATTCTGTGTTTTTCCAAATATATTCAATATAACTGACTGTTCTTTTATCCTAAAGACCATGTCCTGACTATTTTGGGAAACTGAAATAACATTTCTTTAATGGAATGATGGTAAATAAGTGGTGGTGATAGTCATTGCATGTGTGTGTGCGCGCGCAATGTTCTACTTGGCAAAGTAAAAAGTTGGTAACCCTATGTCCGTCCCCACCAAAAATTTTTTGAGACTTTACTATGAGTCTCTTAGTCTTGGAATCATGACACCATGATGGTTAGACACGATAAATATTTGTGGGAGAAAGCAGGAAGGCAGGGGGAGGAGGAGAGGTGATAGATAAATGAATTTGCCTCAGCTCTGCCATGAGATTCCAAGGCCCGAGGCAGAGGGGCGGGGAGGGGAAAGCGTGATGTGTGAAGGGTCATGCTTGTCAGATGTGACAGAACAGGGGGCCGTTTGTGGATGCCCTTAGTCCTCCTGGGGCAAAACAGACCACAGAAATGGCCGGTGAGTTTGTGTGTAGCTCCGTGTCATCACAGATAGGCCCATTAAGATCTGCAATGCAGGAGATGCCTTTACCCGAGTATGTGTGTGGCTCGTAAAAATAACGGATGGCTGCCAGACCCCACTGGAAAATTGCCTTCTCCCATTTCTGCAGACAGATTCCGCAGTCTCCGTGCTCCTTAACTACACCTGACAATAATACTCACAGCTGCCATTTATTAGGTCTTGCCGTGTGCCACGCTTACACCGGGCTAGGGGTGCTTTCTTTGCCTTCTCTCATTTTCCCCCTCTCCTGAGGCTCCCAAAGTGGATGCTATTGTCCCCATTTTACAGATGAGGAAACTGAAGTTCAGACAGACTGAGGGATTTGCCTCAGTCCACCCAGCTGATGAGTGAAGGAATCTGGATTCACATCTAGACAATGAGATAAGGCTAAAGAGTTCATTACCCGGGGTGCCCTAGGTGTAGGGCTGTGAGTCCTGACTTATGGAAGCCCAAAGAGGACCCGGGGAAATCAGAGTCTTCTCTGAGAAGGCGCAAAGGAAGGGCAAGTGGCTGCTTATAACTCAGTAACCAAGAGGCACCGGATCCCAGTGAGGACATAAAGAATTTAAAAATAACTGGGTCTTTTCCCTAGCAAGCTAAGTCAAAATTTCTTTTTTATTATGGCTACTTTAGACTATTTTCAGCTTCACAACTTATTCTTGGTAATGCCATATACCTTTTTAAGGTTTTTACTGAATTTGGGCTGTGGGGTTAAACACATAAAATTTAGAAGTCTTTTCCCCAGCTTAACTTCTGGCTGCATACATTTCAGAACTCGATTCACCTCCACACCACATACGTGTGGTCTCGGCACCCTAGGGCTCTCCTATCTTGGATCAGCCTCTGGCCCTACCTTTCAATGTCACAAGGCTGGTCTTGTGGACAAGAGAGAGTATTTCTAGAAGCTGTTTTCCCACTTTGCGGTAACTCTTGCTTGTAATAATCTAGCTACACAGGAAAACTGCACACTCTATGTGTATGTTCACCAGAACCCGGATGAAATGTATCTTAACCCATCTCTTGGCTAATTCCCAAAAGTGCCCATGACCCCTCTGCAAACATCCCCATGAATGGAAATACAACACAGGGAAGTTGGAGTGGAAATAGTCATCCTAACCAGTGGCAGGTAATAGGTCTCACCTGTGAAAACTTTACAAAATCATACCACCAGGAAACATGCTGGGGTCCCTCCCTCCAGGGCCTTGGAGGGTCCCAGGAACAAAGGAGCCCTGAGGCTACGTAAGTGCCCGTGGTCCATCCCAAACACTGCAGGGCTGGCTCTCCAGCAACCTCGTGACTGATGGACTTATGTGTGAACGCCTTGTAAGCAGTGACCTCATCTTTCCTCTTTGCCTAACACGGGTGCTGAAGCTTCCTCTATCTCAAATCATTTGTCATTTCCGCGGATGCTCCTTGTATTTTTCCTTCCCCTGTGTGTTTGCTCATATTGTTCCCTCTGGCAGGAATGCTCTTCCCGTGCCCTCTGAATGTCCAAGTCCAAGACCGCCGTAGACTCCCGGTGGAAGTCTTTCCTGGTCCCCACCCCTTTCCCTGGCAGTGATCACTGCCTTTACACCTTGTGTATGGCGCAGGTCACATCTGTTCACGGGGTTTAGGACTGATACACATGTCTTCAGCAGTGTTCCCGGGCTGCAGATCTCTGGAGGAAAGGGCCCGGGTTTGACTCATCTTCTTGTCCTCCCTGCCCAGACATGTGTACCTACGAGACCCCCAATAAAAATGGCAGCTGCAGCTACGATTTGTACAGTACGTTCCAGACTTCATCTACCATTTGCACCTGCCAGTAGCCCGTCAGATAGGTATTGGTGTTTCATAACTGAGGAAACGGGCTAAAAGGTGAAGTGACTTGTCCCATTCCTCGAAAATACCGCAAGCACATTGAAAGGAGACCATCGTTACGGCTTCTGTGAAAACCAAAATGCCGTTAGGGACCTGGTCCTGAGGCCAGTGAAGAAAGATTAGATGGGTGAAGGCACAAAGTACTAGCTTGAAAATTGGACGGCGTCTTCGTTCTTTATAAAAGGTTGCCATTCCACCCGCCCCTGGGGGAGACCTGTCCATGGCCAGTCGGTCCCCACTTCCCGCTCACCTTCCCAGCTCTTGTCACCTCCCTCTCACCTCTGGGAAGGATATGGTCAAAGTTGGTCCCCACGTAAGTACAAGAGGAGGAAACAATTCCTGTAACTTGACAACAGGGACAGATTAGGACTTTAGAGAGACCCGAGGTGTTGGGACGTGAATGCTGCTCCCACCTCCAAATGTAATTCTAAATTCACCCTGACGCGCATAGCCCTAAAATAAATGGAAGGAAGGCCAGCATTCTGACTTTTCCCATGAAGTCTACTTTGATTTCTTTAACACCAAAGCATTTCCCAAAAAAGTGGAGGTACCCAGCTCTGCTGACGCTCCAAAGACTGGCCGAGTCTGTCTGTGGGTGATGTAGTGACCAGACATCCCAGTCTGCCTGAGCCCAGATCCAGTTATGTCTGTCACCTCTTCTTCTCAAAAGTGTCTCAATTTGAATGATAGCAGTGCCTTGATATTTTAACTCCCAGAGTAAGAGTGTTTACAGTGGAACATCCAGCAGTGCCTTGGTTTCACTGAGGAGCCAGAGAAGGGGAGAGGGAGGGAGTCTGGCTCCCACAGCCTCAAAAGTCCAAAGAAAGATTAATGATGAATGAAGTGAACATTAATTTAAGAGGAAAGACAACTTTGCATGTGCGTTTTTTTGTGTTTTTCACATTTACAGGAGTTAATGTAAAAGTTGGTTGGAAATGTTCATGTCTTCATTCAGTTATTTCACCCGAGTTGCACAAGTGAGTGACTGAGCTGGGATCTGAATCCATGGCTAGCTGACCCTAAAAAATTAGTGAGTGAGTGAATGAAAGAGGGTGTCCATTTCAGCACAAGACAGTCAGCGTGATCTGAATGATTCTCCAGAATGAAGAGAAGCCGGAAAGAAGGATGGGCAGAAATAAGATTTGGGAAAGGAGAAGAAAAATGAGCTGTGTCTCAGGGACTTGTCCGGGGGGAATGACTCTAGGGCAGGGACATCTTCACCCACCCATCACCCTGCTCCTGGCATGACAGAGCATAGGCCAGCCCAGGGCACCGTCCCCACTGGCAGGACTCTGTCAGCAGCACACTTGTGACCACAGCCAGGGGCAGCACATGTGAGCCCCCTTTGAACACTCAAGTGTCCCTCTCTGGTGTGAGCACACAAAGTGCTCCATCAAAGTCACACCAGTCAACAGCTCAGGCCGAAATGTTCAGAAACAGAACGTCCAAACACATGGGCCATTCCTCACAGAGCTCCAGTGAACTTTTTCCAGGGGTTTCTGCCCACAGCGTCTTGCTCCCCTGGAGCTGGGATGCATTTGGGGTTTGGCTTTGCACACTTTTTAAAATTCGTCTTTTAAGATAGTTTCCTGCCAAGCTAATGTGCATCGCTTAGAGGCTGAGCTCAGCACCCTGGCCGTGCCCCAGAAGGAGGTTAAAATAGGACCAAGGGCAAGCCAGGATCACTGTCATTCGCAGGCATGGGCCCCAGGGCTCACACCACCTGCACAGGGCCAGGCAGAGATCCAGGGAGGCAGCTGGTGGGGGTGGAGGGGATGCCACGAACTGGAACCAAAAAAAAAAAAAAAAATTACATCTTTGATTTATATATTCAGGCCATGAGTCGCTCCCTGGCATCAAGAGAAAGTGTAGGGGCCCCTCCCTGCTTCCAGATCCACCCTCACAGTGTCATTTGTGACTCTGTGTCCCCAACCCTTCAGAATTTATCTTAAAACAAGGGTTCTTGGACTTTTTTGTTGCCTGAGCCCCTTTGGCAATCTGGTGAAGCACCTTCTCACAAAAGATATATAAAATAAGAGACATGGGACTTCAAAGAAAATCAATTATACTGAAATAGTTACTACATTGTTGAAAAACAAATTTATTGTAGAGGAAAACAATGTTCTTCTTTATTGACATTAAATAAACAAAATCTAGCATCAAGTCAAATAAATAACTACTATAATTTTAAGTAGTGACAAGTGGAAATATTTCAAAATATCTGCAACGAATGTAGTGTAATATCATAAATCTGATTTCTGTGGCTGACAGAGCCTGCTAATTCTTCCATGGCTTGTTGCCTTCATTCCTGCTGAAAAAAAATGCTAACTTTCAGCCACAGTTTAATTTAAAGAAAAAAAAAAAGGTAATTTTTTCCCGTCTAAGTTCAGGGACCCTCTAACCTCAGAATAAGAACCCTGACTTAGGACATTATAGAGATAGGTGTCCTTTAAGACATGAGGTTTTCTATAGTTTTTTCTTTCAAACTGTATTCTCTTAGGACCACAGAGAATTTGGACTGTGCCATCAGGCTTTGTAACTGTTTTGCATAATTACTTGTAGCAAATTTTTAAATCTAGTTTATTTAAAAATAATGCATAGACTTTTATTTAAATCAGAAGGAAGGAAAAAAAAAGGAAATATTCTTCTGCCCACATCAGACCCCAGGTCCACCTCTATCCAGCACTTTGTCTTTTTCCCCAGAAGCATAGTAAACCAGCTTGCGTATGGTTCCAGAAATATTCTGTTAATTTGTAAGCATCCATATATATATTTGTGTATGTGTATATATTTGAGTGTGTATGTATGTGTTTCCTCCTTGTTTATTTTTACAAATAGTATCATTTTATAAATACCATGGTGGAGGTTACATTTTACCCTCAACAGCAAATCTTGGACATAGTTCTCTGTCAGAATGTATAGAGTTACTCCTTTCCTTTTCGTGGCTGTTTAGCAGTCCATTAATGGAGTATCCTATTTTATTTACCAGTTTCCCAGTCAATTGACCTTTAGGTTATTTTGGGTTTTTCTTTTTTTAACTACAACAAACAATGTTGCAGTGAGTACTCCTGTGTATGAGTCTGTACCCACATATTCAGGACAGATTCCTGGAAATGGAGTCACTGGGGCAAGAAATACTTGGTACTTAGGTTTAACCTGATTATGTTCAATTGTACTAAATAAGAAATTTTAAATATATCAAAATGTGAAGTGTTGTTCAAACAAATAGGTTAGATCTGTGTCTACTAATCTCCCATGTAAGAGGGTTGTTGATGTTATTTGAGTGAAAGAGGTAAGTCATAGAGGAATATGTAATCTTGGGGGTTTTTTTTAACATTTTTTATTGATTTATAATCATTTTACAATGTTGTGTCAAATTCCAATGTAGAGCACAATCTTTCAGTTATACATGAACATGTATATATTCATTGTCACATTTTTTTCTCTGTGGACTACCACAAGATCTTGTATATATTTTCCTGTGCTACACAGTAATCCTGTCTATCTATTCTACAATTTTAAAATCCCAGTCTATCTCTTCCCACCCCCCCGCCCCTTTGGCAACCACAAGTTTATATTCTATGTCTGTGAGTCTATTTCTGTTTTGTATTTATGCTTTGTTTGTTTGTTTGTTTGTTTTGTAATCTTGCTTTTAAAGCTGTTAACTTAGTTACCTTCGGGGGTAGAATGAATTGAGGAGTACTATCTTTATAATATACCTCTGTATTATTTCGTATTTCACATTATTACACATGTATGTGTATACAAATTGGATCACAGTGCTTTTACCATGGATCTTTTCAAATTAGAGTTTTCTCCGGATATATGCCCAGAAGTGGGATTGCTGGATCATATGGAAGCTCTATTTTTAGTTTTTTAAGGAATCTCCGTACTGTTTTCCATAGTGGCTGCACCAAACGACATTCCCACTAACAGATTTCTCTACCTCCTCTCCAGCATTTATCGTTTGTGGACTTTTTAATGATGGCCATTCTGGCCAGTGTGAGGTGATACCTCTTTGTAGTTTTGATTTGCGTTTCTGATAATTAGCAATAGTGAGCATCTTTTCATGTGCCTGTTGACCATCTGTATGTCTTCTTCAGAGAAATATCTGTTTAGGTGTTCTGCCCATTTTTTGACTAGTTTGTTTTTTGTTATTGAGTTGTATGAGCTGTTTGTATATTCTGGAAATTAAGGCCTCGTCAGTCACATTGTTTGCAAATATTTTCTCCCAGACCGTAGGTTTTCTTTTCATTTTATTTATGGTTTCTTTTGCTGGTCAAAAGCTTATAGGTTTGATTAGGTCCATTTGTTTAATTTTGCTTTTATTTCTATTGCCTTGGGAAGGTAATAGACCTGGGAAAACATTGCTACGATTTATATCAGAGGATATACTGCCTGTGTTCTCTTCCAGGAGATTTATGGTGTTCTGTCTTATGTTTAAGTCGCAAAGACATTCTGAGTTTATTTTTGTGTGTGGTGTGAGAGAGTGTTCTAACTTCATTGATTTACACGTGGCTGTCCAGCTTTCCCAACACCACTTGTTGAAGAGACTGTCTTTTCTCCATTATATATTCTTGCCTCTTTCATCAAAGATTAATGACCACGGGTGTGTGAGTTTATTTCTGGGCTCTCTATTGTGTTCTCTTGAACCATATGTCTGTACTTTTGTGCCAATATGATGCTGTTTTGATTACTGTAGCTTTGTAGTATTGTCTGAAGTCTGGGAGGTTACACCTGTCGCGTCATTCTTTTTCCTAAGTATTGCTTTGGCAATTCTGTGTCTTTTGTGATACTGTATTAATTTTAGGATTATTTGTTCTAGTTCTGTGAAAAATGTCCTAGGTAATTTGATAGGGATTGCATTAAATCTGTAGATTGCTCTGGGTAATATGGCCATTATATGTTCTTTTTAGTAGAAATGACATTATATAAACACTATTCTGCACCTTGCTTTTTTCACTGAATAATTCATCTTAGAGATGTTTCCATTTCAATATAAATGGAGCAACCTCATTCTTTTTAATAGCTACATAGTATTTCTCTTTTTTCCAGACTACTGTAGAAAGACATTTAAGTTGTTTCAAATCTTTTGTTATCACAAACAATACTGTAGTGAATATTCTTATACATACTTAACTATTTTGTGTATTATAAGATTAAAATGTTGGAAGTAGGCTATTCTGAGTAAATTTTTTCTAATTGTTATAGATATTACCAAATTTTCCTCCATCGAGATTATATCAATTTGTATTTCTTAAATTGACATTTCAGAGTGATCATTAATTCCTCAACAGTTACTGAACTTTTTGATCTTTGCAACTTAACAGGTGAAATTTTTGTGAATGAAGTTAAGTGCTTTTTTGTATATTTGATAATCCATCCCCTCTTGATGTACAACTGTTTTGAATTTTTAGCTGTGACAAATATTCTTATATATACATTTTTCCTTTAATTTTGTACACCTGCCCTTAGGATTTCCTTAGGATAAAATCCACTTTGAATGGTTAGGATCGAAAGGTAGACTCAAGTGAAAGACCTCAGACACATATTATCAAATTACCCTCTGGGTAGCAATTTGCACTCCTGCTAAGTGTGTTTCAGCATAGCTAAAGAAACCGCTTTCTATGCTGATAGCTCCTCACTGCCTGGGGAAGTTTCAGACATCTTCGTGACAAGTCAGCTTCCCCTCAGAGGTGATAAGATGGCTTGAAAGCTTCACATCCTTCCAATGAATTTGGTGTCAGCTTCCCAGAGTTCAGGGCTAGCACGCTGCCCCCTTGGAATGCAACACCCCATCCATCAGGGGATCCAGAGCAGGCAGCGGCCTTGGAATGTGTGTATTTTATCTAGGATCTGAGAACAAAAAGCAGTCACCCACAGTGTGTAAACGGATTTGATCTTTCACACAGCTGCCAGGCCCACCGTGATGCACGTCAGTGGTTCGAGGCTCTGGGGCTGATGTACCGATTTAAAACCATAGCAAAATAGAACACTCCCCCGCCCCCAGGAAAACAATCAAGTTTGAAGCACTCAAGGATGAGTTAATAAGGAAGGATTCCTCTGGGCATCCAAGCTTGCCCTACCCAACTGTGGGGGCCTGTGCCAATCCAGGGAACACAGTGGACAGTCTATATTTAGACAAGGGCATGGAATATGCACCACATTTCAGTTGCAAAATTCTAATTGGCTCTGGAAGATGCCAGCCTCACGAATTGAAAATTGAGTTGAGCACTGCTTTAAGAAACAAGAAGGTGGGCTGTTGAGCAGATTTTGTTGGGGAAGGAGGCTTTTTTGAGAGGCAGTCAACGGGCTCTGGTTGGTTGATCAGGGTCGTAATTTAATCCTGACCTTGAACTGCTGGTCTGGGTGGAGAGGCAGGGTTATTTTCAGACCGCACTAAATCTAGAGGTGTTGGAACCAGCATCTAGGAACGGACAGGGAAGGGGTGAACTTCGACCCACTGCCACAGGGGTGGGAGATCCAGGAGATGCTAAGCCAGGAACTGAAATCAGCCAGGGGCTCTCAGAACCTCAGGAAAGCCTTTCCTGCCACCTGTCATCCCACCCACCTCATCCAGTGAAGACAACTGGCCCCTTCCGTTCCCCGCGACATCCTTGTTAGCCCATCATGAGTTCTGTTTGGCTGGCAGCTTAGAGAACTAGAAAGAACGGGGACATTGAAGTCAGACAAATCCAGGTCTGAAGTCCTGGCTCTGCAGCTCATCTCCCTAACCCTCAGTGAATACATCTGTAAAACAAGACTGAAACCATCTGCTCATAGGATTGGAGTGAGGAATAAATAGGGAAATGGATGAGAAGGGCTCAGCTGGGTGCCAGATACTAGTAAATATTTCATAAACACCAGCTATTAATATATGTGAAGCCTCTAATATATTACCCACTTTGGAGGAGATATTTAATAAGTATCTGCTGATAAATTGTGATTGTGACTAATTCCACGATTGGGCTATGTCTTTGGGGGAAATAAAAATGGGGTCAATTCCTTCTCATTGAAAGGTTGGGGGATCAAAAATAATTTGATACACAGGACTTCTCCACTCAGATTTAACAAATGTTAGCATGTTCCTGGCTTTGCTGCGAATCGTCTTTCTTCTCTTAAGAAATAAAATACTGCAAATACATGTAAAAGCCCCTACTCCTCATCCCATTCACCTCTCTTCTCAGAGGCAATCACCAGGATGCATATGATTAAGTAGGGTCTCTTCCCTACATCTTCTTAAATGTGCCCTTTTTTTTATTGAACTATAGTTGATTTACAACGTTGTGTTAGTTTCTGGTGTACAGCAAAGCGATTCAGTTATATATATATAAAAGTATGTATACATATATTATGTTTCAGATTCTTTTCCATTGTAGGTTATTACAAGGTATTGAATATAGTTCGCTGTGCTACACAGTAGGTCATTGTTGTCTATCTGTTTTTATGTATCAATGTGTATCTGTTAATCCCAAGCTCCTAATTTATCTCTCCCCACCTCTTTCCCCTTTGGTAACCGTAAGTTTGTTTCCTCTATCTGTGAGTCTATTTCTGTTTTGTAAATAAGTTCATTTGTATCATTTTTTTAGATCCACATGTAAGTGATGTCATATATTTGTCTTTCTCTGACTTACTTCACTTAGTATGATAATCTCTAGGTCCATCTATGTTGCTCCGAATGGCATTATTTAATTTTTTTGTGTGGCTGAGTAATATTCCATTGTGTATGTATACCACATCTTCTTTATCCATTCACCTGTAGACAGACCTAGATGTTTCCTCAGTAAAGGAGAGAAGGGAGTGGCCGAGACTGAGGCCTTGGATTATTTCAGACCTCAATTCAGATTCTGCTCCTGCTCCTTTACTAGCTGGGTAGTCTTTGCCAAATTGCTTAACCTCTCTGTTCCACTTTTCCCTTGCTCCTCTCTCAAATGGGACAAAAAAAAAAAAAAAAAAAAACCCAAAACCCCTACTTCACTGGGATGTTGTGAGAATGAAATAAGATTATTCATGTAAAGCAGTGGGCTTTCACAACCAGGGATGATTTTGCCCCCCAGAGGACATTTGGCCATGTCGGGAGACTATTTTGATTGTCACAACTGCTGTACACTACTGGTATCCGGGAAAGGTCAGGGATATAGCTAAACATCCTACCATGCACAGGACAGAGAATGATCTGGCCCAATGTGTCAATAGTGTCAATGCAGAGAAGCTCTAAAGCATGCTGTCACTTTATTAGGGCTCAAAAAATATTTATTCAATAAACATAATAACAAGTTATAATTTTTTATTTGTTAAGACATTATATTAGACACTTCCGCATTCATTATCGCACTAGTATCCAGTGAGTCGCCCCTTCTTGCTAAAAAGAATGACAGAAGGAAAACACTGTTACTTCTGCTTGTCTGAGACTATCTGTCCCACTTGTTAAAGTGATAAACTTACTAAAAATACAAAATTTCTGGCTAATAGACTAATTGGAAGTTGTTACTCAGAGCCTAACCCCTCCCTGCTCTCTGTGAAGAACAAATTGTATCAGCATTTTCAGCCACAAAATGGGTTCCTTTAAACCACTAACATCCCTTCACCCCAAGTGGGCCCAGGGGCTGTCGTGGCAAAAAAAAAAAAATAAGGCCTTGTAATTAAGCCAACATTTTTGGCCCCTGTTCTCAAGGACGGGCTCCCCAGAGCTCAAGAAATCACAGAAGAAGGGTGAGATATGGGCAAGAGGAGAGAGGCCAGACCTCTGCTTCTCTGATTCGCCCCCAGGCTTGGGTGGACTCCGGCTGTTCTGCCCAGGGATCCACCCGCTGTGAGTGGCCGTCCCCAGTGGGCCTCTGAGTGTGGTCCCCCGCCCAGCAGTGTGCACATCACCCAGGAACTTGGTGGAGATGATGCCCTAGACCTCCTGAATCAGGAACTGGGGGTGCAGCCAGGCATTCTGAGTTCCCCAGGTGATGCAGGTACTCACTCCAGTTTAAGAACCACCAACCTGAGGCCAGATCTCCCTTCCCTGTGGATCCAGTTCCTGCCACCCACGGCCCTCCCCACTGCAGCCACACAGCTTGCCAATACCTGCTCAGAAGTGGAGGAGCCACCTCTTACTGGCATTTCCCTTGAGTTTGGAAGCTTCCCACATATTCGTAACTTTCACAAGAATGTAAGGGAGATAGTATTACCCCTTTCCCCAGATGAGAAAAAAATTGCAGCTGAGTAGGCTTAAACAGCTTGCCCAGGGTCACACCTAAAGTAAAGGGCTGGAATCGGGAGCTGAATCTAGGACAGCCTTGCCGCCAACTGCTGTCCTCTTAACGGAGACATCACACTGCCCTTTGATGATGAAGAGAGACAGAACACAAACAGATCAGCCCTGCTGGGGCTAAACTGTAAGCCCTGCCAGGTTAGTCTTTAGTGCCCCTCAGTCATCTGTCCTGGGGTTCACCTGCCCACAGGTAAATCCCCTGGGGTGCTTAACCCCCAGTGACTTGATACCGCCCCCTAGAGGCTAAGGCTGCCCGCCCCGCAATGCTCTTCTAGCCTTTGCCTGATATCCCGGGACTTCAAATCCCCACTCTTCCTCTTACTAGCTGTGTGACTTTGAAGCTGACTCAGCCTCTCTGTGCTCCTGTTTCTCATCTGTAAATCAGTTATAATAATACATTCATATCACGCTTGTCAAGAGGATTAAATGGGATAAGAAATATGAAATTATCTAGCCCAGTGCCTGGCGCATAGTAAAAACTAATTGCTCTTGTTTTTTTCCCCCATGCTTTACACACCAACAACTATCAAAACTACTCAATCCAGGGGTGACTCTCTTGCAGTCTCATTTATTGGCCAATTAGCTAATATGATGAGCTAATCTTCGCTAAGGTATTAATTCATAATCACCGTTTTCTATGTTTGCCTCTAACAAAACATTTGCACTTCAACCAGGGACCTTTAGTCATTGAAATCGTGTGGCTTGGGAGTGGTTCATGGTGGAAATATTAGGGAATGTGGAAGGCCAGTGGGGAGCCTTTCCCCACCCTTCATGTTACTCCAGTGCAACTCTAACAGACAAGGAATCCCAGAGAAATGGAAATGAGATGAGAAAGGGAAATATGCCTTCAAGGTTGCACCTGGCTTTGAAGAGAAAAAATGAGCTACCAGCATCTGAATACCAGGATAGGTGGGAACAATGCAAAAAAGAAGTGAAATCAAAGACTAATGAGTCGTTTGCCAACATTTAATACAATTGCTGGGATCTGCGTAGTTGAATGTAATAAAGCTTCATTAAAAAGTAGTTATAACAGCTAATAAGACTCTAATTAAATTACCTTTCACTGGGCAAGCTGCTTGCGAGGTCCTAATTAGGTTATTTGCTACTATTGGCCTAGCCTGGGAGCAAAAGAAGATTCTCTTGTATCTTTAGTGATGCCTAGAAAGTCACATCTCTGGATTCATGCAGGAAATGCTAAGAGGCTCTAAATTTGGGGGCAGCCAGTCCAAGATGATATTAGTTCTCCCAAACCATGGTGTATGGCCAGAGTGAAATCCCTTAATAGGTCCCACTGCTCTTAGGAGCCAGACAGTTTTAAAGATGGAAAGGGCACTTAAAGATGGAAATTCTAAGAATTTCGTTTTTGCAGAAGAGGTCACTGAGAAGTGATTTGTTCCAGGTCCTCCAGCAAGGAACACTGTCCTCTTCACCCCACCCTCCTCCCACGCGGTCTGGGATGGACACAGAACTCTGGCTGCTAGTGTAGATTTTCATTTGGGAAAGGAGAGGGAAACAAAAAGCTCTGGATTGTCAGAGGCCCCTGTCTTTGAAGCTGTGTGTTTGTGCACGCACATGCATGTGTATATGTGATGTGTTGAGTCATTTAGTCCCAGGTAAATTGAAGACCTACTTACAGTATGGGTTGAGCTCTCTCCAAAACTGTCTTTGCATCGCTGCCACAATGATCTTCCTAAAACATAGATCGGGTCACACCAGCATCCCGCTGGACCGCCCGGGGGTAGCTTCTCAGTTCCTGAGCGCGGCAGAAAAGCCTCTTCACAGTTGGGCTCCGACCTACTTCATCACTCAAGACTGAGCTTTGGGCTCTCCAAACAGAAGTCGCAGCTCTGCCTTCACTAGCTGGGCAACCTTGAGCAAGTGACTTCTCTCCTCAGCTTCCACTTTCTGCCTATAAATAAATGGGCACTTTCCCTGCTCTATAAAACAGGGATGACATTTGACTTGTCAGGGGATAAGAGAATGAAATGGCAATAAAGCAGATAAGCCACACGTGACCCATGCTATTACCTCTCCAGCCACACAGGAGCAGTCTCCCTTCCCTGAACACACCTGGCTCACTCACGTCCGAAGCCTCTGCACAGGCTCTTCCCTCTGCCTGCATTGCCCCTCACCCCCGTCCCTGCGTCATGGGTTCTCCCCGTTCCGATGTCCACTCACATGTCATTTCCCCCTTGCAGACTTCCGCAGCAACTCACGCATTGCCTTCTCCTCTCCTGTGCTTTCTCTTCCCTTCCTTCACCCCATCAGAACCTTGTCACACTGGGCTGAGCGGGTTTATGATGTCCCTGTCACAAGCCTGGCACCGGTGAGAACACAATAGGTGAATAAAATCTTATCAACGGAAGAATGAGGAGGAATTGTCACAAAGGAACAAGATTAATTCCAGTGTCACATTTGCTCCTGTCCCCAAAGCTAAAATGTAAGTTTTTTATGTATGTGCGTTCACACACACTCACACACACACGTGCGTGCACACACACACACCAAGAAAGGTATGAGCAGAAGTCACCTGGGTTTGTTTTCTCCTCATGCATCTGTGTGGTGAAGATGCATTGCTCTTGTAATAAGAAACTAAACAATAAAGACAGTTCTTCAAACTGAGTGAGCTGAAAGCATAGAGGAGACACACAAAGGGCCAATTTTCCGAACACGTCTCTGAAAAAGTTGGGAGTTTCCTGAATTTCAATGTGGTGCCGTTCTGATTTAAGGCCTCGCAGTCTCCGAATTTCTCCTCTGTGATGCCCGCGACAGGAGCTAGTTTGGAGCCGTGAGGTGCAGACCAAAAGGCGAGCCACTTTCGCAGTACCTTTAAGGTGACCTTTTTGGGAACTGTGAGTTTTACCCAACAGGAGAGAGGAGGTCCTCGGCTGTCCAACACAGCAGCCACAGGCCCCTGAAGGCAGATCTAACTTACTGTTAAAATTAAATAAAATTAAAACTTCAGTTCTTAAGTCACAGGAGCCACCTTTCCAGTGTTCAACAGCCACAAAGAGCTGGTGGCTACCATGCTGGGCAGCACAGATTTGGAACATGTGCACCATTGCTGAAGGTTCTCCCGGACAGCACTGAGTGAGTGTGCTTCTCAGCTTGCTCCAAACATTGCTGGCGATGTCTCAAGGGCATAAACACATCCATTTGCCCGATGAATATGTTTTTTCTTGCTTAAAAAAATATATACTCATGGCAATGTAAAGTGATGCACTGACTCTGGGAAACAGTCTGGCAGTTCCTCAAAAAGTTAAACATAGATTTGCCTATGACCCAGCAGTCCCACTCCTGGTATCCACCCAAGAGAACTGAAAACATACGCTCACTGGGCTGAACTGGCCGTACATGAGCTTTCATGGCAGCATTATTTGTAATAGACAAAAATTGGAAATAACTCAGGTGTCCATCAGCTGGAAAATGGATAAACAAATTTGACATATATGTGCAATGGAATATTACTTAGCCACAAAAAAGAATGAAGGCCCGATACATGCTACAACATGGACAAAACCTTGAAAAGAATATGCTAAGAGAAAGAGGCCAAACAAAAATGTCCCATATTGTGTGATTCCATTATCTGGAATGTTCAGAGTAGGCAAATGCACAGAGAGAGAGAAAGTAAATTAGTGGTTCTGGAGTCTGAGGAGAGGGGGAGATGGGAGTGACTGCCAATGGGCACTGAGTGTTTTTTTGAGGGTGATGCAAACATTCTGGAATTGGATAGTGGTAACAGTTGTACAACTCTGTGCATATACTAAAAACCACTAATTGTACACTTTAAAAGGGTGATTTTTATGGCATGTGATAGGTCTTAATGAAGCTGTAATTCAAAAAAAACAAAAAACCACTCTTCTGATTGGGAGACAACCTAAATGTCCATCTATAGGCAAGTGAGGAAAAATCCCTGACACGCCCCTACAGTGGGTTTCAAAGCAACAGTTAGAAAGAATGAGTTAGATCCAGTTAAGAAAGGTCTTCAAGACAGATTGTTTTGGGGGCTGGGGGGAAGCAAGTTTCAGAGAGTTGCATATCGTATAAATGTCACATAAAACACCCCAAATGTTTCATTTTCTGAGTATGTTATGAAATACAGGCACACCTTATTTTGTTGCATTTCTCTTTATCATGCTTTGCAGACACTGTTTTTTTCACAAATTGTAGGTTTGTGGCAACCCTGCATTGAGTAAGTCTGTTGGCGCTGTTTTTCCAGCAGCATTTGCTCACGTTGTGTCTCTGTGTCACATTTTCTTCATTCTCACAATATTTCAAACTTTTTTTTATCATTATTGTATCTGTTATGGTGATCTGTGATCGGTGATCTTTGATGTTACTATCGTAATTGGGTGGGAAGGCCCAGAAACCGCGCCCATATAAGACTTAATAAGTGTTGTGTGTGTTCTGACTGCTCCACCCGCCAGCCGTTCCCCATCTCTCTCTCTCCAGTGGCCTCCCTGTTCCCTGAGACACAACAGTATTGAAATTAGGGCAATTAATAATCCTACAATGGCCTGTCAAGTGTTCAAGTGAAAGGAAGAGTCTCACAACTCTCACTTGAAATCAAAAGCTGGAAAGGATTAAGCCTAGTGAAGAAGGTACGTGCAAAGCCAGGACGGGTCAAAAGCTAGGGCTCTTGTCCCAGACAGCCAAGTCGTGAAGGCAAAGAAAAAAATTCTTGAAGAAAATTTAAAGTGCTACTCCAACGAACACACAAATGATAAGAAAGCAAAACAACCTTATTGCTGATAGAAAGTTTTAGTTGTCTGGAGGGAAGATTAAACCAGCTACAACATCCCCTTAAACCAAAGCCTAATCCAGAGCAAGGCCGTAATTTTCCTCAATTCTGTGAAGGCTGGCAGAGGTGAGGAAGCCGCGGAAGAGAAGTCTGAAGCTAGCAGAGGCTGGTTCATGAGGTTTAAGGAAAGAAGCTGTCTCCACAGCATCAAAGTGCGAGGTGAAGCAGCAAGTGCTGATGTGAAAGTTGTAGCACGTTATCCAGAAGATCCAGCTAAGATGACAGATGAAAGCGGTGACACTAACCTACAGATTTTCAATGTGGATGAAACAGTCTTTTATTGTATATATTGGAAGAAGATGTCAACTAGGACTTTCACTCCTAGAGAGGAGAAGTCAATGTCTGGCTTCAGAGTTTCAAAGGACAGACTGACTCTCTTGCTAGGGGCTAATGCTGCTGGTGACTTTAAGTTGAAACCAATACTCATTTCTCATTCCAAAAATCCGAGGGCCCTTAAGAATCACACTAAAGTCTACTCTGCCTGTGCTCCATAAATGGAACAGCAAAGCTTGGATAAAAGCACATCTGTTTATAACATGGTTTGCTAACTATTTTAACCCCACTGTTGAGACCTACTGCTCAGAAATAAAGATTTCTTTCAAAATATTACTGCTCATTGAGAATGCACCTGGTCACCCAAGAGCTCTGATGGAGATGGACAATGAAATTAATGTTGTTTTCACGTCTGTTAACACAACATCCATTCTGCAGTCCATGGGTCAAGGAGGAATTTCAATCTCAAGTCTTACTATTTAAGAAACACCTTTCATAAGGCTGTAACCACCATAGATAGTGATTCCTCTGATGGATCTGGATAAAGTCAATTGAAAACCTTCTGGAAAGGAGTCACCATTCTAGATACCATTAAGAACATTCATGATTCATGGGGAGAGGTCAAAATGCCAACATTAACAGGAGTTTGGAAAAAGCTGAGTCCCACTCTCGTGGATGACTGTGAGGGGTTCACGTCTTCACTGGAGGGAGTCCCAGCAGAAGTGGTGGGGGTCGCAAGAGAACTGGAATTAGGAGTGGAGCCTGAAGATGTGACTGAATTGCTGCCATCTTACGATGACATGTTAATAGTTGAGTAGTAGTTTCTTATGGATGAGCCAAGAAAGTGGTTTCTTGAGATAGAATCTATTCTTGGTGAAGATGCTGTGAAGATTGGCTAAAGGACACCAAAGGATTTAGAATATTACGTAAACTTGGTTAATAAAGCAGCAGCACAGTTTGAGAGGACTGACTCCAATTTTGAAAGAAGTTCTGCTGTGGGTAAGTTACTATCAAACAGCATTGCAAGCTACCGAGAAATCGTTCATGAAGGGAAAAGTCCATCCATGTGGCAGACTTCATTGTTTTATTTTAAGAAATTGCCACAGCCACTCCAACCTTCAGCAACCACCACCCTGATCAGTCAGGCAGCCATCAACATTGAGGCAAGACTCTTAACCAGCGTAAAGACTACAACTCACTGAAGGCTCAGGTGATGGTTAACATTTTTTCTCAGTAAAGTACTTTTAATATTTTTAGGCATAATGCTATTGCACACTTAATAGGCTACAGTATAGTGTAAACATAACTTTTATACACACTGAGAAACCAAAAAATCCAGGTGATTCACTTTATTGAATGAGCTGTTCGCTTTATCATCTGGAACCAAACCTGCAGTATCTCCAAATGCCTGTACAGAAAAACAAAACAAAACACAAACAAGCAAAAAAAAAAAAAAACCCCTGTGAGATAACAGTAGCTGCCTCTGAAGGAAGAACCTGGAATTAGGGACAGTGATCAAAAGATTAGGTTCTTAATTTTTACAAAGAAACGGTATTCATTTATGTGTGTAAATAATAATTTTTCAAAGCTCTCTTTGTTAAAGTAAGTGCATAAATTAGATCATCTCTGTGGAAATAAAGAGAAATATAACAAAGAGGAAGCTTCAAGGAAATTAACTACCAAGTGTAATCAGACACTTTGTTAATTGAGCTCTTCTATTCGCCCAGGGAAGACAAACTAACTCTTAAACTTTGCCCAGCCCTGAACTCTCTAGAGCTGAAAATACTCCTGTGGGGCTACTTTCTCTGGTTTCCCTGCTTGAAAGAGCCCCAGCCTTGAAGGTCCCTAGCTCCAACCTGATTAAAAGTTGTTCGTTGGATGATCTCCTCTCTGTGTCACCTGTCACCACCCCTCGCTAACCACATCTATTTGAGTAATGCCTTGAAATTCTTTCATGCTCCCTGTAGCCTGTGCCTCTGCTGAGATGATTGAGGACACTGCATGTGACCTACTTAGGGGATTTTTTTTTCGAGGTTCTGGGAGAAGAAGAGATTTGCTTTTCATTTGATTTTTCCCTAATTTCTTTCAACCTTTTCTTCCCCAGATCACAAGGCAAAAAAAGATAAAATGAAAAAGAACACAATGGAACACTTTCTCATTTCTTAGCTAAAATTCTGTGATCATTTTCTTCCAATCAGTATGTTATTACTGGGTGACTGACTTATGACCCCAATTGGCTCTCATTCTGATTCATTCTCTCTCTCCCCAATTTTATTTTTCTGTATTTTCCCCCTTCCTTTCAAATCAGTAGCTCTTTATCACTTGATGAAGTCCTTTGCCTGAGATTTGCCCATTTATCTATATCGCCATCTTATAGAGACCATGTTTATTTTGCAAACTTCTCAGACAGGTCCTGTTCCCTCTGAATCTTTCAAGCAGGTTTTTTTTTTCCCTTAACGAAACCCTTCTAAAGATGCCAATTTATTCAGGATGCCCCAGGAACAAATGATCCCATTTGTTAGAGCGGAACAATCTGCTTTCTCGCCATCTCCTGGCCTGATCATCGTGTTCCTGTGTTTTCATCTCTTACGTGTCTGACCGGGGCATGGTGTATTGCAGGCTGTTCGGTCTTCTAGATACAAATTCCAGCTGTCTGTCTTTTGAAGAATGATCCAAGTACATCTGTAATATTTGTCCAAAGATCCTCTATCAGTACTGATTAACAGAGACCTCTGTTAATCAGTCAATAATTAATTAACATACAGAGAATGGCTAACAGCCAAAGAAACATCAGAATGATGCTGGGAAACCTGGTCTCTCACCATGCCATGTTACAGTTTGGTCAGCGTGTCCCTAACAAAAGATGACTGCTTGTTCACGATAAATGAAACAGCCGCCCTGCAGTCAGTGTGCCAGGCACTGTGCTAAGTGCCTCATGTGCGTGATCTCCTGTCATCTGCACCACAGCCCTAGAAATGAGAGGAGAGGCATGTTATTAGCCTGATTTTACAGATGTCAAAATTGAAGCGCAGAGATGGAGAGGCTTACAAAGATCACACACTAAGTACCTGCTATGTGTCAGGGTCTCTTGTAGGCACTGTGGACCCGGGAGTGAATGAGACAGGCAAAGCCTCCACTTTCACGAAGGAGCCATTCTTGGGGCTGGTGAGGATGGACCAATATTACACACGTCAGGTCGCTGCAAGGACTAGAGAGGGAATAAAAGGTGCTGGTGGGCCACAGGGGGACAAGAAGGTGGCAGCCAGAGTGCTGGAGTGAAAGGAAAGAGAAGAGAGGTGACAGAGGATGTCAGGTAGGAAGACAGCAGGGACACTGAGTCACGATGAAGAGTTGAGAGTTTTCTCTGAGTGCAACAGGCAGTCCCTGGAAGGTTTTGGAAAGGGAAATACTATAATCGGATTTATGATTTTTAAAGACCTCTGTGGATAAATAGAAAATGTGTTGTGGAGACAGGAAGGCCCCTTGGGAGGCTACAGCAGTGGTCCAGGAGGAAGGTGGTGGTGGCTTGGGGTTGTGCCCTGTTCTTGCATATAAAAAGCAACACCATCCAGGAAAAAGCATGATCTAGGATTTGCAGAGAATTCCCTGCCTTCCTTAGCAAGTTGGCATGAGACGTCTTCGGGCCTTGTCCCACCTGAATGGGTGTGAGTGCGAAGTATGTGCCACTTGCTTTTCCTTAAACTTTGTATCAAAGTGTGACATACATACAGAAAAGTGCACCTGTCATAAGGGTGGGCCCCTATCAGTTTTCACCTGTAAGCAGCACACAGAACGAGAAAGAAGAGATGATTCACACCCCAAAGCTCCCCTCGTGTCCCCTTCCCTTTGGTCTCTGGCATTCCCAGTGAGCTTTGCCAGAATGACATTCTGTAAATCAGTTTTCTCGGTCTTGCCTAACCCTTGACCCCTTTCTCTAAACCGAAAGTTGTCTGCCTTCTGCAATCAGAGATTCTCTTATACCACCAGCCAAGAGATTTGAGCTTTGTGTTCTGTGATGGGGGATATGAAAACAACAGAATTTTCACATTAAAAAAAAAATCACAATGTGATATTGAATGTGCTTTTTTCAAACTTGACATAAATCCCCACTCCCGGATTCTTTTACGTCCCCTCTTAAGAATCATGTTTGCAAATTCTGGAAAGACTGCAAGTTGCCGTTGTCCAGAAGAACAGTCTGGAAATCTAACAGCACAGGCAGCAGGACTGGGATACATGGGTCTGTAACAGAACAAAGCTACGATTTCTGGGCTTTGTTCAGGGGCCAAGACACTGGCAGAGAACTAATACTTACTGAGCACTTATTATGTCTCTGGCACTGAACTGGGTGTTTCAGTGTGTTGTCTTGTTTAACCTTCATAACCCTTTGGAGGTGGTGTCAGTCTCTCCATTGTGTAACTGAGAGAAACCAAGGCTAGGAAAGGTCCAAGGCTCTTAAGTGACCAGACTTGGAACCAGCTGGGTCTGCCTCCACATCCCATGCTCATTTCACTCAACCAGAGCAACCTCTGTCATGTTTTTCTGCCTTTGGTCTGTACATAATAAATGGAGAATGTTGGTCTCAACATTTGGTTCCTGCAATAAGCCGCATTTTTTCTAATGGTTTCTCATTTACATTCTTTTTTTTTTAATGCACGAACTTCCAGATTAACCATAAAGCTATTCATAAATGAAATGGGGAACCTGTCTATAGCTTCGCTTCTTTCCAGAAAGCAAGGGCTCTTTAAAGCTGATGAAGTTTAATGGTTGTCGTAAAGCCAAAGGAAAAAATGAATGAGCATGATTTAAATCACCCAACCCAGAGACTGGCTGCGCAATGGACACTAGTGCCACATTGCATCACCATATTATCTGTTATTGAGAAGGGAGCCAGCAATTAACAAAGCAACCTAGATTAGCCGTGTTAACATCTCTGGGAGAGTGACTTACGTGCTCCAGCTTTCTCCCAGCTCAAGCTGTCCCTGGGTTCTCTGGCTTTGCGTCATGAAGGGAATTGACTTGATCAATCACATTGCTGCTGCCTAATTAGTAAGCGTGGCCACGCTTGCCCATCGGTTTCACAGAGATTAAACTTCGGATCCTGACTGCAGACCAATTTTCATAGCTGAAAGTCGCTGTGCCTTTCATCCTCAATCCATACCAAGCTCCCCAGAGTTAATCGTAACAGGACTTTCTTTTTTTTTTTTTTTGAGTAAAGGTAGATTTATTCAGAGAGAGACATTGAAAGGCAAGAGAAAGGCCACGAGGTGTGGGGGTTGGGTGCTCAGATTAGAGTAAAAGTAGGTACACACTCCATAGACAGAGTGCAGGCCGTCTCCGAACAGAGAGAGAGAGAGAGAGACCCGTAACAGGACTTTAGTCTGGAGCCGAGGGCAGGTTTTCAAGGTCCAGAGAGCTGGGTCTCCGGGGTCCCCCTGTGTTACATCACAGATTATTTTGTGAAAGCTTCTCAGGTCAAGACCCCTGCCTTTCTGCACATGCCAGGTATCACCCTTCACAAAGCACATTCACCCTCGCCCTTTCCTATGGGTTTCCCCGCATCTCAGGAAGAAAGAAGGGGCAGCTTTCATGTTAGACAGGAGGAAAGGAAGCTTCACAGAAATGATTACTCAAGGCCCACAAAGTATTTCTCAACTAAGATTAGTCATCCTTTTTTTTTTTAAGTATCTTGTATTGGGTTAGTTTTGTCTTATTGCAAGAAGTTATACATGCTCATTGTAGAAAAATTTAGAAGACGCAGAAAAACAAAGAAGGTACTGAAAAGCCATCCTTCAAACAGAACCACTGAAAGGTTGATGCATTTTTCTGCAGGATGACATCATCATACGATTTTGTTACCTGCTCTCTGTCTTTTGATATATAATGGACATTCTTCCAATTGTATTCACTAATTTAAGCTTTAATAGTTGAGCTGTATGGGTCATTAAACCAATCACTTAGGTTGGCTGTTTCGGATTATTTCACATTTTTAGTGATGATAAATAACATGGCATTAAACCCTTGTATCTAAATAATAATAGCATTTATTGAGCATTTATTATGTTCCAGGCACTGTGCTAAGTGTTTTACACATATTGTCTAATTTAACCCTCCCAAGAATCTTGTGGATAAATAATATTGCCTCCATTTTACAGATGAGGAAAACTGAGGCCTAGAGAGGTTAAGCAACTTGCCCACAGTGACAGAGACAATGATTTCAGAGCCAGCACCCTTAATCACGATGAGAAATTCTTAGAATTGTAATTTCAGGATAACTAAATACATAACATTCTAAGGTCTCTGAGTCATATGACCCAGTTGCCCTCCAGAAGGCATGTCCCAGTTAATATTCGCACCGTCAGGATATGAATGCCCACTCGCTCACGTCATCGCCAGCACAGGGCACCATTAATTTGTATTATCATTAGAGGAATGAAGCCCAGACTTCTGAGAGCTTATTCATGCTCTTTAAAGCACGCGTGCAATCTGGTTCCCAATCGAAATATTGATTTTTCTTTAAACCAATGATTCTTACCATTTTTTTGGTCCATGGGCCCCTTTGAGAACCTGATGGAAGCTATGAAGCCGCCACACAGCAAATGCACACGTGCACATCAAATAACTCCGCATTTTTCAGGGGTTCTCGGACAGCATTAAGAACGCCTATGCTTTAGAGAGCTGATACATCAACAACACTGAAACTACAACTAAAAACAGGGCTAGTGAACCTAGTCAGACGCTGCTCTATTAAAAAGACTGTTCTCAACAATCCTGCAGAGTAAGGAACCCGATCAGAAGAGGCTGGAATAAATGCCCAGGCAGGACAATGGTGCACTTGCCATGTGGTGGGGAGGCACCCGGGTCAGAACTCTCTCCTGAGGTCATTCTGTCCTCCACCAAACCACAAGCCCTCAGAGCAGATGGACGGGCCAGCACTGGCCAGCCCCCTTTCGTGCGCTTCAGCAGCCTCCCAAGGACGAGGCTGGGCTCCTCCTGCCAAATGCACTTCCTCGCACGCCAGTGCCTTTCACAATCTCCCCTCGCATCCTGCTCCTTTGTGGTTTGGGACGCCTCATCCCGGTCCAGTCAAGCCTCCACTCACCCTACCCACCCCACTCCTGTCACAAGCAGTGGATGAGGACAAGAGGGGAGGGGAGCACGAGGGCCGGGCCTCGCCCATCCATCTGCTGTGGACGCTGCCACTCCAGGCAGACTTTTCTGGGAGCTCTCCTTGGCCTGAGCATGTGCTTTGTGGACCATGTTTGATAAAGATCCACCGAGGCTCAGTGACATTTCAGCACTGGGGGTGGAACATCTGGTCCCAGCCTGCAGGGAAAGAGGTGGACAGAGGAATTAGCGTTCTTGAGTGAATTGCCTTTCTGGGTGACCCAGCCGAGAATTTAGCTCCATCTGGATAGGCAGGCTGGGGCTGCCAGACCACCATGAGACACACACAGAGGATGCAGGCAGCAACTCGGGCTAGAACCCGAGCTGCCCTTTCCTTGTGGCCCATCTGTGGCCACCTTTGGGGGTCTCATTTTGCACAAGGCCACCAGATCCTTGTCAGAAATGTGGGGAGGAGTGGTGATGGAAAAGGGGGCTGTTCTGCTCTTTTATTGGCTGGCTAAATTCTATCTTTTGATCTCCATCAACTTTTTTCTCCATCCTCTGAAAACTTTGCCGTACCCTCTCGATTTTGGTTCTTGGCATTGCCCGTCTGCAGATGGTGGAATGATTTGCGAGTTAAACATCCCTCCTCCTCCCACCATCACGGGTCCCTGGGACTTACTTTCCCAAGGCCAGGAGATGGCAAAGGATGACTTTTCAATTCGAAGTAATTATAGTTCCTCCTGGATTTGGCTGGGAAGATGAGTCATCTGAAAACTACTATGTTCACACCCAGACGTGACTCTTCTGTTTCCCGCTGTGCCCTGCCCTCTCCTGTGGAATCTGCTCCACTTTTTTAAATTTTAAAAGGTCCTTTTAATCCTTGGCATTTTGATGGCCTCCTTCCACGAGGTACCAGAGCAGAAGATGGGAGGGCAGGAGCTCACGGGGTGTAAGAAGACTCTGCTGCTTAATAGCTCCGCGACTCTGAGAAAATCACTTCTCTTCTAAGCCTCCATTTCAGTGTCTGTAAAATGTAGAAAGAAAAACCTCCCCCCTTGAATTGTTTTGGGTACTGAATGAGATAATGCGTGTTAGGGGTTGGGTACAGTGCTTGCCTCCTGTCAGCTCTCAATAGACGGTAACTGCTATTACTGCAGTTATTAAATTCAGATCACCACCATCTTCTGTATTTTCATTGGCAACAGCAGAAAGATTGAGTCTGTCCCTTAACTGTCATGAGAATCAGCATGCAGTCTCCACCTTCCTTGTGATCAGGACACTGCACAGGAAGTCAGGCCTCCTCTCTTAAGAACTGAGTAACCTGAAGTTACGAGCTCTCCGAAGCACACTTGCCCCATTGCTGTTACACCCTCACACACAGAGGGGATGCAGCTCCCTGCCCCTTCCGCCTCGTGGCTCCTCAAAATATGCTAAGATGGAGTCGTTTTTGCAGGAAAGTTCTCCGAAAGCAGAAAAGTCAAATAACCCCTCCTTCCCAAACCATCACCCAAACACATCTTGCCATCCCGATGTGTAACCAGCTCCTCCTGGCTTTCTTCTAAGAACTTTCACACAAAATGTTCCAGGAAAACAGCAAGTCCTCAGTGTGTGGGAATCAGAATGGAGGTGCAGAAAGATCAGTTGTTCCGGAGTCAGGCCTGGAATCAAATCCAATCTCCACCATTATGTAATGCTGAGCAATTTCTTTCATTGCTCTAAGCCGTAGTGGGTTTTTTTTCCATCCATAAAATGGGCATAATAATTGTATTCACCTCATAGGCTTATAGGGACTGAATAAAATAATTGCTGAAATCTCCTTGCATTGTCAGTGTTAATCTCCTTGTCAGTGTTAATCGCCCGGGTTAAATTCTCCACCAGCTCCAGGCATCTAAGAGATGCTCAATAAAGACTTTCTGTAATGTGGAGCAAAACTTGGGGACCTCCCACTGTGAGCAATAACCTAAAAATCTATGTCAAATTGAGAACGGAGCATTTATTTATGTAGAAAGAGGTGGAGAAAATTGTATTTTCTGCAAATCTCGTTCTTTGAGGAAAGGAACTGTCTCTGGAAAAATATTTTAATTAGAGCTGAAGGTGGAAAGTGAAGCCCGTCTGCCCCCATCACCACCCCCACCCACCTTTTCCTCACTGCCCTGAACAAGGCTGATGCCAGAGCTACCAGAAGAGAGAACAGAGATGCTCACCTAAAAAAACAGTAAGAATTTGGGACTCATGGTGCAACCTGGGAGGAGAGGAGCTGAGGTGAGAGAGGGCAAGGACGGGGCCAGGGAGCCCAGCTGGGGGTGGTACTTTAAATGCTGGGTGTGGGTGATCTTCCTCTTGGTGGAATCACTGCTTCGAGGAGATAAAAGCAGAGCAGAAGCCCAGGAAGCAGAAGAGGCAGGAATGAAGTTACGCCCCCTGCTTCGCGTCAGGAATCCAGACTTTAAGGGAGGGCTTCGGACATCCCAGGGTGATGGAAAAGGAACAATCAAGACCATCTCGCCTAGGTGTCAAAGGGCAAGAAAGCCCCCCAGCTGATGTCCGGGCTACACATATATAAACAGCACAGGCAGTAAATACTGACCCACATCCTGCCCCTTCTTCATGGAAATTTTCAGAAAACATTCTCCCGCGGCCACAGCAAGCCCAGCCAGCACTCTGTCCTACAGGCCGTCTGAGTTGAACAGTGTCTGGTCCCACAGGCACTTCCACGTGGAAAGTTTCCAAACAGAGAGGAGCCTTGGAGCTGTGAGCAAGGGCAGCAATTTCAGGATCATTTTATGTTGTCTGTAGACCTGGACTGAGAAGCAGGATTAACCCCTGCTTTGCTGAAGTCCGGACAGCGGCACATATTCAACAGCAAAGACTAATCACTTCATCATACAATATTCATGACACCAGCGACATGCCTGGCCTTCGGGACTCAGAGAGGCAGGCGAGGGCTCTGGTGAGAAGACAAGACACCCTAGAGACAGCGACTTGCCATCCCTCACCCGGAGGGCCGCGGGTGACGTGGAACGCATGACGCCAGGTGTGACCCCTGGGGAGAAGTGCGTCCCAGACCGGGCCAGACAAGCGGAGAGGACACGCAGGGCTGTCCAGGGCTCCCAGGTCCAGCCGGAGCCTGGCAAACCAGTGTGGATTCAGGGAACAGTTTGGGGTACGACTAGCCAAAGGACAGAACAGAGGATGAGTCAGAAAGAGGAGGGCAGGGAAGTCAGGGGACAGCTGCTGGGAGCAGGGATGAACGGCACCGCACATAATGGCCTGAGTGGCCCAGTCGCAGCCTTTTACCATGTGATTCTCCCAGGCCAGTAATTGTCCCTGTTCTCTCGTGGCACCTTTCATCCAAGGCCCCAAGCCTCTTGGCCGAAGCAGCACATTCATCTGCTCTCTGAGGGCAGGATCCAGCGTTGCACGGCCTGTGTGTGCTAGGCTCAGAGACCCTGGCCCCAGGGGTGCCTGTTCCTTCTCAGCTAATGCACCCCCCTGCCCTGCGTAAAGCTACTAGCCCTAGGCTGGCTCCTTTCCCTGTATTTTCAACCTTTCTCTCTCTCTCCCTCCCAACCCGGCTCCTCTCTTTCCCTCTCTCCCTATTTCCCTCTAATTACAAAAGCAGTGATTGTTCATTGCAAAAAGTTTAAATAAAAGGAGAAAATTTTCCCATAAAGCCATCCTCCAAAGACAACCGTTACGAACAGTTCTTTTTTTTTCACATCCACCCAGACTTTCTTCTGTGAACCTACACACACATACACACCTGTGCGCGCACACAGAGTTTTTCATAAAAGTCAGATAATGCTAGGCATTCTTTCCTAAAATTTGCTCTTTTCTACTTACCTCTGTCATGGCCTCATTCCATGTAGACCCAGCTTACCATTTTAATAGATGTATGGTTTTTCAATGCGTCAGTGCAAGAAGATTTAGTTCACGATCCCCTATTGCTGGAATTTAGGCTATTTCCCATTTGGGGGGAACATGACTGCAGTTTCCTGGACTTTTATCTCTGCTCCCTTTTTAAAAGTGCTTCTGGAGGCTAAATTCCTGGATCTGGAGTACTTTCTCAAAAGCTGAAACCATGCTCATTTTTATTGTTATTTGATAACACCAGTTTTTCACCCAAAATTTGCACCTCCCCACCCACAATGTATGAAAATGTATGCTTTCACATCCCTTTGCCAAACTATTAGATCTCAAATATTTTGCTGCTTTTTAATTTGCCTCATTTATTTGGTAAAGGAATTTCATGATGTTTCCTTTAGTTCATCGGCTGACCATCATACTTACGCTAGTTATCTGCTGATCCATATGATTTGCTTTGTTTTCTGTTGAGTCGTTTTCGCTTCTTGATTTGAGAGTTTTGTGTATTAGAAATATTATTCCTTTGACTGCCGTTTAAATTACAAATGTTTCTCTCAATTCTTCTTTTAACTTTGTTTTCAAAGTTTGTGACCTTATAGAAATGTCTAGGCAAAAATCACTACACTTTTCTTTACAGGTCCTGAACTTCTGTCATGCTTAAAAACGTCTTTCCCATTTCAAAATTATTTTTTTAAAAAAATACTCACTTATATCTTCTTGTAATATAATAATTCTTAAGGGATGTGCCGCTTGTCTTGTAGGCAGCATAGAAGAATTCTTTTAATAATTTTTAAATGTAAAATCTTGGATTTATCTGAGTTTGTTTTCATGTAAGAAGTAAAGCAGGGGTCCAGCTTTGTTTCTAAATAGCCTGTTTTTCCAGCACCACTTATAGAATAATGTTTTTTTCCCACAACCATCGAAATGGCATATAAAATCCTCACGCGTGTTTGGTTCTCTCTATTAGCTGTATAATTTCATTGATCTATCTGCCTTTTCTTGCACTTTCTGCCCTTGTACTTTTTAATTAGTTTTCTGATGTGATATGATTTTTATGACAGGTTTTAATGTCTGTAACGGGTGAGTTTTCCCATCTTCCCCATTTCTCTTTGTTTTAATTGATCTGGTTGTTTTTTCATGGTCATTCTTCGATGATCCATATTCTCCTACATATTTAGTTTGGGATCGTTTAGCTTCTCCTCTTCATCTGCCCAACCCCTCCCCTCCAAAAATAACTGTAGGTATTTTAATGAGATTGCCTTGAATTTACAGAAAAATTCAGGAAGAACTAAAGTTTTCTTGGGTAGAGACTTTTCATACTAAAGCAAGCTATGTCTCTCCATCTACATACATCTTCTTTTTATGCCTCTTCATAAAAAGCTTTACAGCTTCCTTCACGTGGGTCCCCCCAACATTCAGTTTTAAAAGGATTCCACAGGGAAGCTGCTATTTCCAATATGGTCAAAGTATGGAACACACTCAGTTTGGCATCAAAGATGGACCCTTAAATGCTGCAGAAACCACCTCCTCCCATCTGCTCCCAACTCTGGGCCTAAGCCAAGAGAGAGCCTCCCTGTTTGAAGCTGGAATGGGTCCATCAGTTGACCAGTGGGTGATTGATGGCACCCACCCCATGCCCAGCCCTGTGCTGGGAGTATAGGACACAGACTCCATCTTCAAGGAGCTTTGACGCTGCCTAACGAGGCAAGCGGCACATCCCTTAAGAATGGCATCCCGTGTTAATCCACGTGGTATGGCCTCTGTTTTGATGGGAAATACAGGAGAAGAGGCCTGGAGCAGTCAGGAAAGTTTCAGGAAGGAGATGAAAACTGAACTGGACGTTGGCATATGGTTACCATTTAAATAAATAAAGAAGAGGAAGGAAGCAAAGTAGAAGCAAGAGACTCACTCCACAACTGTTTATTTAGCACCTGCTGTGGACCAGCCCCTGGGCCAGGCACACGAAGAGGAGGTTACATGCTCAGCAGATGGTGTCACACACTCACTATAAGCCAAGCTGTGTGTTTGGTACTAGAGAAACTGATACAGGAAAAATGTGGGGCAAAAGGATGGCCGTGTCCCAGGTCTCAGTTGAGTCCCTGGGACATGCCCCGCCAAGTGTGGGCCCTTGGCTTCACACAGGAAAGAATTCAAGAATGAGCCACAGTGGAGGAAAGGTGGATTTATTCAGAGAGATACATACATCGTGGGCTGTGGTTATGAGAAGGAGGAATTTGAGTCAGGCCTGGAAGGGATGGAGAGGAGGAAGGGAAAGGAAGGGCCATCTCAGACCAATGGACAGAGGAAGTAAAGGGAAAGGAGCCAGAAAAGTCAACTCGTGATGAAGAATCAGTCCGTTGCAGCCAAGTGGAGTAGGTCTTAAACTCCAGCCTAAGCAGTTTGAACTTGATCCCATAAACTGTAGGAGCCGCTGGAAGGTTTGGGGCAAGGAAGTCAACCCCATGGTGCGGTGGCTCTCGGACCAGCCTTTGCTCATCCGTGAATCCCAAAATACCCAGGAAAACAATTTTTTAAATGAAATTGTAATGTGGACTAAGGCGATGCTGCTCACCTCGGGATCCGGTTAAAAAGCAGGTTCTGATTCCCTGGATCACTGAGATGCTGCGTCTCTAACAAGCACTCAGGTGACATCAATGCTGTTTACCCATGAACTCACTTTGAGTAGCCAGGGGCTAACATATTTTGGATTTATCGTCTTTATTACTAATGCGATTCTTGTAGCATATGTTGGCTAAGTGTATATCTTATGTCGGGCACTGTGCTGGGCCCTGGGGAGAAAGAGAAGACTCAGGCATGAACTCTCTTTTCTAGAAGCTCACGGTGTAATCTGAGGAGATGAGGCATAGCCCTGAGCAACTGTAATTCAAGATAGAAAGTGATAAACGCCTTATTTTAGCTTCAGATAAAATACTGTAACAATCTGGTGGAGAGAAAATTGGTTCCCAGGTGAGGGAGAAATTGCCTGGTGCTTAAGGATGAATAGAAGCTTCTTTTTCTTATTATGAAACAATGAGTAAGAACCCAGACTTCAGAGTTAGATTTTAATCCCAACTCTACCACTTACTAGACATGTGACTTCATTAATCTCTTAAGCCTCAGTTTCCTCATCCGTAAAATGAGATGTAATTATAGCAGAGCTTCTGGAAGGACTGCATGAGAGACTGTTTGTAAACATAGTACCAAATAACTGGTTCCTAGTTCATTATAAATGGTGGCTCTGGCAATTGTGATTGTTTTCAGCATTTGCTATAATACTTAACGTGGGTCTCTTGGCCCCAAAGATATTGTATTGCTGGACAGTTTTGTGATCTCATTCCAGGGTTAAGTGGCAAATGGGAAAATGGAAAAACCTCAAAGGGAATTTCCAAATCCAAGGAAACCTCCTTCACAAAGCGGGTGCTGAAAGAATTAGCAACTAGTGTTTTGAATTTTTAGAGTTTTTATTGGGCCAAGCTGTTTCCACTGGGGAGACTTGGCTTGGCCGAAGGTGTCGCGAAATGCTCCTAATAAGAGAGCCACTTTTAAAAGGGAGTTCCACTTTATTTACAAGCTGATCAAAACGGTTTTACTACCCACTGGCTCCCGTGAGGTCATCTGCCTTTGTGATGCTGGCTGTGAAATAAGTCAGATCAAATTTATAATCCTGGAGACCCAGAAGGTCGGAGCTCAGAGGGATGTTACAGACCACCCCGCCCTGGTGGCCCAGATAAATGATGCTTTACACCCCTCTGTGCTCTGGTGCGGCCTCCAAGCCCACCCATTGGCCATTCCTTCAAACAGTATTTAATGAGGGGATATTAAAGGGCCCCCCTTTTCTGCTCCACAGTGAGAGGATAAGGCACATCAGGGGTCCCACAAGCACATCAGGAACTAACAGAGGAGGTTACCGGGCTGAAAAACATGTGTATTTTGTTTCCCCATGAACTGTGCTGGAAGGAACTAACAGCTTCTGTTAGGGCTGCCTGGATTCATTTTCAAACTGTATCCCCTGCTTGCTCTGTGACCTCTAGCAACTTGCCTTCCAGTCCCCCGAGTGTGATGATAGTCACGGCCTCCAGCGGCGCATTCATGTTGGACACATGGTCCCCAGGGCGTGCTGTAGACTACAGTACAGAATGGCACCCCCTAGAGCCGTACAGGGCACAGCAATGCTGGGCTGCCTTGGGAACAGAACCGGATGAAGGAGTTGTTGGCACAGAGATGGTTATGCTTCTAGTCCAGTGGCTGACACAGAATAAGAACTTGTTAAATGGTAGCTACTACTCCACAAACACACCCTGTGGTTTTGAAGAGTGGAGGTTCACTGTTTGGATTTGGGGGTTTGGGGGGAGGGGTAGGCAATTAGGTTTACTTGTTTATTTTTTGGTGGAGGTACAGGGGATTGAACCCAGGACCTCATGCATGCTAGTGTTCTACCACTGAGCTATACCCTCCCACCCACAGATTTGTTGAATAGCACCTTGAGGATGACCCGCCGGGACCATGGTCCAGCCGAGAAATGCATCTCCTTGTGCTAACCCTGCTCAGCTTTAGCTTTTGATCCTTGCATTTAACAATCCCACTAAATCACCCTTGGGCAGGCAAAGCCTGTGACGTGGGTGGGCCCCCTGCACCATCTGCCTGCTGCTTTATTCCTTGCCTCTCAAGCTCCACCTGCTGCACGCCCCGCCCAAGCGTAAAGCTTTTAACCCTTCCAAGCCCTTTCAGAAGTGTTGTCTCATTTGATCTGCTTAAACAGCCTCAGTTTGAGGCTAGCAAGAGGCATCAGAGTGGAGCCGTGGGGCCTCCCGCAAGAGGTTTCCCAGGGCTGAGCCCACACTGCTGCTCAAATTCACTACAGGTTGGGGTGATGTGCAACACAGCTTGACGTGACAGCTAGCGATGGCACGAGAACTCCTGAGCCACATATGCAATCAGGCAGTCAGTAAGCAAAGACTTATTTAGCACGACTGTGTGCCAGGGGCCAGGTTCTCCAGGGAGAAAGTATTCCCTGTTCACTTCTTTCAGTCCTCCAGTTTTCCAGAAAGAGGAACTCCTCTCAATTTAGGGCCGGCAAGTCTTCAGCACCCCTCAACCCCCTCTAATCTCCCTTTTTTAAAAATAAACTTTATTCTTTTAGAGCAGTTTCAGGTTCACAGCAGGATTGAGCAGAAAATACAGAGAGTTGGCACATAGCCCTCCCCACCCACACACATGTACTCCCCTACCCTCAGCATCCCTCATCAGTGTGGCCTATTTGGTACAATCGATGAACCAACATGGACACATTATTATCATCCAAAGTCTGTAGTTTACATTAGGGCTCACTCTTGATGTTGTACATTCTATGGGTCGTGACAAATGCATAATGACACGGAGCCACCACTATAATATCATACAGAACAATTTCATTGCCCTAAAAATCCTTTGTGCCTCATCTGTTCATCCCTCCCTCCCTCCCTCTCCCCAAACCCCTGGAAACCACGATGTTTTTATTGTTTCTGTAGCTGTGCCTTTTCCAGAATGTCATTTGGTTGGAATCATACAGTTTGTAGCCTTTTCAGACTGGCTCCTTTCATTTAGTAATATGTCTTTTAAGTTTCTTCCATGTCTTTCATGGCTTGATAGATCTTTTTTATACTGCGCATATATTTTTTAAATTTACATATATGTGCTGTTCATTGTTTCTAAGAACGTTTAGACCTTTAGCTTTCCTAATCTCCCTTTTTGAAAGAGAGCAGGCTCAGACCCACCGCTATGTAGCGCCCTCCAGTGGTACCAGCGTCGCTTTGCTTTAATCTTACTTTTCTCTACCATCATTCTGTTTACAGCAAAAGATGCCAGTTTTTAAATAGCGCTAGAAAGCCTCCTTTAAAAAACAAATCAGTTTAGACACCAAAAGTGAGTTGATTTAAAGAAAAGCATTGAGTATCGGGTGGTCCAGGTGGTAGAGGGACTGATGCTTAGAAGCCCAGACTTGAGATGGATGAGGCTTAACCCTTTGATGGTGGCTGACCCCGTCGAGCCCATGATGACAGCTATGGAGTGTCCCTCAGAACATGCGTAAACGTCACGTACAGTCTGAGCGAGTTCCAGAACCACCTGGAGCCCCTTCCCCGGGCCTGCACTGGAAAGAGCAGTAGGACGAGAGTCCTGACACCCGCTCAGCACAGGAGGTCCGGTCCTCTCCACCCCGTCCTCATCTTGGTAGCAGGAGCACTGGCAGTAACAGCAGCCTGGTGGCAGTAGCAGCAGTTGTGTCTGAAGCAGTCAAATAGCTACACTTACTGAGTGTTTCCAACACGCCAGGCATTTACCAAGCCTAAGCTCGTCTCATCCCCGCAAAAGAGAATTATCACCATCCCCATTTTCCAGGAAACAGAGCTCAAGTAGCTTCTCCAAGTTCACTCAGCTGGGAAGTCAGGGTCAGCCTCTGAACCCAGATCTACCTGCATGTGACGTCTGAACAGGCCCTTGACCCCCGGCCTCCACTGTCTCAATAAACGTTTGCTGGGTCAAACTAAGGACATTTGAAACAGTTCTGGCCATCGTTCTGCCGTTCACCAGCTGAGCGACCTTGAGCAAGTCATTCACCCGGACTGAGGTTCTGTTAAGGAAGAAGGTTTCCCAGTCCTGCCAAGCTGTGATTCTAAGATGTAGGGCAAGGAGCGTGGGACTGTTTCATGAGCAAGAGAAGTGGAGCCAGGCTTAGGGACACGTGCTGCGAGTCGGTGGCCCTGTCACACAGCAGGCTCAGCCCGACTTCCAGCAGGGAGAGCAGGCTTCCCGGAACCCACATTTCCCGTTGATATTTGCTCCCTCTCCTGGCAGCTCCATTGGCCCCTAAAGGTCTGTTTGGGTGCCCAGAGGAAAAGACCCCTGTCACTAATATGCTTTCATGCCCCAAGAGGGTCAGCACCTTCCCTGATTACCGAGGGCTTCTTGGCTCCCACGGGGCAGCTGGCGTAGCACACAGGGCCCCTAATCCCAGTGGCTACTGTGCTGCTCTGGGGAGAGGGAGGAGGGAAGGGGCCAAACTATGTGTGGAATCCAAGGCGCCTGGCTGTCCAGGCCCTGACCCACAGTGCCCCGCTGCAGTGGGTCTGGACAAGCAGGCGCGCCCTGCTTTTTTGGCTCTGGCCTCTTGGAGACTATGAATGTTAAGGCTGGACAGGACTCCAATCCAACCACTTGACTAAGCAGGGGAACGATGTCAAATTACGATGTAGTACACCTGAGACTAACATAATATTGTCCATCGACTCTATTTCAGTAAAATAGACCATTTTTTTTAAAGTAGGGAAACTGAGGCCCAGAAAGGGAAAGCAACTCACTCAAAATGATACATCAAGTTATCAAACACAGGTTTCCTGTAATTAGGTTTCCAACCCAATGAGTGATTTACAGGAATAATTATTATTTGGTTAATTAGCATTAATGCAGAGATGATTTAGGTGGCAGGCACCTGGTTCCCAGAGTGCTAATGAGGACTTCCCTTGTTTTATCTTGTTTAATCCTCACAACAACCCAGGAAGGGTGGTACTCTTTTATTAGCCCCATTTTAGTGATGAGGAAACTGAGGTTTAGGGATAGTATGAAACTTGCCCAAGGTCATGTGTCTGGTGAGGGAACAAAGATTCTATCCCAAAAGTCGGAATCTAAGGAGAAAAGGGAAGTCCCTGTCAGAAGTTCCTGAGGGCTTGCTCCACGTGGGCGAGCCATGCTGGGGTCTGCGGGAGAACGAAATAGAGCAGAATGCAAATGGAGCAAGAGGGCGGGCAAGGTCATTATTCAGCTTCCAGACACACAAGGATTAAAGACGGACCAAACCCAGCGTCCTGGAGGTGTAGGGAAAATACCACACTCATCCACGGTCGACGGGAAGGTAAATTGGTACAACCAGTTTAGAAGGCAGTTCACTAGCTGTCAGGACTTAAATGTGTAACCAAGCCAGTGATTCCTCATAGAGGAATTTATCCTGCAGAAACACTCAAACATGCAAAAAGCGAGATGCATGAGTCTTTTCATTACTGCAGTTTGTAACAGCGAGAAATTGGTAATCGCCTACTCAGCCGTCATCAGGAAAGGGTTAAGTGAACTACTGTATATCCAGATGGCAGGATGTAATGTTCTGACATGGGGAAATGTCTTTTCAATATTCTAAGTGAAGAGAGAAATTTAGGGAGATGTATGTATATGACCCCATTAAGAAAACCAATCTAAAAGGATAAAAACAAAACTGTTAACACTGGTCCCCTCTCCTTGAACAGAGAAAGAATTTTCACTCTATATTATATAGATCTTTTTGTAATGTGTAACTTTTTAAACTCAGCAAGTATCACTTTTTTAAGTAAGTGAGGTATTTTTTTAATTGACGTATAGTCAGTTACAACGTGTCCATTTATGGTGTACAACACAATGTCCCAGTCATGCATATACATACATATATTCGTATTTTTGTTATTAATGGTTATTACAAGATGTTGAATATAGTTCTCTGTGCTACATACAAGAAATTTGTTTTTATCTATTTTTATACATAGTGGTTAATATTTGGAAATCGCGAACTCTCAGTTTATCCTTTCCCACTCCCTTCTCCCCAGTAGCCATAAGTTTGTTTACTATGTCTGTGAGTCTGCTTTTGTTTGTAAATAAGTTCATTAGTGTCTTCTTTTTTCTTTTTTTAGATTCCACATTTGAGTGATATCATACAGTATTTTCTTTCTCTTTCTGGCTTACTTCACTTAGAATGACAATCTCCAGGTCCATCTATGTTGCTGCAAATGGCATTATTTTATTCTTTTTTATGGCTGAGTAGTATTCCATTGTATAAATATACCACAGCTTCTTTATCCAGTCATCTGTCATTGGACATTTAGGTTGCCTCCATGTATTGGCTATTGTAAATAGTGCTGCTATGAACATTGGAGTGCATGTATCTTTTTGAATTAGAGTTCCCTCCAAATATATGCCCAGGAGTGGGATTGCTGGATCATATGGTAAGTCTATTTTTAGTTTTTTGAGGAATCTCCATACTGTTTTCCAAAATGGCTGCACCAAACTGCATTCCCACCAGCAGTGTAGAAGGGTTCCCTCTTCTCTACAGCCTCTCCAGCGTTTATTGTTTGTGAACTTTTGAAAGATGGCCATTCTGCCTGGTGTGAGGTGATACCTCATTGTAGTTTTGATTTGCATTTCTCCGATAATTATCGATATTGAGCATTTTTTCCTGTGCCTATATGCCATTTGATGTCTTCATTGGAGAATTGCTTGTTTAGGTCTTCTGCCCATTTTTGGATTGGGTTGTTTGTGGGGTTTTTTGTTATTAAGTTGTCTGAGTTGTTTATATATTTTGGAAATTAAACTGTTGTCAGTTGCATCATTTGCAAATATTTTCTCCCATTCCATAGGTTGTCATTCTGTTTTGCTTACAGTTTCCTTTGCCATTCAAAACATGTAAGTTTAATTAGGTCCCACTTTTTTATTTTTGCTTTTATTTCTCTTGCCTGGGTAGACTGCCCTAGGAGAACACTGCCAAGATTTATATCAGAGAATGCTTTGGCTATATTTTCTTCTAGGAGGTTTATCATGTCTTGTCTTATGTTTATCTTTAAGCCATTTTGAGTGTATTTTTGTGTATGATGTGAGGGAGTGTTCTAACTTCACTGATTTACACGCAGCTGTCCAGTTTTCCCAACACCATTTGTTGAGAGACTGTCTGTTTTCCATGGTATATTCTTGCCTCCTTTGTCAAAGATGAGTTGACCATAGGTCCGTGGGTTTATTTCTGAGCTCTCTACTCTGGTCCATTGATCCATATGCCTGTTTTTGTGCCAATACCCTGCTCTTCTGATTACTGTAGCAAGGGATGATTGTGATTATTAAATGGGCTACTGGTGTAAAGGGCTTAATGTAGGACAGATACAGAGCACACACCATAGAAACGACAGTTCTGAAGAATATTAGCTGTGAGCATTACTGTTAGTTGTGTGTCCTTTGAAAGCCAGTGCCTCAGGATGCATCCCCTTTAAGACATTTACTGCCTACTTTACTACATCTCCAACAGGGTTGGCAAACGGAGTTACAAGTTTGTCTCCAGCACGCATGCTTTCTGGCTCTGGATCCTCCCCGCCTTACCATGTGTGTCTATGCACCCTTCCGCCCCCAGCCTCTATCCCGGACCCTACATGTCTTCCTGCAAGGCGGTGTGCCTGCCTGTGCACACACTCATCAGCATTACCCTCCAGGGTAATGCACAAGGTTTCCAAGTGTTGCTTCACTCTCTCCACTTCCCCGAAATTTATTCTCCATTTTCCCATTTTGTCAAGACCAGTTTATGCCCTTTAGACTCAGTTATAGAAATAAGACCAATCCTGCGGACAGAAACAACTCACCCCATTATGAGTACTAGGTGTTCACGTATCATACTTGCATTTCCACTGGGGCCTTCTATCCAGTGTCTTATTCCAAAAGAGAATCTGGGACGGTGGGACAAAAACCTGATGGTGCCGGCTTTATCACAAGTCAGACCACGAGGTGGCGCCTCATCAGCCTCACCTGCAGGAAACCCAGACCGTAGTCCCTCTCACATTTCCCTTGAGTTGAGAAGAGTCAGCATACTTGCTCATATTTACCTTGGGTATGGATAACGCTCTTTGCGAGTTGAATCCCTTTCTGGCTTAACCCTGCCCCTCAACTCCCCCCGGCCACCATCCCTGTGTTGGGAAGCAGAGACGTAGGAGGCTCCCTGTAACAAGAAACCAAATCTCGAGTAATTAAGGAGGTCAAGGGCTACAGGGGGAAACTCAAGTGCCATCCAAAATCCAAAATCAGAACTCTTGTGGCATCTCTGCCACCACAGTGGGGTCTTCAGCCACTTTCTGGGTCTCACTGTCTCCATCTGCAAAGCAAGGAGGTTGGCCTTTGTGATTTGCTAAGATTCTTCCCATTCAGATGCTCTTCATTCAGCAAATGGATTCAAAGGTGATCCCAAAGACCAGGCCCTTAGGAAGCACACATTGTAACAGAGGAGCTAAGACAGGAATACGAAAGCCACTGTGCTACAGGCAGAGTGGCTGGCTTAGGGCGATGGTTTGGAGTTACAAAATATTCTATGGTGGGGAAGGTATATAGCTCAGTGGGTTGCACATGCTTAGCATGCACAAGGTCTTGAGTTCAATCCCCAGTCCCTCCATCAAATAAGCAAACCTAATTACCACCCCCCCAAAATCAATAAATAAAAACAATAATTTAAAAAAAGTGTTCCATAAAGTATAATCACATTTTTAAAAACATTTATATGTATTTATACAATAGGAAAAGATCTGAAAGCATATGCGTCAAAATGTGATGCCTCCTCATTCTGGGGTTGCAGGTGCTTTGTTTTTTAATAGTTTCTCATTTTCCACAAAGGGTAAGATTAATAGCCTTTAAAAAAATGTTTTGCATTCAAACAGAATTAGGTTTAAATCCCAGCTATATTACAAACATGCTGTGTGACCTGGGACAAGTCATTTAACCTCTCCAAGTCTCAATTGCCTTGTATTTAAATGGAAATTGTTTTTAACTTAATATTGCTGTTAAAATGCTCAAATTCAGAGGGATGAGTTAACCATGTTTCTCAGTTCATGGCACCTCATCATCATTGGACTCAGGCAGGCCTCTCTCTTATTTTATTGATTTATTTCCTTTTATTCCTATTTCCCTCTGCCTCACCCTTAGGCAGTCATTTTGTACTTGTTATGTATTTTTTAACTTGAAAGTGTTTTTGCAAAAATGTGTGTGGTTGTTTGGTGTGCTACTTAAACAGTATTACGTTATAAATCTCTGTTTCCTGCGTTTTTTTCACAAACAACAATGTATTTAAGATCTTTCCATATTGCTTCTTGAACATGTCATCCAGGGCCTCTAAGCGCTGCATAACTACGGTGCTATGCACATATCCCACTCTACTTTTCCAAAAGTCCCCGTAAGGGGCACCCAGTTCTTTTCCAACTCTCTGTCACCATAAACAACACCTCCCTGAGCACAGTCTTGGATGGCCCCTGATGGACCTGTGTGAAAATTCTTTGAGATCTCTGCCCTGGAGAAGAATTGCTGGGTCATGAAGTATGTGTTTCCTTAATAGGATGCCTCCACCAGCCATGGAGAAGACTCCCCATGTCTTCACACCCTTGCCTCGCTTGGCACTATCAACCTTTCTAATTTTGCCAGCCTGACAGATATGTTCCATCACTTAGTGGTTTTTCTTTTAATTTCTTTGACTGCCTAATATTTTGAGCATCTTGGCATATGCTCATTAGCCCTCGGGTTTCCTGTTTTGTAAACTGCCTGTCCTTTTTCTTTGCCCACGTTTCTACTGGGAATGCTTTTTCTCGTTGATTTTCAGTATATTACATATTCTTACGTATTCTAAATATCAATCCCTTGGCTGTCTTAGACATTGAAATATCTCCTCCCACTTTTGTTCTGTAGTTTATCTTTTTTGAGTATTAAGTCGTTTTTCTTCAACCCTCCACCAATAAGATGGTCCTTTACCTTGTCTCCTTGTACCTTTGAAGTTTTATCTTTCACCTTTAGGTCTTTAATACCTCTCATATTTGCCATGGAAATACTTCATGGCGTTTTGTGAAGGATGAAATAATAGCGCCTAGCACAGTGTCTCCGACCCAAGGGCTGTACAATTGTGCATGAGCAGTATTATCATTCGAGTAGAACGTAGTAAGCGCTGCCCTAGGACATCTAGAGATACAGGAGTTTGGATGCTGTTTCGCTAGAGTAGGGAAGGCTTTATGGGGGAAGGACAAGTGAAGGAGGCTGGCCTTAAGATGAATGTAGGAGTCATTTATTTTGAGATGGGAAGGCAGTATCCCGGGCGGAGGAACTGGCCTGGGCAGAGGCCAGGAGGCAGTAATGCCACCGGTTGACAATGTTAAGGAAGAGCAGATCGAAGGGAGGGCCAGACTACTCACCAACAGCTGTCTGTCTGTCTTTCTGCCCGTGCCCACCCCACCCTTCCCCCTGCAGGCTCCCTGTTCTCCGCCCTGAAGCCCCCCGACGCCGTGTTCAAGGTGGTGTTCTGGCTGGGCTACTTCAACAGCTGCCTCAACCCCATCATCTACCCGTGCTCCAGCAAGGAGTTCAAGCGCGCCTTCGTGCGCATCCTCGGGTGCCAGTGCCGCGGCCGCCGCCGCCGCCGCCGCCGTCGCCGTCGCCGCCTGGGCGGCTGCGCCTACACCTACCGGCCGTGGACGCGCGGCGGCTCGCTGGAGCGCTCGCAGTCGCGCAAGGACTCGCTAGACGACAGCGGCAGCTGCCTGAGCGGCAGCCAGCGGACCCTGCCCTCGGCCTCGCCGAGCCCGGGCTACCTGGGCCGCGGCGCGCCGCCGGCCGTCGAGCTGTGCGCCTTCCCGGAGTGGAAAGCGCCCGGCGCGCTCCTGAGCCTGCCCGCGCCCGAGCCCCCCGGCCGCCGCGGCCGCCGCGACTCGGGCCCGCTCTTCACCTTCAAGCTCCTGGCCGAGCCCGAGAGCCCCGGGACCGACGGGGACGCCGGCCACGGGGGCTGCGAGGCCGCGGCCGACGTGGCCAACGGGCAGCCGGGCTTCAAAAGCAACATGCCCCTGGCGCCCGGGCAGTTTTAGAGCCCCCGCGCCCCGCGCCCTTTCCCCGGGGGGAGGGACTCGTGGGGGCAGGCGGGGCGGGGCGTGCCGGCGCCCGGGGGACACGGGCCCCCACGGGGAAGCGGGGGGAGGGGGGCGGGGAGAGGGGCAGCTGCTTTTCTGGCAGGGGCATGGGTGCCAGGTACAGCGCGGAGAGCTGGACCGAGCATGCTGAGAGCCTGGGGGACCCGACGCCGGCCGGGATTTCCGTCTCTCTCTCTGTGTATATATCTAAACGAGTCCCTCTGTCCATGTATTTAACCGTGGGTACGCGTGCGTGTGTCTGTGCGGTGAACGTGTGGTCTGCGTGTGCGCGTGTGTGGGGCCGCCCGCACGGGAGCAGAGCGGGTGTGCGCCCGGGAGGCGGCGGGGGCGGTGTCTTGTCTCGTGACTTCGTACCTCTCAAGCCCCTCTTTGTACTTCCCTGAACGGTGGCACTTTGGCGGGGTTGGAAACAAAGTCGGACATTAAAGTTCCTTTCTCCTGTGTCGCTTTCAGTAGTTTGTGAATGGGGTGGCAGGCGGGGTCTTCAGTTTCCTTTTCCTTCGCATTCAGGTGTGTCCCCGTCTCTCCTGCTGGCCCGCCTTGGCCCCATTTCTGCCTTTGCCATTCCTGCCCTTGAGAGCTAAACAAGTCTGACCCAGTGGCCGAAAGTGTCCCCTTGTACTGGTCCCATGAGTCCTGCTTTCTCCTGCTTTTGACCCTGAGCAGTATCTAAATCCTCCTGCTGTGGGCAGCACTGGGCAATGTATGGCCCGGCCCTGATCCTCAGGACTCCAATCCTAGCTGGGGCTACCAGGCCAGCACCCTAGGTAGGCCTGTCACCTGAGAGAGGGGTGGCTCCCTTACCTCCTCCAGCATCTTTAGACCAAACACTCCATTGTTGGTCTGTGCCAATGGAACCTGAAAAAGAAAGCCAGGCTGCGGAATTTTCTGGACAAGATAAGGATGGATGTGTCAATGCAACACTCATGGGCACAAGAACCCTCCTAAGCTCTGCTAACTGGCCAGCCTGCCTGGGAAAGAAGCACTGAGGAAAATCACACAGCGAGGAGGAGCAAACCTTGAAGAAGGTAACTGCAGCTTTAGTCTTAGCACTGCCACCAATTTACTATATGACCCTGAGAAAGTCACATCCCCTCTGGATCTTGGTTTCCCATCTGTGTAATGACAAGATTGAATCTAAGGTCTTTATGCCTCTGAAAGCCACTAGTTTGCTAAAAGTAAAAGGATAGGGAGCAAAACAGGGAGCATTTTTCTTCCCTGAAATTAAAAAAAAAGAAAAAAAGCATGAGAAGAAAACCTCCCTGCAATCTCTTTCTCTTCCCTTTGTTTTTTCTAAGTTGAGATTCATAACTTTTCAAATGGCAAGTGCCTCTTCCAATAATACTAACATATCATTCATTTATTCTATAGGTGATTGAAATAGAAAATGCCTTAAGAGAGAGAAGCAGTCATTCATTTAACTGAAATGAATGTATGGGTATCAGGCATGGCTGGATCCAGGGGCTTAAACAGTATTGTTCACTTGTTCGGAGGCTCTTACTCATTCCTCTAGTTCCATCTTTTAGCTCTGTTTATCTTTATATGTGTGTCACTCTTGTTTCCTTTCCACAAATAGCTTTCTCCTACCATTCTTACAATTTGAAACCCTCCCCCAACCAAAGAGAAAATAAGATTTCCCAGCATTTCTGCCAAAAAAAAAGAAAAAGAAAAAATACTGATACGCTAAATGTGCTGTATCACAGACCCCTTTGAAATTCCAATGAAAGCTATAGATACATCTTCTAGAAAAAAAAATGCACATACAGAAAAATTACAACATTTTCATACAATTTCAAATGACTCACCCCTGTTTAAGACCCTATGAACTCAGCATGATACCTCAGATTCAAAGTTATTTGAACAAAACTAGATGTTCAGAATTATCTAGGCCAATCTGTAAAGATGGAGAGACAGAGGTAACAAGTCATATTAAATGTACTGGAGTCTAGGTCAGCTACGTCCCCGTCCAGTACATTTTACGTTCCTTTGTGTTGCTGTCTGGGGATTGAGAACATCCTCCAACAGAAAGTAGGTTTCTTCTTGCCTCTATAGAGAAAACGGAATCTCAGGGAAGAAAGAACAGTTTGGGGAAGTCCTTTGGAAACACTTTGTTAGTGTGTTTGAGATTTGAGAAACACAAATCTCAAACAAGTCTGACACAGAATCCTGATAAAAGTGTGGCCCAGAGCAAAGTGAGGAAAGGAGGACAGAGCCTCGCCCCCTTGGCCTCCTCTGCCTCCTCCTTAGCTCCTTGTCTGGCCTGCCCCAAACACCCAAGGGCTCCACAGAATGAAGTTTGAAAATCACTGGTCTAGTGCAAGTGAATGGAACTTCTAGTCAGTAGGATATGGGTTCAAGTCTTGGCTCTGGGTGACCTTGGGCAGTTCACCTTGCCTCGTCTATTCTGTTTCTCCATCTATCTAATGGACGTCATACCACAGCCCAGCAGGAAGCACAAAGGATTCAGTGAGATCATTGTGAAAAAACACAGAACGGTGAAGCACTGGGCAGATGCAGGTTATAATTTGGAGCTCAGACATCTGAAGCCACAGACACCAAAGGTATTTCCTGAGCTGCTCAGTTCCAGTGACTCCACACATAACTGGAGTGTGAATCTGGGCTGTTTGGAGGCTACCCAGGCTGCATAAGGAGGCAGTGGCAGGAAGGTTGGCCAGGCAGTGGCTCACATCCCCAGAGAGTGCTGGAGTTCCAGGTCTGCCCCTGGCCAGGGCCTGCATTATGCTGACCTCCCCAGGTCACCTGACTCTGGTCAGCCCCTGGGAGGGCCCCGAGTTCATCAAGAGCCCTTTGGGTGAACAGGTCCTCTCTGCTCTGACCTCACAACTGGCCGCAAAGCAGCCCGACTTTATAATCTCCAGCTGCCCAACCCCTTTGGGTCGTTTGTCATCCCTGAGGCATGCATGGGGATACATGTACCAACCAAAGGAAGGAGGGACGTGGCTTGGCAAGAGTAATAGTCCTGCAGCTCTGGGTTCAAATCCCACCCCTGCCACGAGTCTAAACCTCGGTTTCCTTAACTATGAAATAGGGATAATAATAAGTGCTTACTTCATAGGGACATTAGGAGGATCAGATGAGATCATGAGGGTAAAACAAAACTGTGCCAGTCAATTTGGAAAACATCCAATAAACAGTAGCTGTTAGCAAGAGGTTATCAGTTATTCAATTCACTACTCTGATATATGAAGTTTAGAAAATCTGAGTAAAAGGACAAAGAAAACAAATTGCGTGCTATTCATCAGAGTCCAGGGTTTTAGGACTCAGGGTCCACCTTGAGGAAGAAAGACACAAGTTTCTGACGGTAAAAGAGTGTTGTGCCCTATGAAGAGACATGTTGCTCAAAGCGATGATCGGCCCAAATGAAAAGGAAAAGTGAAATTTAATAAAAATTATGTGATAGAACATTCTAGAGAGACAAAGGCAGGACGGGTGTGGGAGGGAAGGCTGGATGTCTCAGGGGTAGTGCACCTGTGATGGAGGAAGGGGAGGAGGGGACAAAGGGCTGCTCTGAGCTCGTGCCTGGGTTCAAGTCCCAGCTCCGCTGGCTGAGCCTTCTACTTTGGCCTGTGGCTGATGGCCCTCGGTGACAATAGGAGATCTGGTTAACACTGACTTCACAACATTGGGATGAGGAAAATGCGAAAGGCCCAGAGTAGTCACTAATAATCTGACGAAATCCTTGGTAAAAAAAAATACCATTTTGATGAGTGATGTTGATAATGGAGGTTATGCGTGTGTGGGAGCAGGGGATGTGTGGGAAATCTCTGCACCTTCCTCTCAATTTTATTGTAAACCTAAAACTGCTCTAAAAACAATTGTTTCCAAAAAGTTGAATAAAGGCCTGGCATACAATAGGGGAGAAAAAAGAATCTGATGAAAACCAAAGTGAGCATAATAGCCCAAATCTTACCTACAACTCACGCCTCCCAAATTTCCCAACAGGCACATGGAACCCAGGTTATAAACTTTTCAACAGATTTGACTCCCTCAATACACAGAAGCAGGCAAATCCAGAGAGAAATGCGCACAAGAGAGATGAGTGTATCTGACCCAGCCCTCGGGGAGCCCAGCCTGGATGAGAGGTGGGCAGGTCACCAGGGAGTCCCCTGTGCGTGTGTGTCAGGAGTGGGGGCGTCCACCAGCACCCTCATGTGGTGAGGCTCCATTTGGGACATGGCGGCGATGGGTAAGTGCCCTGGGATGTCGGGGAGGGGTGGGGGGACTGCATGGGACCTAGGCAAAGTGCTGAGCATCAAGAACAGGCTTCATCCTGCCTGCTGTCACCAAGAGGGCCTCCCCAGATGCCACAAAGTACAGCAGCAACCACTCCTCAGCTCAGATTTGGGGTTGACTACTACCCGGTCCCAGAAACAGACATGGCGACCTCTAGCTCTTGGCAGGTGCCTGCAGGACCCTCCTCGCCCCACCCCGCCGGTCCATGGAGTCTCGACCTAGTCTGGCTGAGGGTGAGGGTGAGGCTACAAAGGGAGGACTGGGTCAATTTAGAAGAACTTGCATCCTGGCACAGTCTTCCCACCTTGTACCTGGACCTGCCTTCTGAAACGTAAGAGCGAAGAATTGAATGTGTTTTTCTTTGGCTTCCACTGGAAAACCTTCCCCTTAGGCAATGGCTGGCTTACTCCAGGCTGCTTGCCTGGAGTCAGAGCCTCCGTGAAGAAGTAACTCACTGAAGTGTGAGTGTTGGGAGGTGGGGGGTGGACAGAGGTGCAGTCCGCTCCCCTTCCTGCTCTCACCTTCTCTCCTCCTGCCCCTCCTTCCCTCCCTCCCCTCCGGCCACACTGGCCTCTGCTCTTCCGCAGATAGGGGAGCCTGGCTCCCCACTCACAGCCTTTGCACTTGCTGGTCCCTCTGCCTGCCAGGATCCCCTTCTCTCCACGTGGCTTTCTCCCTCTCCTCCTTCACATCTTTGCTCAAGGGTCTCCTTCTCGGGTCGGGTCGTCTGATTCCTCCTTCTCAGGGGTCGTCTGATTCCTATTTAAAACTGCCAACGCCAGTCAGCACCTCCTACAGCCCTTTCCCACTGTATTTTTCTCCATAATACATATCACTGCCAAACGTCATGTACTTTACCTGTTTGTGTGTGTATTGTCTGTCTCCCCACACAGGCCAGAAATACATGTTCCAGGAGGGTGGAGATTTTTGTCTGTGTTGTTCACTGTTGTATCCTTAACTTCTAAAGTACTGCTTGGCCAGAAAAAGAAAGAAAAAACCATATGATATCACTTACATGTGGATTCTAAAAAAAGAAAGAAGGAAAAAAAGGACACTATGAACACATCTACAAAACAGAAACACTCACAGACATAGTAAACAATCTTTTGGTTACTGGGGTAAGGGGGTGGAAAGGGATAAATTTGGGAGTTTGAGATTTCCAAATGTTAGCCACTATATATAAAAATAGATTTTTTTTAAAGTTTCTGCTGTAGAGCATAGGGAACTATCTTCAATATCTTGTAATAACCTTTAATGAAAAAATAGAAAATAAAGATAAAATGAACTCTAAAAAAATAATAAAGTAGTGCTTGCCACATGGTAGCTGCTTGGATATTTTTGCATGAGCAGGTGCATGTCACCCCGCCGTGAGTGTGGGAGTGCTGGCACAGCATAGAACAGAGTGCTAGGGGAGCTCCTGGCAGGGGCTCCTCCCTCTAACTTGATGATGGGAGCTGAGGCAGCACGGGGAGGGTGGCGGGTGGCAGTTGTGGTCAGGGAAGGCTTCCTGTAGGAAGTGGCATCTGAAGAAAGTCAGCTAGCCCCTGGCTACCCAACACCCTCTCTGCTTCCGTTGTTAGTGCTTTCACGCAGCCCTCAGTGGAGTTGGGAGTCTGAAGACCAGGCGTCTGGTCCTGGCCCAGCCCCTGAGTCCCCACCCCTCTCTAGGCCTCTGTCTACTGTCTGACAATCAGAAGCATTGAGCCAGAGATAACCCCTAAGCTCTGCCAGTCTGTGACTCCACTTTTGTTCTCTCCTCAATGCACATTCTGGAGACCAGCTATTTTTGGAGACAACTTTATCGGGATAAGTAAGGTAAACAGCTTGAGCCCTTGCTGATGGCCTCATTCAGAAAAAGCTGCATCTATAAAAGAAGCTTCCAGAACTGCGTGGGAGCAGAGGAAAGTGCTAAAACCAGGTGACTGCCCTCGCAGGCAGTGCCAGCTGCGACTGCCGGGAGCAAGTTTGTGTCTCCACCAAACGCCACCTGAAATCTGGCAGCCACTGACTGCATGGTCCTTCGCTCCCTCGTTTGTTCCTTCATTTATTCTACAAACGGTCATTGAGCAGGGAGCCAAGGACACAAAGGAGAATAAAACGCAGTCTTTGCTCTCGTGAAAATTTCAGTCTGGAAGAAGAGATGGGACATCCCCCCCAAAAAATATACACAAGGTAGAAAGAGGTTCATGTAACACAAGGGTTAAGCATTCAGACTGTAGAGTGAGACAGAGCTGGGTGAGAATCCGAATTTCCTTGTGTATCGGTTTTGCCTTCTTGAGCAAGTCATCTACCCGCTCTGAGGGGGCAGCGTCACGATCAGTAAAATGGGGGCAATCGTATCTGTCCTAGAGGTTTGTTGTGAGAATCAGTGTTGATAGGGCATGTGGTGTGTTCCGCACAGGGCCTGGCACATGGTGATGGCTCAGTGAACGGCAGTTGTGATTACCAAGTGCCTCTGGAGACATGTCAATAAAGGGCTTTGGGAATTCAAGGGAGAAAGAGCTCATGTCCACCTGAGCAGAATCAGAAAGACTTCATAGAGGAGGTGGCATCTGAACGGGGTCTGAAAGATGCGGCGAAATGGAGATGGGCAAGATACAGGAGCCGAGGAGACAGGACGTGACGAGGGAGGCGAGGAGATGGGGCTGGGACAGGAAGCCGGAGGCAGGTCAAGGCAGCACTCAGAGCCGACTGCTGCACGAGGACCACTGTGTGGGGGGTCATCTGAGACAAGCTGCCAGAAGAGGGAGGACTCAGAGCTCGACACAGGGAAGGAGAGAGAGATTCTGGGGAAAGAGAAACTCCAGGCTGGGAGGACTGCTGGGGGTGGTTATGGACTGAATGTGTGTGTCCCTCCAAAATTCATACACTGAAATTCTAACCTTTGATGTGACTGTTAGGAAGTAGGCCTTTGGGCAGTAATTAGGTTTAGATGAGGTCATGAGGGTAGACCCCCCACCTCGATGGGACGGTGTCCTTGTAAGAAGAGGAGGAGACACCCCCACTTCCTCTCTCCCATGTGAGGACACAGTGAGAAGGCAGCCACTTGCAAATCAGGCACAGCATCCTCACCAAGGGCAGGATCTGCTGGCACCTTGAATCTTGGACTTCCAGCCTCCAGAACTACGAGAAAGAAACATTTGCCCAGTCTGTGCATTTGTTCCGGCAGCCTGAGCTGACGAACACAGGAGGCTCTGAGAGGTCAGAAATGAGGACCTGGACCGGGAGGAGTCTAAAAGCGGGGAGAGGTGTGAGAGGTGACGGCGGGGGTGGGGAGGTTGTCTCAAGGACTGGCCCGATCAGTTCCACGTCCATGGCGTTGCCAGAGCACAGCTGTCCTAGGACAGGCGGAGCAGGTGCACTGATCCCCACCTGATGGATGAGGACGCTGCCCTCTGCAAGTTCCTTTCCCAGGACGCATCGCTGGTGAAGGGGAGAGTTAGAACCCGATTTACGCTGCCTGGCCCCAGCCTCAAATTTGTTCTCTCCTACTGGATCTGTCTGTCTGCGATTCAAGCCTAGGTTCCGATCAGAACATAGCTTGGAAGGTGGCGATACAGCCTGGTCATTAAGGCTGAGTTCAAACCCGAGCTCTGATATTCACCAGCTGTGTGGTCTCAGTGAAGTGATTTAACCTCTCTGAGCCTCAGTTCCCACACTAGTAAAGCTGCCAAAATAGAGTCTTCACGCAGTTGTTATGAGGGGAAAAAAATGAGCCAATCCATCGAACTGAGAAGTGATGGGCGTGTATAGGAGACGCTCCACTGGTGTTAGTGATCACGTCAGTGTCCTGCCCAGGTTGAAACAGGGAAAAACAAAGAGTCTTAGAACTGGCCAAGAGGAAGGTGAGAAATTCTGCCTGAACCAGGGTAGCAAAGCATTAGGGGATTCTCTTCTGAAGCTACGTTATGTCCACACTCCAGCTTTCCTGGGAGAAGTCCTATTTGCGGACATCCAACAAAAAAAAGAGAATGAATTGTGCATTCAGATCATCTGAGCCGGGGCAGATGCTCCCAGGGCCTGGACAGCAAGTCCCGGCGGCAGAAGAGAATTCAGGAGCTGGGCTCACAAGGAGTCTTCTGGGCGAAGGGCTCTCCGACTTTTTGACTGCAACCCACGGGATGGAACACTGCACACTGCAACCCAGTACATGTAGGTGTAGATGTAGGAATGTAGATACAGGCATCCATTGGGGTTTCTTAGTCTCCACACTGCTGAAATTTTGAGTTGGATAATTCATCGTTGGGGGCTGCGGAGGGGCCTGTCTTGTGAATTATAGGGTGTTTAGCAGCCTCTACCCACTCGATGTCAGTAGCTTGTCCTGCCCCCTTCAGTTGTGACCATCACAGTTGTCTCCAGACAGCTCCACATGTCTCCTGGGAGACAGAATTGCCCACAGTTGAAAGCCACGGGTGGATACAGATATAAGGAACAAAAGTTTCATAAAGTATATCCTTACAAAACATACTCTGATATTTCTCATTTTGTATTACTAGATGTGTTCTTTCAACACCCACTCGCCAGGCGTGGCTTAGGATACAGGGATAAATGAGACAGTGCCACCCGGCTTCTGCCTTGGCGTCGGGAATGCGGCAGGAGCACCAGCCGAACTGAAACTGGGACTCGTGGTCTGGCTGTGCCCACTGCCCTGGTGGCCCAGTGGCCCTCCCAAGCGTCTGCTGGGCATACGTTGACATTCACCGCATCAAAGGAGTCTACATGAAGGGCCATGTTGTAGGTGGGCATCCGGGGGCGGAGGGACAATGTCCTTTTTGTTCCAGCATCACCATTCTTGGCCTTTCTCTCTCTGTTGACCCACAGCGCCTGCCCTCCCGCTACCAACCTGCTTCTTTATTTCCCTTAACAAACCACCCCCCTGTTGTTTATACTCCATGTCTCCACTTGCTTTCCCCGATTTCCTCCCCCATCCACTGCAAGCAGGCTTTCCTCCCCACCACCCCCCGGGGAACCATGCTTGTTGAGGTATGCAGGGCCCTGACGCTGCCAAAGCCAAGCCTCTTCCGGGCCCCCGTCTTCCCGCACCTCTCAGCAGCATCGGGCACAAGTGAGCAGGCCCCTGTGTATTTTTAAGAATTTCTTTCACACAGCGTCCTAGCTCTCTGAGCACCCCTTCTCAGCGGAGAGCCAGCTCATCTTCCCATCCTCTCCAAATGGAAGGTCCCCACCTCTCAGTCCTTGGATCTTTCTCTTCACTCCCTGGTGACTTCATCCACTCCTGTGATGTTAAACTCTACAGGTGATGACTCCCAAACTGTGTCACCAGCCCAGGCCTTTCCTGAGTATCTCAAACTTAACACGTCCCCGGCTGACTTCTTGTTTCTCTCGCACAGTGGTTCCTCCCAGTCCCAGTAACTGTACCGCCATTCACCCGATTACACGAACCAAATACCTGACAGTCTCCTTGGCTTCTCTCTGGACCTCAAACCCCACATCAGTCGTCAAAAGTTCTGCCGACCTCTGTTGCAAAATGGCTCCAGAATCCATCCACTTCTCACCGCCTTCGCTGTCTCCACCATCCCCACCACCACCTTCTCCAGCCTTAACTACTGCAGCTGCCTCCCAGCTCACCTCCCTGCTTCCCCCTTAGAAACCTGTCCATCTGCACCACCCTCTGCACCTCCGAGCAGATGCCTTTGAAAAGTAAATGAGACCATCCCTTTGCCCAAACACTGCAATGAGTTCCCATCATGAAAAACCCACACTGCATGCAATGAGCTGTCCCCCCCATTTCCTCTCCCACCTCCTCTCCCATACTCCCCTCCCTCCCTGCTCCAGCCACACGCTGGCCCCGTTGACAAGCACACCAGGGACCTTCCCTTCTTAGGGTCTCTGCTCTCCCTGTTCCCTCTGCCTGTGCTATTCCAGTTATTTACAGTTTTCACCCTTTGGGGGACTTGGTTCAGATGTCACCACCTCAGAGAGGCCTTTCCTGAGTCACTTGTTCTAAAATAGATCACCTGTCACTGCAGCTCCTTATCTGGCTTTTCCTGTTTCATAGCACTTATCGTGAACTAACTTTGCTTGTTTGTGGGCTGGCTTCTTCATTAGAACTTGAACTCCACCTAGGCAAGAACGTGAGCCATCATATTTACTTCTGGATCCCCAGATCAGAGATAGCAACTGGCACATAGCAGACATTCAGTAAACAGTTGTTGAATGAATGAATGAATGATGTTTTTGGTATCTGGTCTCTGCCCAGGTCTCAAGGAGTGTTGTGCCAATGCTGCCTCTCCCCAGCTGCGAGGCTGATGATTATGAGCCTCTCTTTCTAACATTGCATCCAGTGACATCACACTGGTAGCTTAAAAATCTGCCGTGATGGGAATATTTATACCACAGAAATTGGCAAACACAATGAGCCAGGGGTCTGATTTTTCTATTTTAGCAAGCAGTTTACCAGCACACCTCTTTTAATCTCTGAAGAAGCTCTTTCCTCAAAGGACTTTGGGACACTGGGAGCCCAAGCAGCCCTGCTTCTGGGGTCTGGTAACAAAATCTGATCCTGAGTTAGAAACAGGAGCGGGAGCGTTCTGCTTGGAACAAAGCTTGGTTTGGAGTCTGTGAGACCTGAAGGGAAGACACCTCCTTCTGGCCTTGAGGGTTTTATTTGCAGCTTTGAGAGGGCGGGGACATAGCCCCCAGGGACAGAGCAAGCTCCTGAAACACCAGGAGATGGCTCGGCACTGGTTACACTCTGGCTACCCTTTCATGCAACTTATGAGAAATAATTATTAAGGAGGTGGCAAGAGAAAAGGAACTCACAGGGGCTCCAGAAATATTTGGGGAGACTTTTAAGAAGGCCTGAGGTTTGATAGGTGGGGTCTTACTCTGCAGAAATATTGATTATTCATATTCACATGACCTAATCTGTCCCCTCTGACTGGTGGGACTAGAGCTAGTCCGGTTGGGAAGGAGATGGGTGCTCAGAGGCTGGTTCTTGCGTCTGAGCTGCCAGCTTTTGGTACCAAGCTGTGGTTCTCAGACTCAGAGAGTAGAACCACTCAGGGGCTTATGAGAAATACAGACTCAAGGCTACCACCTCTGGCCTCCTCCAGTTGATTTAGCAGGTGGAAGTAAAGCCCAGTAACCTGCATTTTTAGCAAATGATCCAGGAGGTGTGCAGACCACAGCTGGAGAAGCACCCTACTTCAGCATGCACCCCGTCGGGAAGAGGACCAGGTTTTACTTCCCTCCAGATCCCCTGCAGGCTCTACTGTCTTCTGGGACCCTCCTGGGTAAACTCTGGGCTGGAAAAGCCATTCCTCTCCCCGCCACCGCACTGACTTTTGTCCGCCACTTGCCTTAAGCCCATGCGCATCTGACCCTTATTTTCCGGGCTGTTGACCCCCACCCCCACCCCTACCCCTGCCTCCAGCGAGGAAGGAGCCAGGCCTGGGGGGTAACAGGGCGGTGTTGTAAGAAGTTCGAGGAGCCCATTTCCAGAAATCAAAGAGCAGTTGGTTTCATGCCTTTCAAATCACACCGAGAGGTTTCAATTTCCTCTTTTCGCGGGATCACAAATATTTGGCGTTGGGTTTCAGTGTTTTCTGCCAGTGCCGGGAGCTCAGACCGCCCTTCCCCCGGGGCGGGCGCGGTGCGCGCTCGGGTGCGCGGGGCCCTCCTGCGGGCGATCCCGCGCCGGCGCCTCGGCGTCTCCAGCTGCGCGCAGCAGAGATGAAGCCTCACGGGGCCGCGCCTCGCCGCCCAGAGCCGGGCTTCCTTCCTCCGTACGTGCAGAGACTAAGAAACTGTTCTCTAGACACTGCAGTGACCAAGACCTCTCCAAGGCCCCTTCCCCTGAGCAGATGCTCGGAGCCGGGCGAGCTCGGCGGTGAGGCGGACCCGGGCGCCACCTGCCGTCCATCGCGCCTAAGCGACGAGAGGGTGAAGGGACAAAGTTGCTTTGCACTTCACTGGCCTCCCTAGGAGACAAGTCAAGACTGAAAAAGTGCACCAGACGCCCGGGAAGTGGATTTGCAGAACTTCTGCGCTATGCGAGACAGGTAAGTCTACAGCTGAGTCCCTTTCTGGTTAGTCTGGGGACTTGAGACGAAGATACAAGCATATGCATTTCTCTACCTGGCCTATACAGAGATGTGCCCGGGGCTCCGCAAGACTGTGGGGAAAATGTGGGGCATCTCCTGGAGAACCAATTTTATGGGGTGAGACAAGAATTTAAACATTTTTAATATAAAACTAGAATTTTAAGGTAAAACAAGGGACTTGGAAGAAATTTTCCTCTCCCCATAGCGGCTTGTGCTCCCCAGACATTCGGGGTTCAGCCTTCGCTCTCCTCTGCCATTAGGGGTATTTTGGTGAGGAAAATGTGAAAAGCTCTAAATTACGAAGCAGGAACTGAAAGAAGTAGTGCAGTTAGTAAAGCCTGGGCTACGCGGAGTCCTGGGGGCAGAAGGTGAGGCGGGCGTCCAGGAAGACTGCGGAGGACGGGGAGCTGCAGCCCACCTGGAAGGCCTTGGAAAGGCAAAGTGGAAGGGAAGGGGGGCCATCTTGTCCGTCGAGGGAGAGCCAAGAACATAACCTAGCTGGTCACCCCTGTGTCAATGGGAAAAGCCGGCGGCGTGGCCAGGGTTCTGGAGGCCTCTGAAAGCGCAGCAGAAAATATTTGTTAAATTGATGATCTATTGAGAGTGTGAACACGAAGGCAACCTCCTACAGCGCTGGGGGTGGTCTTAGTGCAGAGGTTTTGGAGGGCGATTTGGCAACATCTAAAATATGTTAAATGGACATTCCTTCGGCAGTGTACTTGTACTCCTCTGCCCCACAGGGATATTCTAACAAGCCCACAGTGATGTACAAGGATGTTTACTGAGGCATTGTCTGTAGAAAGGGAAAAATGGAAATGATGTAACTGTCCATCCAGAGAAAAATGCTTAAATAGATTATGCACATCCATGCCGTGGAATGCAATGCGGGGGTTAGAAAGAATGAGGTCACTCGATATATACTGATAGAGAAAATCTCTAAAATGAGGTGGACACTATGGAAAAGGCAGATTACCCAACCATATATATAGCTTCATTCCATTTATGTACATTTTAAAGCTGTATGTTTTGTACATCTAATTCCCAGCAGGAAGTGGGAATGAGGGTATGTTTTAGGGGAAAAAGAAAAGAGGAGCAGGGAAGATTTTCTCTTTTTTATTTCATAGATTCCCTATCTTGGCTTTTTTTGTACACAGACAATATGTGTATATATTCCTAAAGTACTCTAAGATTTTTTTTAATTGTGGTAAAATACACGTAACAAAATTTATCATCTTACCCATTTTTAAGTGTACAGTTCAGTGGTGTTAAATATATTCACATTTCATGTTGTTGTGCACCAATCTCCAGAACTTTTTCATCTTGTAAACCTGAAACTCTGTACTAATTAAGCAACAACTCCTTTTCCACCGTCCACTTCCCCACCTCTGCCAATCACCATTCTACTTTCTGTTTCTCTGGGTTTGACTAGTCTAGATACCCCATATACATTATTTGTATTTTTGTGACTGGGTTATTTCACCTAACGTAATTTTCTCAAGGTTCATCCATGTTGTAGCATGTCAGAATTACCTTTCTTTTTAAAGCTGAATAATATTCCACTGTATGCATATACCACAATTCATTTATCCCTTTATTCACTGATGGACATGTGGGTTGCTTCCATCTTTTGGCTTTTGTGCATAATGTTGCTATGAAGATAGGTGTCTAAATACCTCTTCAAGGGGGAGAGGGTGTAGCTCAGTGGTAGAGTGCATGCTTAGCATGCATGAGGTCATGGGTTGATCCCTGGGACCTCCATTAAAGAAAAAAATAATAATGATAATAAATAAAATATATAAATGTTACCTCCTCCCCCCCCAAAAAATACCTCTTCAAGACCCAGCTTTCAATTCTTTTAGAAACATATCCAGACACGGAATTGCTGAATCATACGGTGATTCTCATTATTTGAGGAACTGCCATGCTGTTTTCCAATAGCAACTGTAACATGTTACATTCCCACCAACAGTGCCCAAGGGTTTGCCCATTTTTTTAATTAAGTTTTTTTATTGTTGGATTTCAAGTAAATTTTTAAGTCAGTTTTATTGCAGTACTTTTCTGTGAAATAGAATTCACTCTTTTTTTAAGTGTGTGGTTCGATAACTTTTTACAAACGCATGCAGTCATGTAACCAACACCAAAATCAAGATATAGAAGACTTTCAGCACCTCCAAAAGTTCTCTTATGCCCCTTGCAGTCAGTCTCCTCCTGCTTTCAGTCCTAGAAACCATTGGTCTTCCCTATTTTTTTTTTTTTTTATCTCATTGCCATATAGGTGAAGTCTTCCCTGAAAAGCCAGATGTGGGAGAACCGACTCTAACTCCCTTCATCAGACTGTGTCTCTCACAGTGGGCTCTTGAGAGCTGCTTGAGGCTGTCTCCAGTGTGTGAAGCACAAAACTTTTTCATATGTATGTGGCCTTCTGTATCTGGCTTTGTCCACTTAGCGTGACGCTTTTCATCCATGTTGTCCCGTGTATCAGTAATTCGTTCCTTTTTACTGATGTGTGACATTTCATTATATGGATATACCACGATTTGTTTATTAATTGCCTAGTTTATGGACACAGGGTTGTTTCCAGTTGTAGGGTATTAAATATAAAGCAGCGATAAACATTTTCATACAGGTCTTTGTGTGCGTGTGTGTTTTTCTTTCTCTTGCATAAATACCTAGCAGTGAGATTGCTCAGTTGTGTGGTAAGTGTATGTTAACTATATAAAAAGTGCCCATCTGTTTTCCAAAATTGATGTACCACTTGTATCCCTACCAAAAATGAGATTTCTAGAAACGCCGTATTCTCACCAACACCTAGTATTGTTAGTCTTTTCAAATTTAGTCATCCTAGTTGGTGTGTAGTCTCTCTTGTGCCTTTAAGTTGCATTTCCCTAATGACTAATAATATTAAACATCTTTTTATGTGCTTATTTATCATCTGTATATCTTCTTTGGTCACATGTCAAAATCTTTTGCTCATTTTTATTATTCTTTTTTAATCTTCTTATGGACTTGTAAGAGTTCTTAGTTTATTTTAGGTCAGATTCTTCTAATATATATATATGCTTTGCAAATATCTTCTCCCAGTTTATGTCTTGTTTTTTCATTTCCTTAACAGTGCCTTTTATAGAACAGGCATACTGAATTACAATGAAGTGCAAATTATAATTTTTTTATTCTATAGTTTATGTTTTTTTTATTGTCCGATAAGTAATTTTTTCATTCGAGAAGCAAGTGTACCCAGCAGATAACCCTGCTTGCTTTATGAGGCTTTTGGGGAAGAAAATGGTCTTTGAGCAAAGGAATGCAGAGAAAGGCTTGTGTTGGGAGGACTGAATGGGAGGGAGAAGACAAGTGCTCTCGGTTCAAGTAACGTCCATGGCTTCATTGGCTGACTACTCTGTTCTGCAAGCGGAGTGAAGGTGGAGTTCTGCCACAGAGTCAAATAATGACATGAATAAATATGTAACTGCAGACAGGGGTAGGTCTTAGAAAGGAGAGATGCTCAGTGCTCCTGAGGACCAGGCCCCTGGCCTGGTTGGGGGGGAGGAGGAAATGTTAAGGAGTGGCTTTCCTGGGGGAATGAAGCCTGAGCTGGGCTACAAAGGAGTGGGAAGGGAGCATCCCAGGCAGACGGAGTGCACGCAACGGTTCTGGCAAGAGGATGCTTTCTGAAAGACCAGGGTAGATGGTGCTGATTGAAAGGCAGGCAGGGACCAGGCCATGCAGGGCCAGGCGGACTTTGCTTGTTTTTTTGTCTCCATCCTAAGAGACTGGGATAAAAAACATGGGTAATGTGGTCAGACATGCATTTTGGAAAGATTACTTTGGCTGCTGGTGGCGAATGAATTAGGGAAGGAATAGAGAGTTAGTGTTCCATCAGAGTTACTTAGTTAGTCCATCTCTCTAAAATGGCTATAATTTAAAACAACAACAGCAACAAAAACAGAAACCCAGAAAATAACAAGTGATGACAATGATGAGGAGAAATTGAAACCTTTGTACATTGCTGGCAGGAATGTAAAACGGTACAGGGAAATTGACAGTTCCTCAATAACTTAAACATAGAATAACCATTTGACCTGACGGTTCCACTCCTAGGTACATACTCAAAAGAACTGAAAACAGGGACTCAGACAAAAACTTGTATGTGAATGCTCATAGCAGCACTATTCACAATAGCCAAAAGGTGGAAGTTACACAGTGTGAATGGATAAACAAAATGTGATATATCCATACCGTGGAATATTACTCAGCCATAAAAAGGAATGAAAAGTACTAACACATGCTACAAGACGGATGAACCCGAAAAACATCATGCTGAGTGAACGAAGCCAAGTACCAAAGGCCATACGTTGTGCAATTCCATTTATATAAAGTATCCGGAGTCACCAAATCCACAGAGACAGAAAGCAGATTAGTGGTTGCCAGGGCTGAGGACGGGGTGGGGGGAAATGTGGAACGACTGACCATGGGTACAGGGAGTCTTTTTGGGGTGATGAAAATGTTCTGGAACTAGATGATGGTTGCACAACATTGTGACTATACTAAATGTCACTAATAGTAAATTTCCTGTGATGTGTATTTTACTCCAATAAAAATTATGCAGCTTGTCCTCATCTCCCCTCATCAATGGAAGAAGGAAGTTGATTTCATTATGTCCTTCTGGTCCTGTTTTTAAGGTGCCATAACTGCGCAGCTAGTGTACTTTGCACTTGACTTAAGTAAAACGCTCAATAGGCAATAATATTAAACCATAAAATGAGAACGTACTCTCTTTTCAGTCTCTTTCACTCGTTCTGATTATATCAAATTGGAAGTCTCCTTTTGGGGTTAGTAAAGCCCTAACACCTCTCTCTGTCTCTCTCTCTCTCTCTTCCCCCTCCCTCCCTCTCTTGTTTGAGGGAGCTAGCAAGCCTCAGGGCACAAAGCTTTAGACAGGCAACTTCAGAGCTCAAATTTAATATTACTATTTTGTTTTACTGAAAACTTCTCTTTAGAGCAAGTGGCCCTAGTATTTCAACTATGCAGATGACCTAAAATTTTCATTTTAAAATGAATTTTATTAAGTGGCGAAATTACTTTTAAATATACGTAAATAACAGAGGACCGTGGAAATAGCACACAGCACAATGTGGCTGTGCGTGCTCATGGCTGAAGTCTGGGAAACAGCGCACCGTTCAGTTACTGCTGTTACTTGTCAGGAACCATAGCCCATCAAACCTTTGGAAATTATAGGCTGTGGACAAAGTTCTGGCTCGGACTCGGATTGTCCCGGCCCCTGTCTGCCCCCATCCTGTCACTGTGTCAGCGTCATGGAGCAAGGGGAGGGAGCCAGGGAGGCCTGTGGTTTGGAAATTTAAGCTGAGGAGACAGGAGCTGGCTTCTCGTCCAAGGCCTTTTGAGCTGAACCTGAGGGTAACTGGGGTCTCTTCCGTGACTCCCTCACAGAAGTCCTCAGCAGGGGAAGGGGTGGATGATGGTGAAAAGAATCTATCAACCCAGTCAATCTCACTGCCTCCCGGCCCCCACCTCATCCTCGCAGAGTGAGAGTCTTCTGCAAGGAGGTCTGCATGAGCTGGGCCCACACCGCTGGTCTCAGTTATCCTCCCAAGAGGATGCTACTGGCAGCATTCACTCCTGTGAGAAGTGAGGTCAAGATAACTCTCCAAGCAGCCTCCACAAGCACTTAAATTTCTTCTCATCCTTCATCCTAGCCAAGGAGCCCCTCAGAGCAGAGATTACTAAGAAACTCCCAAGTGAACACCGGTTCTAAATCTAAGATCTAAAGAGCTGTTCATTTAAAGATACAATAAAAGCAACTCTCTGTGCTTTCGTTTTTAGAAAAATCTTCCTAGATAAGAGAAAACATTTTGAGGGGTTCCCACTGTCCTTCAAACTGATGCCTTGAGGGCCCTGGGAGTTCAGTGTAAACAGCTGGTAAGTGGCAACCCAGCTCTGTAGCTTCCTGGGGGAGAGGGGGGTCTATAAAAAAAATGCTAGAACATCACTGGGATAAATTAGTGGAAAAGTTAATTGGTCTCATTCCTGCTCTAAGAGGCAGTTCTTGATGGGAATTTTTTTTTAATTCGCCCGTTCCTAACACAGACTTAACTCTGTGCAGCACACACGTTTGGTTAGAGTCAACAAATATCGGTAGTCACAGCAAAGAGTATGTTTCTTCAAGCTCTCGCCCTGCCTGTGCCTGGGAACATTCTCACACAAATGTTTCTTCTCCCTTTTAAAACAGAGTTTAAAAAAAAAAAAAAAAGATGTTCAAATAGCGATTACATTTTGGTTCAAAATGTATCATAAATCAAGATATTACTTTGTACAACTCCCCAGCAGAACCCAGCCCAAAGAAAACCCTCCTTAACTGAACTCAGCTCCTAGGACAGAGCGGTCCTGTTGAGAAACTTAGAAGAGATGGGCGGGTAGAAGCTGGTGCTGGTCTGAGGGACACGACTGGTCGGTCAGGTGTGGGAGGGTCCCTGCTGAGCCCTGGGACTGCTCGTGGGTGTCATCGCAGTCGTCCATCAGCACGTGTCCTCGTAACCAGCCCTCTTCTAGGACTCCCCTACACGGGAGAGGGGAGACCCGGGTTCTGCTCACTGATCCAGGAGGAGCTGTTAACTTTGGGTGAGAGAATAGGCCCCACTGTCTTCTGCCCTGAAGTCAGAAGAAAGGAGTGGGAAGTAGACAATTGATGTCCTTTCTTGCTTTTCCTTGTTGTTCATGCCAAAAAATAATTCTTTTCTTTTCTTCCTAAGTTCCCGGTGATAAAGAGTGATTAATTCCGTTGAACCATGTGGGTGGGGTAGAACTAAAATATGCCCGAAATAATTAGAGTTAACCTCACAAAGTCAGCGATCACTATAACTGAAATTTTGAAACTAAACCATGCATAGTGTGGACCTGTAGTTTATAAGGACTGGGTAATTTGTTAAATACTCTTAATTTTGCACCCTTTAACCTGCCTCCCCGAGAGCTGTCTGATTCAGAAAAATCACAAAAGAGAGTTGACAGGAGAATAAGTATGTGGAACAATAAGAGATACTTTTTCTTGGAACACTAATTTTGTTTTGCCAGCGGAAGTGGGCGCTGCCAGGTGGTTGATCTCTTTCTATGCATTTGTGTTTATAGAAAATCCGTTTCTCCTCATCCTCACTAGACAAGTCTAAAGTTGGACTATATACTTTTGAGGGGAACGTGGGCAAATATTTCCATGTAGTGCTCGTGGGAATGGAAGTGAAGAAAACCTCTAATGGGGAAGGGCACCTCAGCCGCCCCTGAGCTAAGGAGTGGCAAGAGGAGGAAGGAAGAAACAGGTTAAAGCACAGTGAAACATTCTGATACACTGTCCTGCTCATGTACTCATGTAACGAAGTCAGAGTATTAGTCAGCTCAGGGGGCCACCACAGACTGAGTGACTTAGACAACAGAAGTGTATTTTCTCACATTTCTGGAGGCTGGGAGTCTAAGATCAAGGTGTTGGCAATGGTGGCTTCTGCAGCGCCTCTCTCCTTGGCTCGCATGTGACTGCCTTCTCCCCATGTCCTCACATGGCCTTTTCCCTGAGCCTGTGCATCCCTGGGTCTCTCCCTCTTCTTATAAGGTCATCAGTCTTGTTGGGGTAGGACCCTACCCTCATGATCTCATTTAACCTTTGTCACCTCCTCATGGGCCCTATCACCAAATACAGTCACACTGGGAGTTAGGGTTTCAACAAACGCTGATATGAGTTAACTGTTGTTAATATCACTTCCGGGGAGTGGTGCTGGGATTCCAAGTTAGTCCTATTTCTTCCACCTGAGTATTTTTAATGGTATTATTTTAATAGATGATGATGATAGAAGGATATTAATTGGAAGAGATGCCAAATTTTAGCCTACCCAGTACACTTACAGAGGCCCAACCAGTCCTGAGCGTAGAGAGCCGTGTGCCTCACTCCCATGGCTAAGGAAGCCTACGCTGGACAACATTAGCATCCCAAGTGGTCCCCAGTCCATTAGTGTTGGGGGAAGTGATGTCCAAGGAAGATAAGGGTGCCAGCATCCTGTTGACAAGACTGTAGGCTAAGGGGACCTCCCCGGGGGCCCCAGCTCTGATGGTAAAGGTCCAGCAGGGTGGCCAAGGGAGCCAGGGGGAAGGGGCATTTGGAGTGTGAAGGTTCATCACAGCTCCCTCCCCAAGCTCTCCACTCACTTCTCATCCCACATTCTTCCTGTGAGGTCAGCGCCACTGGCAGAAATGACATCTCAAGGTCTCATGCAAGAAATCTGAGGAATAAATGAGACGTTGCTTTCATCCCCTGAATTTATATAAACCTCCTATTTGTCTGCATGTCTGTGGTTGCTGGCCACTAATTATTAGGTGTTTTGCCTCTGTCGGTGTTTTCATAAACTGTTCCTTTCTATGAGACATGATAAGCATCTAATCAAGGCTGTTTGGGAGGCACATGTACCAGAGCTGCAGTGGGAGGGGTGGGCTGAGGGGTGGACAGGATTGTGAGGCTGTGCGTGTGGTTTTGAAGCTGTGAGCCAACATAGCAGCAAGAGCACTGAGCTGCGAGGCACTGAAACAGTGATCATAACAACAGCTGCCTTTAACTGTGCACTTGAAACTGGACGAGGCACCACGTTGAGTCCCGTGTCCCCCAGTCCTCACCGGAAAACCTCGGATGGTGCCATTTTGGATGAGAAGCTCAGGGAGAGTCAGCCACCCAACCAGCAAGAGGTGTGTGTCAGTGAGTGAGTTGGCTGCACAGAACAGAACACAAATAACAGTGGCTTAGACGGGGAGGGTATAGCTCATTGGTAGAGTGCAGGCCTAGCCTGCACAAGGTCCTGGGTTTGATTCCCAGTACCTCCATTAAAAAATAAATAAATAAACCTAATTACCACCACCACCACCCCCGCAACCAACAAAAATAAATAAGTAAACTGTGACTTAAACAAGTCAGAGGACTTTTTTTCCCCTCTCACTTGAGAAGTCTGGAAGTAGGTGGCCCAGGGCTGGGATGACCCCTCCACACTGCAAGAAGAGGCCCGTGTCCCCTCTAGCATCTGCCTGCACCATCCTTCTAATGTGGCCTTAATATCTCTCTTCCAGGCAGGAGAGGCAAAGGCACAAGGGCAAAAGGCACATACAGCTGACCCTGTTCCCCTTTCATGTAAGGAGCTCTCCAGAGAGTCGCATCTCTGTGTACTTCTGTGTCACGTGGCCAGGTTTTGTGCAAGATGCTGTTGAGTGCCTGATACTCTGCTAAGCATTTGCATATATTATCACGCTTATTCTTCATAACAGCCCTGTAAGGAGGGCCGTCTCAACCCCTGGTTCCTAGTTTTATCCCTGCTATTACATAGCTGAGCAATCCTAGATACTCACTTTCCCTCTCTGGCCCCCAGTTTCCTCATCTGTTTTAGGAGGGACCGGACTAGATAAGGAGTCCTTAACTTGAGGTCCACAGACCCTCCCTGTGGGGAGCACAGATAACATTCAGGGAGGAGGGTCGTGAATTTGGATGGGGAAAACGGTTACATTCTTATTTTCCCTAACCTCTAGTTGCAATTTAGCATTTCCTCCCATTATGACCGTATGCAACAGACCACAGTAATATTAGCAGAACCTGTGACTTTTTCACCAAAAGAAATCACAGATATTTTAGAGCATATTATACTTGATTCAGATATGTTGAAATATCATTTATGCTCATGACTGCTTCAAACTTGTTCATTATTAGATCTACCATATTTAATGTGTTAATGAAGAGGCAGATATTAGATAGATAGATCTTACAGATTTTGTTTTTAGCATTTTAGTCGTTGTATTTCAATATAATTTATTTTCTTTAAAGCCCTGTGTATTTTGCTTTATGCCTTTAAAAAGATTTTTCTGAGAAGGGGTCCATGGACTTCAGCAGACTGCCAAAGGAGTCCGTGGGACAAATGAGACAAAGCTTCCGGAATATGAGATATCTTTGTCCCTCTGGCTGTGAATGAAACTCTGTCACTGCTATCATGGTCATCCTGAACAAGTCTCCCTTTGGCTCTCCATGTCCTCATTTTTCTCTCCTGTAAAATGGGAATAAGACTTGCCTTATCTAGTTAAGAGCTGCTAGGAGAACCAGAGTGATCTACATGTGAGCACGCACACAGAAGCGGGGCTTGTGTACATTCAGTTACACACAGTCAGCCTCTGAAGTGCTACGTAAATGATGAGGGTTATAAAATTATTCAACTTTACACCTGTCTCCCAGAGACGCGATGTTTTCCTGTCATCTCTAGGTACGTGTCCTGAGACAGCCATATATTTTCCTAGTGCCTGATTGGGATTGAACTAGTATAAAATTCAAATGAAGGGGAAATTGTACCTTAAATGCAGTTGGATGGAACCACTTGAGAACACAGGAGATAGAATGAGATTTCTCCATTGGGTCATATAGCTCCAATTATTGTAGGCTCTGAAAAACTTAAGCCACTATACCATGGTTTGAAAAAAAAATCATGGATCAACCAGTTATTCCCTCTGTAACCTCTAAATACAGGATAACTGGACGAATGACAGGAAAGTTGGGAAAGTTGTTTTGTTTCTTTCATTATCTGTACCTTTAAGATATCTGTGAATACTTATTAAATATTTACTCATCCAAGAAATCTGCTGAGATGACCATAATTAATGTTTTAAATAGCCAAGTAAATATCTACAAATATTTTGTTTGTTAAATGATATTTTAGAAAAGACCTTAAATTATGTTTGGGGTGTTACTTAATGCTTCTGCAGCCTTAAAATCAAAGACACAGGATCCTGAGAGTTTGTCAGCTTGGCCAAGAAAGCCAACAAGCCGGTATTTTGATCGGTTTCCCCAAGGGTTTATGGAAACACTCTGGAGTATTTTTGTTGGGGAGGATGTCTGGTTTGCACAGTGGAAGCTGCTTTTTTTTTCATACATTTAGTCATTCATTTGTTCACAAGTGTTCCTTGACTGCCTACTTTTTAAGGCACTGTGCCAGACACTCAAGATGCAACTGACATGGCCTCCGCCCTCGTGACACTTAAAGACTAATGTTGATAACATCAAAAAAATTTTAAGAGACAAGCTCTGTTCTAAGTATTTTACATACTTAATTCATTTATGCTTCCCAATCACTCTAGAAGGAAAGTACGGTCACCCCATGTTACGTTACAGATAAGGAATTGGAAGTTTATTGAGGTGAACAGATTTGTCCAAGTTTATAAGACTAGTCAGGGGCTGAGCTGGGATTCAGTCTTGGCCAGTCTGATCCCACAATCCGTGCTAACTACAGCCCACCGGCTGCTTTTATAAATAAATGTCTTTTTATAAATAAAGTTTTATTGGAACATAGATGTTCTCATTCATGTGCATGGTCCAGCAGTTGCAGCAGAGACCGTGTGGCCCACAGAACCTAAAATATTTACTCCTTGGCCCTTTACAGGAAAAGTTTGCCAACTCCTGCTCTAAAACCGCTGTGCTGGCTCTCTAGCAGAAGACACAAGAGGTAAGTAAAGTAATTGAAAATCATTTTTTAATGAGCCATGATTCATGTAATGAAGCATTAGGAAAGGGAATAACTGGGGTAGTGGGTTGTGGTTAGAGGTCCCCCTTTACAATGTGGGCCCCCAGAGAGAGGACCTCCAAGCTGAGATCCGAAGCCTGGGACAGCGTTTCTTGCTGAGGAATTTGTAGATTATTTAGCTCCCCCAATATTCGCTTCTGCTGCTTTGCCCTGAACAGAGAATGACAAAGAAACCAGCCTTCTTTCTGGAATGAAAAGATTTCCTTCCCCCTTTGGATAGGAGCCTGAGAGGATTCAGGGAGGGGAATGACAGATGAAAATGTTCAGCACTGTGCGTGACCCTGAGTTGGCACTCAGCAAACGTCCCCTTCTTCCTTCTGACTCCTGCCCTTGCCACCTGCTGGACCAAAATTGGCCCACTGCCTGAACTTGCAATGGATGGTACATCACAGACACAATGCTTTATGCTTTAAAATGGGCACTGACATTTCATATAGTAAAGTGAGGGTTGGAAGTATGTTTCCTAACTCAGAAAAAATTGTTTGGTCCAACTGATGAGTCCCGGGGGAAAAAAATGTGCTCGCTCAGTCATTCCATTTGTGGTTGGGGCACAAATTCCCTTTCTTGGTCCAAATGACTGAGGGTAAGGGCAGAGTGGGAGCTGGGCATTTGGGTAAGTGGGTGCCGGATGCTTGCCTTGGCAGTCTTCTGGAAGACTCTCTCCAAGACCATCAGTCTCCATTTTATATGGTACCTTCATCCATCCATTACCAGCATTAAAGGCCTCATCTTAACCAGGATCTGAGCCATTTGCTTGACAGTGAAAAACTGCTGAGTTTTCCTGCCAAGTATAAATCCATATATGTTTTATAGATTTAAATCAGTTTCAAAGCCTTAAGCCTTCTTTTCACAGTTAAGGTTTCTATTATCTGCCCACCCCTTTTGTTCTTTAGAAAAACATAGACTTTATGGTTAGACCCAGCTCTATGTTCCTGTTTTGTTCTGCTACCTGTGTGATGTTGGGGAAAATGTTTAACCTCTCTGAGCATCAGTCTTATCATTTGTAACAATAACACCTATCAATGTCATCCATTTATACAGTATTTGAATGTCTGTTTTGCACCAGGCACTGTGCTGGGCCCTGGGGATTTCACAGCAAAGAAGACAGACAAGCTCTCAATCCTTGTGGCTCTCACAGTCTAGTTGAGAGAGTTATAATAATGGAGTAAATAAATACTCAGGTTGTTACAGATGTGATCAATGATGTGGAGGGGACAGGGTGATGTAATAGAGTCAGCTACTTAAGTGATATTGAGCAAAACCTGCAGGATGAGAATGAGCAAACCATGGGAAGAGCTGTTAATGGCATCAGGCAGAGGGAACGTTGAGCAGAAAGGTCTGGAGATGTGAAAAATATTGTGATTTAGGGACAGAGAATAGTATAGTGTCCAAGAGGGACAGAGGTACAAGACGAGGTCAGAGAGGCGGATAGAGACCATCTCACACAGGCTGTATGGGTCATGGCAGGGAGTTTCAGATTTTATTCCAGTCAGACTGGGAAGCAATAAAAATGGTTAAGACTTGTACAGGACTCATGTGCTTAAAAGATCAGTCTGGTTACTGCATAGTGAGGGGATCATAGGAAACAAGGATGGAAAGTAGGGAGGCCAGGGTTGTCGTAAGGATTACCTACAATGACAGATGGAAACTAATGGTCACAATCCCTGACATGTGTCAGTTCTGTATGAATGTAAAGTTAGCTGTTGTTCTGGAAAATCCAAGCCTGTCTTGTCTGGTACAGAGACACTAGCTTAATGTGGCTGTTGAGTATTTGAAACGTAACTAGTGTAATCATGCAAACCTCATTTTATTTCATCTTAATTAAGTTTACATTTTAAAACTGGTATTTGACTCAGTCATTGGGAAGTATACTTGAAAAACCTGGCTATATGAATCTACTTTTTCAACTGTAGATTTTATGAAATCTGAGTACTAATTCAAGTATTTTTGATGGAAATGTAATGTCCAAATTGAGATGTGTTATAACAGTAAATGCACACATGATCCCAAAGACTCAGTAGGAAAAAGAAAATGTAAAACAGTCTCTTAATAATTTTTGTATTGATTATATGTTCAAATTTTGGACAGATTGGCTTAAATTATTTAAATTAATTTTGCTTATTTTACTATTTTTAATGCTGCTACTAGAAATTTTAAATCATACATTTTACTAAGTCCAAGCTCATATTGCTTGCTGTTTGACAGGCCAGTAAATTGAGAAATAAGTCTTTGGGGCAAGGAACAGTGATTTTATTCGGAAAGCAAGCAGATTGCGAAGGTGGTGGACTAGTGTCCCTAAGAACCAACTTACCGAGTTAGAATTGAGGCTTCTTTTATACTAAAATTGGAGGAAGGATGGCTGTCGCAAACTTCTTGGTGCCTGAATCCTTTGTTCTTGCAGCTGTCTGCTTCGGTCTGGTCACAGTGTTCCTACAAACCTCCAACAAGGCAAATGTTATTCTCTGTTCTGCAACTTTTTAATGGAAAAGTGTTATTCCTTTAAAGGTCAGGTCCTCGAGAATGGGCCATTCCTCCTGTACATTTCAGGCTACAGGCAACATTCTTTCTCATAAGGTCCAGAGCCAGCAAGACTAAGCACAGACAACTGAGCACAAAGGTTACAGCTAAAAGAATAGTTTCAATATGGAGTCAGGTTTGTTCTTCTCTATTACACATGTGTGTCTCACTTCCACTGCTGTTGGACATGCTGATCAAACAGAAACAGAAATCTAGAAATTTAAATGCACAGCATGTTAACTCTTGATTATATCTCCTATCACTGATCTCAGTTTGAAGATTAGAACTGGGAAGAAATTAAAAGCAGTGGCATCTTTTAGAAACCCTATAGGAATATGGGATCTATGTCTTAATTATATGTTTTATATACTACTCATCCTCAAGGAATTCTTTTGGCATCCCTGATTATTCTTGGATATTGGACCCTGCTTTAGCAAGTTAAGGCACCCCAGCTCTGGGAGGAGGAGCCCAGGGCAGAGGGGATCTCTGGGTGTAAAGCTTTATCCTCGAAGCCAGGCTCAGTAAGCCTTCTGGCATTAATGTATGCCTCTTTGAGCGTGAAAAGGACTGAGTAGTCTAGCATAGATGTAAACCTCTAGCTCCAGGGAGCATCGATTCACAGAGCCTCCCAAAAGTTTAGCACAGTGTGTGTATAATAAGTCACCAGCAGAGGCAGGAGTGATTTCCATCTCTGCCTGCAGGTTCTATAACGTGCTTTAAACTTAAAATACATCTCAAGTTTGTGCCAGGGTCTGTACGAAGTGCTATAGTTTCATCATCCCATTTAAGATTCATGAAACTCTCTAAGGTAGGTTTTAAGGTTCAGTGACTTGTCCAAGATCAGATCACAGAGCTGCTAAGAGGCAGAGGAGGGATTCAAACCCAGGCAGTCTGACACCAGAACGTACATTCTTAACCACCATAATGCACAGCAGTCCCACTGCCATGCCAGTGACCCAAAGGACCCCCCTGGAGTATAAGACTCCTCCTCTTGTACCCTCCATGTCTTCCAGCCATCACCGAGACTTGCTTACCCCTCCCTAGCCCTTGCTCTGCTCCCAGCCCAGAGTTAACTGGCCACAGACCAAGTGGGCAACTGCTTGCTGATTGAGAGATGGGCCCTGTGCCACTAAGAAATCACCTAAATGCTTCCCCAAAAAGAAAAGCAAAGAGTAAATGATTATTTTGCTCCTGTCCTGATTTAGTACTGTACCCCTCACAGGGTCTAGTATGCTGCCTTGCATTCATTCATTATTCATTCATTCATGTTCAGCTTCCATTCTTTCCACAAACTTAGGCGTTCTGTCCCCTGTCTGGGGGGTATTAATGAAAGCTTCACAAATATTATCACAATTCATAATGTTATTGGTTATCATTAGTACCACTAGTAATAATTAATCAAATTACTACTTGTAATTGATCATAACAGTGGTACTACCGTAATACCTTCATTAATAATAATAATTATGACAATAACAGTAAATATTTGTTGAGCACTTACCATGGTAAGTGCTGTTAATATTAAAGTAATTTTAGGGGGGAAGGTGTAGCTCAGTGGTAGAGTGCATGGTCAGCATGCATGAGGTCCTGTGTTCAATCCTCAGTACCTCCATTAAATAAATAAGTAAACAAACAAACAAACAAACAAACTTAGTAAACCCCCGCAAAAAATAATAAAAATTCAAAAAATATATTTTAAAGTATTTTTTTCCTATCTTCAGCACTTCACTTCTCTTCACTGTATGTGTTTTAGATAAGGCATGTTTAATTCTTACAACAATGGTATAAGGAAATGTCAGAAGTCTCAAACTCTCTCTGCAGCTCATCAGAGCACTGAGTTACTCAGTGTTTTGGCCATAAATTTTTGAAAGAGGGTCATTCACCCCTGTGATAACAGGATGTTCAGTGACCCTTTACAACTGTAAACAAGACAGACATGGTCTCTGCCCTGGGAAAGTAACAACAGAACTGCCCTCTAGATGAAAAACATTCTTTTTTTCCTTTTACAGAGTGGTTGTAAGCAAAGAGACAAAATTTCCACGGTTCCAGGAATTGACTGGTGGGTTTGCATCTGTAAAAATTTGTTTCTCGCTTGTGCTCTATAATCTCAGCAACATCCAACTACATGTCTTTCCCCTAAATCCTCCTAATATTTTCATGATGTCCTTCAGCCTCTCCTGTTTGTGTCCTCTTAATGAATTATTCCTCTTTCAACAGCCTAAGTCAAATATCTTATTAGTGAAGACCTACCAAACAGGACCAACTAGATGCTGGTTCTTCTTGGCATAAAAATGAAAGACTGGATTGCTTCTTCCTTTAGGCTCAGTAGAGCCTTTATCCCCCAGCCCAACCCCCTGCACTAGCCTGTAGATTCCTGGGGATGCAGGAGAGCAGGGACTGTGTCTTATCAGGTTTCCCGCCCAGCTACTGTCACAAGGCCTGTCAAGTATTATTACTGTCTTCACCATTCATTAAACATTATGTGCCAAGTCCTGTGGTCTTTGTCTTCTAGGTTATATCATTTCTATCTCCCAACAAACTTAACAGGGAGGTACCACTGTTACCCATCCTAATATTTACGTATGAGATAAATTTATATATTAAAGCTTAGGAGCATTAAATAATTGGCCCCGAAGTCACATAGCTAGTCAAGTGGCAGAGCCAGATTTAGAATTCAGATAATCCACCTACAGCATTTTCCACCACATGTCACATATAACAAGCATATGATCAATAAAGGTTAGCTATTAGAATTATCACCCAAAGTTGGACAGCTGATAAAGTTAAAAAGCTGATGTTGTAATGAGGTGGGAAGGCCCCTAAGAAGACTGGCGGGATACCCAAGCAGGGCCACTACTCTCCTACCAGCACCCTCTGGTTCCCTGGCCAAGAGGCTCTATCTCACTTTTTGCCTCTGAAAGGGCTTACTTCTAGGAAAATGGAACTTACCCCTAAAATTCTATTGGTTCCCTGAGCTCACTCCTGATTGGTCCATTTCTGTAACTTCTGATTGGTCCATTTGTAGTACTTCATTTGCATGGAGCTCACTCCATGATTGGTTATTTCTTTCAGTCCTAATTGGTCCATTTCCCTCACTCCTGATTGGTTATTTCTCTCCCTCATGATTGGTCCATTTCCCTCACTCCTGATTGGTTATTTCTCTCCCTCCTGATTGGTCCATTTCTACAAAGCTTGTTCCTAACTGGTCAACTTCTGTTAAACCTTTTTTGCATATGATGTTGCAGAGTGTAAACTGGCAGCCTATAAAAGCCTGTGTGAACCTACAGATGGGGTCCAGAGCTTGGAGTGTTAACTCATCTGGGCCAGCTGGCATAATGAACCTGAGTTTTCCAGCTCTCCGAGTGCTGCTTGGTCTCTTGCCTGGATCCAGGTTGCTGTCACAACTGAGCTGTAACACACATTTCTGCAACAGTAACTTGTTTATTTTATGTATTTATTTATTTACTTACTTAGTTTGCTCTAAAATTTACAGCCTTTCTATCAAACCAGAATTTAACAGGACTTCTTAAAAGTCAAAAGAGGCCTAATCTTTCTGAAGTTCCTGCTGTATTTTTTTAAATTAAGAAATATTAAAAGGTTTCAAAAATTCTGATATATTTTTAATGTTTACTTTTAGTATATTAAAGCTTTTCACTTACACAAAAATGTAACTGTATGCATAACCTCATTTAGACATAAATTCAAAAAGCAAATTTGATATCCTTCCTGAAAAAGCCTTTCCCAGCTATCTCTGCAATAGGTTCTTTGAATTATAGAAAACGAATTAATACTCTGCTGTTGTTGCTGGTTACCTCTCTGGCTACCTTAAGGGGTATCTCAATTCTGTATTCCTAGTGCTCAATGCGTGGGGTCTAATAAACATTCAATAAACACTTCTTGAATGAATCTATAGGCCAGCGCCTTGCTTTTGGTTCCAGGCCCACTTACTCTGAAATATTATGAGAACCACAAAAAGCTTTTATGTGGGTTGTACCTATCAATATTTACTGTATTAGAACTGAAAACATTGTAATATTAATTTATTAATTCACTTAAGATAACAATTCACTCATTATATACTAATACAAATAATCCTTTTATAGATAATAACTGTATTTTCCAAAACAATACGGTGAGAAGAGTGGCATTGTTTTACATTTTTGCAAATCTCTGGCTTAATAGAAGACAGATGGATTCTCATAGCTCCTTCTGCGTTCAATTCCTTACGCTACCACAGGACACATAACCTCTGGAAAAATTGACTGTACATTCATGAGAGGAGTATGGAAAAAGCAGATAACAACTTAGTATGGTTATCAACACTGTATTGATCTAGCGATGGACCCGTTGAAAAATTCTTTGAGAATCTTTAGAGGAAAAACTGTTTTTGAACGACAAGGTTTAGGCTTCAGGATTCCTCTACATACAGCACATCTATCTTGAGAGAGGTCAGACTGGAGGAGTAAAAAAGGAACACAGTAGAGACAGCCTTTCTCTTTTCCTTTTCTCCTGTGCTGAGTAACGCAGTGTTGCCGTAACCCAAGATGGCAACCGTCGCTCATATTTCAGTCCGTACAATGACGTCACACAGCGACAGCGACGCCCTCTTTCCCTCAGGGTTTCACTACATTTCCCAGGATGCTTTGCCAACAGTGACGCTATTGGTCGGCGCTGGCGGAAGAGCGCTTGACTGAGCGGAAGTGAAGAGTCTCAGACGCTAGGAAGGTGAGGACGAGAGGAGCTGTGGAGCTGTGAGTAACCCGATGGGTCCGTTCTTTTGCCGGTGAGGGTCGCAGCTAGAGGAAGAACTGTTGGGAAGCGTGGGGTGGGCCCTCCTTAACTCTGGGGCCTCAGACTCCTGCCTTCTTCCACTGGACCTGGAAGCGGGGAGAAACAAAAAACACTGCTGTGGAGGAGAGGTCTCCGTATTAAAATCTTGGTGTTTTTAAGTTTTCTTGGGACGAGCTGGGGCAAATTGTCGCGACTCAAGGGTCGTTGGCGTGTTTTGTTGCGAGCGGAGAGGCAGGGCTGCTGACGGTGTGACTCAGCTTCTACAGTAGTGGTTCTCAATTGGCTACACATGAAAATCACCTGGGATGCCTTTTTTAAAAATAGTGATGTCCTGGCCGGCCGCCGGACCAATAAATCAGTGAGGATAAGACCTGCGCAGCAGTACTTGCTAAAGCGTCCCAGGTGTTAATGCTGTGCAGCCAGGGTTGAAAACCACGCTTTTAGTGGTTGATTTTGACCCTCTCGGGAATCCTGATTAGGGCCACCTGCGTCAGGGCTCCCATTTCGCCGTAACCTACGTGTCGTCTATCACAGGCATTTGGGTGTAATTGATGATTACTCTTCTGGCACAAATTGCATTTTGAGCTCCACCAAAAATTCTTGACCTTCGTGTGGTGGTGCTGGAAAGACAGGCCATAGTTTCTTACTTACCACTTGGCTATTCATTCTGAATAAAGGTTAGGACTGCTTCATTTTTCTTGCCATTGTTTTCGTCTCGGTCTATTTTTTTTGCTACCCCGACAAACTGGGAGCAGTGGAAACTGAAGAGTCACATTAAAAATCGGCCTCTTTTGTTGCTTATAAGAAGTTCTGAAAAGGGTATCATTTAAAATTACATTTGGCGTTATTTATGGGCTTATGATAACCTTTATATATACATAATGTATAATTATATATGTAATGAATTCAGTGAAAGGAAGTTGAGGTGTGATTTGAGCTTTGATTCAGAAGTTTGTTCAGGTTTGATAGGTTAGATCCCATTACCTAAAACATGTTTTCTCTTTCCCAGTTTCAGCTTCACCTCCGTCACTGATTGAGCATGGAGGAGAAGTCAAAAAACTGTGGGGTTCCAGAGGATCTGTTTAATGGTTTGAAAGTTACAGATCCCCAGGAAGCGGAGGGTGCTAGCCCTCCAGTTTCTAATGCCGAAGATCACCTTTCTCAGAGCAAACTGCTCCAGGATGTTGAGACCCATCCCCAGGAGGACCAGGGAGAAGAGGAGTGCTTTTATGACCCCAGTGCCTCATTTGAGAAGGAGGAACCACGAGTGGACGAGGTTGAAAACAAACCTGAAAATGATGTGAATTCCTCTGAACTAGATGAAGAATATCTAATAGAACTGGAAAAAAACATGCCCGATGAAGAGAAAAAGGTAAATATTTTCTTTATTGTACGTGATCTGCTACATAAACTGCTTCTTCAAGTGAATAAATGTGTCTGATAGTGTTTCATGGACTGCTTCATCTGTGGTAAAGAGTGACTTGCCAATCTTTGACCTTATTGCTTTAATAGAAATGAATATGAGATAAATCAGTAGCCTTGAGTGTTTCTACTTAGCAAAGAAATTTCCCTTTTTTATGTGAATTTTGAGTTCTTATGTTTGTCCTGTGTCATTGCTTCTAACATGTATATATACCTTTTGCCTTTTTTTTTTTTTTTTTTTTTTTTGACAATCTTATCTATGGTCGTCTGCTGAAATTCCTGTAGTGGACATTTTTTGGTCAGACTTTAGAACTATGGTATGCTGCCTGCTTTATGTTGATTCTTTGTTAACAAAAAGTGACCGCCTGGATATCCTGGTGGGGATTTGGTTACAGAGAGCAGTGGCTGGGACCTGGATCACTTACATATCATTCTTGAGAAACAGAATTGTGTGTGATAGTGGCTATCATTTGTTAAACATCTATATCGTGCCAACCACTGAGCTTAAAATGTTACTTGTGTTTTCATTTAATGTTCGCAGCACGTCTACAAGACATAGGCTGTTAGCATTCCCCATAAGAGAACAGATCTTAGAGTAGTAACTTGCCTAAAGTCACGTATCTAATAAATGGCAGAACTAATTCTCAAACCCAGATCTCTGATTCCAAAGTATAATGTAGAACTTAACAAAAACAGCTATCTTCCTACACAGTAGATACATGAATAAAATATACACGATCCTTTGCTTTGCCCTTGCGCAAGTGACTAAGCAAGCCTTCACTTTGGGAGACAGAGGCTTGGTGACCTCCATATATCCTTCCTCCTGATCTCATAAGCAAGGTTGCCTGAAGAGTCACCGTAGTAACTGAGTTTGTCTGCAGAGAACTTGAATGAGGTTTGTAGCTTATGCCTTTGAACAGCTCACACGCCGAAAGGACTGAGATGGTAAATGTGCAGTGTAAGAGTGGGGGATGGGGAGGAAGTGGGAGGTGAGGAGGAGCATCTTGTCTTTGTCCCTCCTTAAGCAGTTTTCATTGTCAGATCTGCTGGTTTTAACATGCATGTGTTAGCTTTTGTGCTAGTGTGTGCCACCAGCAGAGAAGGATAAAGGGCAAAAAGGAGCCAAGTTCATAACTACCTTAGCAGAAATGACTCGGAAAATTAAATCAAGTACCATTCAATAGCATTAGGGAAACGGTTTTCCAGGAAGTCAGTGTTTGGTTCATTTTTCGTATCACTGGTGCAGGCTTTTTAGAAACATTGATTAAGCATCTGTGTTATAATGTTAGCAATACTGTTCTGATACCTTAATATGTTTTGCCCTGATACAGTGAATTTTTTCCATTGCCATCGGTTTGACAATTGAGTGGTTTGCCTCAAAGTGTTACGTACTCTGCTCCCCATTCTCATTATAGAAGAACTGTTTTTTTCTTTTGGTCTCCTAGCGAGGAAATTCTAAGTTCTATAAATATTTGAATTAATTATTTTGATGCTTATTAATTAAATATTATAAGTAGCATAATACTTTTAAAACTTTTGCTTCCTTTTAAAAATTAGGGTGTCACTTCTATATGATGAAACTGTTTTAAGTTCTAATGTGTTCAGTTCAGAGAGTTTTAACAACTGTATACACTTGTGTCATTCACACCAATTGTAGTATTAGCTATTTTTATGCCGTTTTGATACATATTTTTGTGAAATTACTAGGAAATATGTCTCTTCACATAGGGTTTGGTTTTATAGGTCATCAGGAACAGAGTATCTTTAAGCTTGATTCTTTTAAAATAGGCAGAATTCAGGTAATTAATTCAACAAAAATAAATACAAATGGCCACAAAATGCAAAGACTTTCAGCCTCACTAATAATTTTTATATGCAAATTAAAACATTCTGTCTTATTTTGCAGCACAAAGCACTGATCTGATATTGACAAGAAAATGATGTAGGAACTCATGTACTAATATTGGGAGTTTGAATTGCTGCCTCATTTCTATGGGATATAGATATCAGAGTTTTTGTATGAGCAGTTCTTTAGATCAGGGCTATCAATAGAACCTTCTGTAGTGATGGAAATGTTCTGTTTCTACACTGTCCAATATGGTAGCCATTGGCTACCACATTTTTAAATCATCTGGCTGTTGAGCAGTTGAAATGTGGCTAATACAGCTGATAAGCTGAATTTTTCAATATTTTAATTTTAGTCACACATGGCTAGTGACTACCATATTGGATGGTACAACTTTAAACTTCTGATTCTCTTCTAGTCATTTACTTTAAGGAAGTTACTAAAGATACATGTAGACATATATCATAGAGATATGTTGCAGAATCATTCATAACTTTGGAAAACTAGAACTAATGGTGAACAAAGGGGAATACTTTAAACATTTTTGGCGTATCTTTGTGGTAGTGTGCAATATAGTCATTAAAAAAAGATAAATCTTAGTATTGACATGGAAATAGGCACATAGTTAAATGAATTAAGCAAGTGTGATAAATGATTTACAATAAATATATATTTGGTGTTTGTCCAGCTCCTGACCTAGAGTTCCTAAAACCTTTGTAATTTCCTAAGTGAGAAAAGGTAAAGGTATATTTTGTTATTCATAACAAGCCCCTTTGAAACGCATCTGAGTTACTGTTAATGAAGTGACTTTTGGAAAGCCCCTAAGGATGAAGTCTGGTTGTCAGAATTTGAAGCTCTCAGCCCCACCCCACTCTATCCCCACCTCTGGGGAGGGGAGAGGGGCTGGAGGTTGAGTTAATCACTGATGACCAATGATTAATCAATTGTGTTTACATAATGAAGTTTCCATTAAAAACCCAGAAGGATGGGGCTCAGAGAGTTTCAGAGTTGGTGAACATATGTGCGTTCTAAGGTGACACATCCAGAGGGCATGGAAGCTCAGTGCCCCTTCCCACATACCTTGCCTTATGCGTCTCTTCGATCAGACTGTTCCTGAGTTATATCCTTTATAATAAAGTGGTAATCTAATAAATAAGCTCTTTTCCTGAATTCTGTGACCCGCTCTAGCAAATTAATTGAACCCAAGGAGGTGGTTATGGGAACCACCAGTATATAGCCCATGGGTCAAGAGCAGAGGTGACAGCAGTAGTGTAGATGGACTTGGAGGACATTATGCTAAGTGAAATAAGTCAGAGAAAGACAAATACTGTATGATATCACTTATATGTGGTATCTAAAAAATATAACACACCAGTGAGTATAAGAATAAAGAAGCAGACTCACAGATACAGAGAACTAGTGGTTGTCATTGGGGATAAGGAAGGAGGGAGGGGCAAGATAGGGGTAGGGGATTAAGAAGTACACACTATTATGTATAAAATAAATAAGCTACGGAGGTATATTGTACAACACAGAACATAGCCAATATTTTATAGTAACTATAAATGGAGTATAACCTTTAAAAATTGTGAATCACTGTGTTGGACACCTTCTATATAACTTACATAATATTGTACATCAACTTATATAATACTGTACGTCAACTGTACTTGAATAAAAAAGAAAAAATATATAAACCAAAAAAAAAGAGGCGACACCCTGGACTTGCAGTTGGCATCTGAAGTGGGGATGGGGCCAGACGTGTGGGACTGAGCCTCAACCTGTGGGATCTGACACTGTCTCCAGGTAGATTGTATCAGAATTGAGTTAAATGGTAGTTCACCAGCTAGTGTCCCCTGTGGAGCTGGAGTTGCTTGGTGTGGGGGAAACTTCCATACATCTGGTCACAGAAGTGTTCAGAGTAAGTATTGAGAGTAGAGGAGACACAGAGATGTTGTCCCTTTACAGCATATTATAAAAGTGACAATTCCTTTTAAGTTAAAAACCTATATGAAAACACGTTTATACATGAAAGTTTAGAAGGAGAGACACCAAATTATAAAAAGTGAGTAGCTTTGTGGAGTGTGATTATTGGGCAATTTTTACTTATATTTAATACAATTTTGTAACATTTGCCTTTTTTATAGTAAGCATGTGATACATTTATAATTAACAACAAAAGAAGTTATTACAGTTTGAGAATATAAATAAATAAAAATGAATTCTTTACAACCAGGCTGGACTTTTTGCTAAAAAAAGCACATAAAGCTGACCTTTGAGGATTCAGGAAAGATTTGCTGTCATAGGGTCTGTATTGCTAAATGTACCTAGTATCAATAGCTAAATTCTGTTATTCAACCTGACTTGACTTGCCCCGTGGCTTAGAAGATAATCCGGCCACAAGTGGGTGCCAGCTCTCAGCAGAACTCGTAAATCAAGGATGATGGAAGAGGAAGGCAGTTATGATTTGGTTGAGACATCTCTTAAGGAAAGCACTGTGTATATGTGTGTGTGTGTTTCAGCAGCAGTCTTAACTATTTGTGAAAACTTAAATGTAGACTTGACTACCCAGAGGAATGGGGTTTTATCTAAAATTTGACGTGTACTAGATCTGCAGAGGAAATAAGTGATTCTTAAAGCTTGGCTGAGGTGGCACACCTGGTAGCAGATGAGGATTATTGCTGTAATAATGTTGTGATACAAAGATGCTTGTAGTTTTTGTTGGTGTATAGTTGCTCACAGTATCCTCTTAGATGCTTATAGTTTGGGGACATACAGAATATACTGCACTGTGGGCTGCTTGCCAAAGTGGAGCTCTGAGGCCACACGCATAAGTTCTCTCGGTTCTTGTGCACACGCTGAAGTTTGAGGACCACTGTCATAGGGCCTTGTGCACAGTCTTCCTTCAGTAACTGAATAAGGTTATCTCTTCCCTGAGGGCCAGTAATTGGTCTTACAAGTTACAGAAATCTTGTCTCATTCATTTATTCAGGAAATGTTTGAGTTTCTTCCACATGCCAGGCATTGTTTGAGGCACTTAGGAATACAGTGGTGAAGAAGACGGGATTTCTCATCTCTCATAGGTATATTCTAATTGGGAGGTATGGGGTAAAATGATAAGATGAAGTGATGGAAGGGGTGGGAGTCGGAAGGATCAGGAGGACCATTTTAAACTGATTGGTCGGGAAGGACTTGTCTGGGGAGGTGGCATTTCTGCAAAGACTTGGAGGGAAAAAGGAGTCAAATGTGTGAGGATCTGAGAGGGAAGTGTTCCTTACAAGGGGAGCAGTTAGTCTAAAGGCCCTAAGGTAGCTACAAGCTTGGTGTATTCTTGGCCTACAGGGAGTGGAGGGGCCAGTAGCTGGAGCATAGTGATTATGGAAGAGAGTAGGGCGATGTAATAGGAGGGTCTGATGATGGACCACTTTGTGAGCCATGGGAAGGAATTTGAAGTTTCTTCCAAGTGCAGTAGGAAACAGATGGGTAATTTTAAGCCAGAGTAGAGATGGAATAAAATATTTACATTTTATTGAGTTTTCTGGTTGTGGGGCAGAGAATGAAGGTTGTGGGGCAGGGGTGGTGCAGAGCATTGAGACCAATTAGGGCCTAATCCGGTATCCTGGGCAAAGATGATAGTAGCTTGAACTGTGGATCAAGTGAAGAGAAATGAATGATTTCGGATATATTCTGGAGGTGGAGTTGACATACTGGTGGATTCAATTGGGAGGGCTGGTGTGAGAAATTAGCTTGATTCCTTGGCTTCACGTACTGGGTAGATGGTGATGCCCTTTATGAATACAGAGAAGATGGAGGGGCTTTGAGTACTTCGGGGATGTGGTGATTTAATTCTTGCCTGCATATGAAAAAGATTTGTAAGGCCAAATGGAAATTTTGTTATTTTGATGGGTTTGCTCCCTGGTGCCAGTTGTTTGCACACAGCATTCATTTACAAATAGATACATACATAGATCCATTTAAGCAAGGGATATAGAAGTCTGTTGCTTGGTGAACTTGGACTCAGAGCACATAGTTAATGGGATTTTAAAACATTTTCCTTGGGTTCTGAAACTGAAAAGGATTGGTCTTTCCTTTAACACTGTTTAACCTCCAGCCAAGAGCCACCATTGAAGTACTGGTTTAGAACCGAAGTTCTCTTATCAAGTCTTCCCTAGTTCTCTCATTTTTCTTAAATCCCACATTTCTTGATCCTTTTGATTTCCATGTTTCTGCTACCTCACTGCATTATTTCCATAATCATATCAGTGTAACAGTGGGCATGTTTGCAGGGAACAATTCTCTTGTTGCTTCTAGAAAGTTTTCAGTAACTTTTCTGTAGTGGCCTGCATATTCTTATAATTAACTTCATGAGAAAACCCTCTCTGATTTGTTGTTTACCTTTTATTTCCTTTCTAATGGGCATCCTTTTGAACTAAGGTTCCCATATTTACTAATTTCTTAAAAGAGTTTTAACAGTATTGGGTTTAAAATGAATGCTTCTGACAAGGAATTAAATAAAATCCTAGAATTTAACAGCTGGAAGGGCCTTAGATTTCTGATGCTGAGTTTAAACCAGGGAGGTAAGGGTTGTTTACTCTAAAACATTTGGGAGTTATTTGCTGATGATATGGTTAAAGTAGCATTCAGTGTTTCCTGTGTTTATTAAGGAAGATCTCTTTGTGTAGATCAGTGGTTCTCAAACTTTATTGTGGCTAAGAATCACAGGAAACTTACCGTACAAATCCCTGGGAAGTGTCTGATACCACAGACTTGTGAAGTGGCAGCCAGAAATCTGCTTTGTTAACAAGTATCTCCAGGTCATTTTTTTTTTTTTCATTGAAGTGTAGTTGATTCTAAAATACTGTGTTAGTTTCAGGTACAGCATAGTGATTCAGCTATTTTTTTTTTCCTGATTATATTCCATTATAGGTTATTGCAAGATATTGACTATAATTCCCTATACTCTGCAGTAAATCCTTGTTGCTTATCTCCCAGGTCATTTTGGTGTGGGTAGAACTGTGGCCGCAATTTGGGAAACAGACAGCTAGACTGACACAGGTGACTAAGCTCCCGAAACAAGAAGTATTGGCTAACCAGTGTACTGACTGCATCCAGCATCAAAAGATGAGCTTACTAACGGGATGTTTTCTTTTACCGTGATCTGTGCTTAAGGTCAGAAAAAGAAAAAAATGACTTTTGGGGCAGAATTTAAACAGTACCAAAATAAGGAAATTTATTTCTATTAAATTGAGTTTTGGAAAATGGAATTTTCTGAGTTAAGAAACAAAGTATTTCCATGATCAGTTATCTTTCCTCAGAATGATAAGATTTAGTGAGAGTCAGGTTCTGGCTACAGCTTAAATCTAGAGCTCCACCCTCCCAGCTCCAAGCCAACTTCTGAAAAAAGTGACTCGTGGAAAGAGTGAATATGTCTGTATGTATAAAGCAAATGATGTCTGATTTGAAAGAAAACAAAACTGAAGCTTTGGTTCCCTTTTTAATGGTAATTCCCTTCAGAATCATTTGTATGACTGGTGTCTCTAACCCTTTCGGTGTGTAGTTTTCTTAGCACACCTAGGTAGGACTGAAGCAGAAAGTTTTGTTGGATGTGCTTCCATTTTTCAGCCCTTTAGCAAGTAATGCAGTTTTTCAAAATCCTCCTTTTTACTCAGATGTGATTGAGTTCTGCCTGCTGTGCTTGACTTAAAAGTTTGTGCTGTTTTATATTGTCGCAATTACTTTACGAAGCTGCAGGGGGAAGCAGAGAGCTACTGATAGATTTACAATATGGAGATTAACTTGGTGATGTGAACCTCTTGGTTTTCTCCTGTTGTCTGTTAAACACATGCTTACTATAGAATTATTTAATTAAGATTTTTTTTTAATTTACTTAATGCAAGTTTGTATCATTTAACAATGAAAGAAGGGTCATACAGTTGTAAGCTCCAAGTCAAGTGTGTTTATGTTGTGTTCACTGACCTAAAGTATAGGGAATGTCCCTGGCCAGCTGTTGCACTGAGAGGGTCAGGGTCTTTGGTGGTGAGTGGTTTTTTATGATTAGTAAGGGAATGAAGGAGCACCTTCTGACACTTTTACCAAGTTACAGCAGTATTTAAAGTTGTTTCAGTTGGAGTTCTCTAGAATTTTGAGTCATAGTTAGAAAGCCATTCTCCACATTGAGGTCAAAGAGGTATTCACCTGTTTTCTTCTAGTACTTACATGGTTTCACTTTTTACATTTAGGTCTGCAATCCTCTTGGAGTGTGTTTTTGTGTATGGTGTGACATAGCAATCTAATTTTTTCTTCTTCCAAATGACTGCAATTTATCCCAGCACCATTTGTAACAGTCCATCTTTGCATCAATGATCTAGTGAAATTTTAGTATCAACTAAGACCAAATTTATATCCTTTCCCAAATGCTCATCTTCTTCCTGTTTTTCAGATTATCAGATATATATTTATAGTGGCATTATTTATCAAAACAAAGAACCTCATTTAGACAAGGTTGGATCACCAAAGATTTGAATGGTAATCAAATTTTTAAATAACTGGAGAACTGTTTAGTTTAAAAGTACAGAAGCATGCTGTTGAGATGGTTTTCTGCGGTATAATATTTCAGTTTCATCTTTAAGAGTACATTTCCTCCATGTGATGGGGGAACTTCTGCATTTTACTCTATAATCCAAGAAATTAATTTCCTGGAAAATAGAGTAAAATAAAAGACCTTGAGCATCCCTGTATTTGTGAGGGCAAAGAGTAGGTTTTAAACACTTGCAAATTGAATTCATACACCTGCAGGGAACCCATTTTGCTAACTCAGTGGAAAATGGCCTTGGATTAACTGTAGAATAAAAACCCAAGAACTGTGATGCAAGTCCCTGATTCAGTGAGGTAGAGGTTATTTTTAACGTAGGTCTCAAAATGACTATGGATCAGATCTCTGGGACTCAGTGACATGTTCTGGAGGAGTGTCATCCTCTTTTCAAGTGCCCTAATTCTTGGTAGCAAGGGAATTTAAAAAATGACGTTTTCTTTAAGACCGAAGCATATGAGCTCTGTGCTTACTACCTTTTTACAGGAGTTCCTGTGTCTTGCTCACTTACTTCTTCCTGCAAACAATTCTTTATTTCCATACCTGTGGAAGACAATATAGTCTTGCGATTAAGAGCATGAAAGGTTAGACAACTCTGTCCCAGCTTGGTGCGAAATGGGATAATAATAGTACCTATCTCACAAAGTTATTGTGAGGATTAAATGACTAGCACATAAAAGCAATCAGAGAGTGTTAGTTATAACTAAGTCAGAAATCAACACTGAGTGTAGACTGCGAAATGCTTAGGGGTCTGGAACCTTGAAGATCTCTTGAGAGTCAGTTCTGGACACATTTTTTCCCCAACGTGGTAAGCATAAATGGATATTACAATTTTTTGGAAGCGTACTAACCTCAGTCAGTTATCTATAAATTATCCTTCAAGTTAATTCATGGACAGTAGATTGAGTGCTTGGGGATATGGGGTTGGGGTGCGAGAGAGGGTGTTACAGATTTGGAAGGGGCACATGGGAAACTTCTGAGGTTCTGGCAGTTTGTTCTCTTTCTTAATCTTAGTAATTATATGGATGTATATTTTACAGCAATGTGTTAGGCTATACTTTGTTTTGTGTATATTTCTCCATATTTATTCCTATCAGTTTCTGATAGTGAGATACTGAAATTTTTAACAATTGAATGGTGGATTATTTTTCTCCTTTGAATTCTTTTTCTGTATGTATTTTATAACTCTGCTGTTAGGTACATTTACATTTATTGCTGTTATGTTTTCTTGATTTATTGATTCCTTTATTATCATGAAATCATTCCTTTTTTGTCTCTAGTAATATTTCTTGTGTTAAAAACTTTTTTCTGATACTTCTATAGACATCAGTATAGACTAAATGTTTTCATCCCCCCCCCGAATTTGTATCTTAAAAACTAACTCCCAATGTGATAGTATCAAGAGATGGAGCCTTTGGGAATAATTAGGTCATGAGGGTGGAACACTCATAAATGGGGTTAGTACCCTAATAAGAGACCAAAAAAACTTCCCTTGGCCGTTCTGTCATGTGACGTTAAAGCAAGAAGACTCTTATGAGCCAGGAAGCAGGCCCTCACTAGACACTGAATCTGCCAGTGCCTTGATCTTGGACTTTCAGAACTGTTAGAAATAAATGTTGGTTATAAGCTACCCAATCTGTGGTACTTTTGTGGTAACAGCCCAAACTGACTAAGACAGCCACTCTCCTCTCGTATGGTGGTTATTTGCATGATACATATTTTCCATCCTTTTCCTTTCAACCTGTTTGTGTCTTTGAATCTAAAGTGTGTCTTATAGACAGCATATGGTTGAATCTTAAATCCAGTCTGACAGTCTCTGCCATTTGATTGGGGTGTTTAGTCCATTCACATTTAATGTGCTTATTGACATGGTTGAATTTATTACATCAGCCATATTGTCTTCCATATGTTCCATGTCTTTTTTATTCCTGTTTCTTTTATTGCCTTCTTTTGTGTTAGATAATTTTTTTAGTGAACCATTTTAACATTTCTAATTTTTCAACTGTTTCTTAGCTAAATTTTTTTAGTGGCTGCTGTATGGATTACATTATACATCTTATTACAGTCTATTTTAGTTTAATTTGATGTAATTCTAGGGGAAGATAGAAACTTTGCTTCAGTATAGCTCCATTTCCTCCCCATTCCTTTGTGCTACCATTGTCATAAACATTATATCAAAATATTTTGTAAACCCAATCATGTAGTGTTATAATTGTTATTTTATATAATCTTTGTTTGAAATTAAAAGAAGGGAGAAAATAATATATTTATAGAGCCTTTGATGTATTTACCATTTCTAATGCTGTTCATTTCTTCGTATAGATTTACCATCTGGTGTCATCTTTCAGTCCAAAGGACTTCCTTTAGTGTATCTTGTAAGGCAAGTTTGGTAGCAGTAAATTCTCCATCTTCATCTCTGAATGTCTTTATTTTGCCTTCATTTTGCAGTATGGTTTTGCTAAATATCTACTTCTTGGTTGACGGTCTGTTTTTCTTTCACCATTTTGAATATGTCATTACACAGCCCCTGACCTTCATTGTTTTTGGTAAGAAACTAGATATTAATAGTTCTGTTGTTCCATTATACATGGTAAGTTTTTTTTTAACTTTTTTTATTGAGTTATAGTCATTTTACAATGTTGTGTCAAATTCCAGTGTAGAGTGCAATTTACATACATTCATTGTCACATTCTTTTTCACTGAGAGCTACCACAAGATCTTGTATATATATTTCCCTGTGCTATACAGTATAATCTTGTTTCCTGATAAGTTGTCTTTATCTTGTTGCTTTCAGATTTTCTCTTTGTCTTTGAACAGTTTGACTCTGGTGTCTCTAGATTTGGATCTATGTGTTTGGGTTCACTGAGTTTCTTGGATCTGTCAGTTAACATTTTTTATCACAATTTTAAGATTTTCTGTCATTATTTTTTCAAATATTTTTTCTCTTTCTCTTCTTCTGGGACACTCATCCCATATATTGTAAAGGGTCTGTTCATTTTTTTTCCATCTTTTTTCTGCTCTTTGTTCTTCACATTGGTTGTCTGTTGCTCTAACTTCAAGTTTACTTATTTCTCATGCCAATTTGAATATGCTGTTGAGCCTGTCTATGAATTTTTCATTTCAGTTAGTGAACTTTTCAACTTTTTAAATTTTGTTTTTCCTTTTAGATAATATGTGTCCCTTTTTTGTGGTTCTCTGTTTTTTAATCATCGTCTTCATGCTCTCATTTAAGCCTTTAAAGACATTGCTTTTAGTTCTTTCAACAAATTTAGTCACTTTTGAGTCTGTTAGATCTCATATCTGTGTTTACTCAGGTGTTTCTATTGACCACTTTTTTTTTTTCTGATTATGGGTGAACTATTCCTGTCTCTTTGCATGTCTTATAATTTTTTGTTGAAACTGAGCATATTAAGTAATATTGTAGCAGCTCTGACCTCCACCCCATGCTCACCCCCCAGATAGTTTCTGTTGCTGTTTTGCCTGTCTGCTCCTTTGTTTAGTAATTTACCTGTATTGGAGTTCGAGTTTTTTGAGCTTGAGCCGGCCATTCTCCTTGCTTGGCCTTGTAATAAATCTTTCTCTGCTCTAAAAAAATGTTGTTGTTGTTGTTGTTGTTGTTGTTGTTGTTGTTGTTGTTGTTGTTATTTGCCTGTACTTAAGCTGTGCAATTCATTTCCTCTGGGATATGTGGCCACTGATGGCTCTGCTCAGTTGGGTTTTGTTTTTGTTCTTGTTTTTATTTTTAAGTCTGGCTTTCTTGGGGTTGCTTCTGTTTCTGCACAACTTAGTGGTCATCCAGTAACTGGTCAGAGATTTATGTTCGAATACTTCAAATCGATAAGGCTCCTACCTCCTGTCAGTGGATCTGTGTGTGGGTGTAAAAGTATATTCCAAGTTCAGATAGTTTTCAAGTCTGCCCCAACTGAACCCTCTTGTGTCTCCCCTGCACACAGCCTCCTGATAGAACAGGATGTGTTGAATAATTTCAGTCTTCTCCATCCTTTCCAAGTGTGCACAAGAACTCCAGTCAGCCCAGGAAATTTGAAGAGCTTAGCAAGTGCCTCGATGACTGTCTCTTTTTATATCTCCCTGTTACATAGTTCTGTCTAGTCCATGGGTCCGTTACTTGCCCAACCAGGGCCTCAGCCACAGATTAGTAGAACCCCTGACCGTCCCCATTTGCTTGCCACTCAGATTGCAGCACCCCTGGGCATGGGTTATTTCACCCTCTTAGAATCAAGTCAGCCTCGTCCAGCCGTGAACCCGCTGGTTATTCACAGCCTGCCTTGCTGGGTTAGAATTACAGCATTGAATGGTGAGAAGAAGCGGTCTCTAGCAAGTACGCCACAGATTTCCATGGTTATCTCCTCATGCTCAGTAGTTTTTCATGAATAACGATAACTCACTTTTTTATAAACCTTTAGTCAGTTTCCAGGACTCTGAAATAGTTGTTTTTGATCTTTTTGTCCAGCTTCATAGTGGCTTTTAGGTTAGAGGATTTGGCAGCCTCCTCATTTAGCCACATCAGAAGTCCCACCTAGTATTGAGTTTTGAACTGTGTAAATATTCTACATGTTCAGATATTTAAATTAGAGAGGATAAGGAAAATTAAGCCTTAAAATGGATTACAGACAGAAAAAAATTAATGGATCTGTTATCAGATTGATTCCATATTAACATAACTGTATCCAATTGATTACATAGAGAAGATAATTCCAGTAACTTCGGACATAGTACTCTGGCTGTACACCCTTAGTAGGTTATATTGTAAAGTCAGAAAGAACTGCAGTAAAATCTTGAACTTTACATTGTAGGTTATAGGTAGTGATATTCATGTAGTAATTTTGAAACCTTTTTGTTTATTATAGAATAGAGCAAAGGAGAAAATATATTGCCATGCCTGGGAACCAGTTTTTACTGTGGGAGTTGGCGTGGTTTTCACTTTCATGAATACGTATATACAAGATTTGACTTGTATGTTATTTTCTGACTTCTGTGGTTTTTGTTTTGCTTTGCTTTGTTTTTTTTTTTTTTTAAGATGTATTTCCACGGATATCTTCACTGAGAGGGCCTAAAACCAGTGACTCCTTAGTAACAGTGAACATACTGGCACCTAGACCTTGGTTTCTAAATACCATTCCCCACTGAAAGAATCCAGGACTCCTTGGAGAAAGCTGACTCCAGGTCCAAGGAAAGCAGAGTAGAAAGTATTGCACCTGAAATATAACGTACACCTGTAGCAAAGCCCACCCTTAGTGGGACAGATCCAGGCAAAGGTTTATGCAGATCCTGGAAGTGAGCTGAGCAGACTTAGGCAGGAAATCTGGAGCACAGTCTAAAAGGGCCCCATGGGAGGAAGGGTGCAGTCAGAAGAGGACCTTGACGGGGCCCTCTTGCCCAGGGATGTGCAGTGTTCTTCAACCCAGAAAACCATTTAAGCGTTAGGTAACGTTCCAGACTTTCTGCAGTGCTTTTTTATTCTCTTATAATTTTAAAAAATACTCTGTGAGGTGGAATTGAATTGCCAAATTAGAGGCATTACGTTCAGTCTGTGTTCAGAGGAAGATCATGTGGGGAAGGAAGTGAAAGGTACTCCTGGGGAGGAGATAAGGTTTGTGCCAGACTTTGAAAACAGGAAAATGTGCTTTGGGCAATTGGAAGGAAAATGTAGGGGGAAACAAAGGCATTCCAAGGTGGGTGGATAAGCAAAAGAATGAAATGAAGAATAAAAGATGGGAAGATCGGACTGTCTGGAAGAGAGGACTTGTGTAGTCCTGGGAGATAAGGTTGAGTGGGTTGGAATAGAAGTTTGTTGTGAAGAATAAGAGATTTCTGAATCTTGATTTCTGTTACCTGTAAAATAGGTCAATACCTCCCTCCTACTTCTCAGAATTGTCTTGAAAAGCAAATGAGCTAATGTATGTGATCACAGATTTTAAGTAGTGGAGTGCTATCCTGATATAGGTTATATACTGCTTTGACTACCAGGCTGAGAAGTTTGTGGTCGTAGTAATTATTGAAATAAACTCCATTCATCAACGGCATTGTCTGCTTAGGGTTTTCCTTGACAATTCCTGTGACGATTTACAGTGCAGAGTAATGTCGCTATTCCCCACCCCCCACCCCCGAGTTTTCAGTGACTGGGAGAAATACTGAGTAAAGAGGCCTGTAACATTTCTTTGGCTCCCATTCTTATGAAAATATAATTCTGGAACAGATGTTTCCCAGTGAGGCCTCTCTAGAATGTGTTAAAAAGGCATTGTGGAGGCGTGCGAGAGGACTCCTAACCAAGTTAGACCAGAACCTGAAAGATTTGCACCTGAGAATGCAGCAGAATCCCAGCACTGCCAGTTCATTTATGTGTGAATGCTCCTGGCACTCAGCGTGCTAAGTCAGACCTAACGCACTGTAAAATCTGTCCTTGGATTCCAATAACATTACACAGGATGTGTGCCATCCTTTGGAAAAAAGGGATGTTCCAGCAGCAGAATAAATCCTAGTCTTTGTACTGGGATCAAGTTAGTCTCTTGGCACCGCTGAGAGAGTGCAGCTTTCTCTTCAGAGTGCTATTTTTAGCTGTTTCCTAGGAGATGGTCAGCATGATATTGATAATTGCATTAATCCTCAGTTTATACAGTCTGTGGAAGCAGCAACTCTTTTCCATTGTTTACTGCTCACTGGGTCACTGAGTTGTGATTTATCAGTTGAAAGAATAAAATGCCTTCCTTAGAATAATTGGCCTTTGAAATCCGTTCTGGAGCGTATCTCTCTGCTCATTCAGCTTTTAGGCCAACTTACAAGGGCACCGTGAGCTTTTCTCGGGCTGCCTGCTCAGGCTGGCTCTTATCAGTAATTCCTTCTGGGTGTACCTTGGATCTAGGCTTTTCCCATTGGGATCTTAATGTTCTAAATTTACCAAATGATGATTAAACTCTTAACACACACACACACACACACACACACACACACACACACACACACACACACTCTCTCTCACTCTCTCTCTCTCTCTCTCTCTCTCTCTCTCTCACACTCTCATGCACACTCACTCACTCAACACTCACTCACACTCTCACACTTCACAAGAGCCTGGTCTGACAGTCTAAGTGACTCATTCATGTTCATAGAACATTCCTGATAAGTTGGCACTGGAGAACAGATTATAGATCAGAAAGTAGCTTGAAACTAGAGTTAAAGCAGAGAGATTGAAAATTGTTAATGGGTGGACATTAAACTAATAACTTGATGAGTTGCTCTTCTCTAAAGAATTTTTATTTTTGATGTAACTGTTTTTAAAAAATATATTACAGACCTTTCAGACCTGTGATGCATTTATTCATGTGATCATATAATTTTCTCTTTTAACTTATCAACATGCTACCTTGCATTAATATATTTTCTAATGTGAAACCAACTTTTCATTTACAACTTTATTAGCCAGTGACATATGCAGGGGGCTGTTTTTGTGTGAATTTAAAATTGATCGAATGAATTTGCTAATATAGGGTTTTGGTTTTACCCTAATTGAAATCATTTTAAAACTTTTTTAATTAAAACATTTTTTCATACCTCTTTATCCATTTCTCCTGCCCCCACCCAAGCCCTGACCTATGAACTTAGTGGGGTTTTTGTTTGGATTTGTTGTTTTGTTTAGACTACACGTATAAAAGAGAGCATATGGTGTTTGTCTTTCTCTGGCTTACTTCACTTAGCACAATGCCCTTGAGATCCATCCATGTTGTCGCAAATGGTAAGATTTCATTCTTTGTTATTGTTGAATCATATTCCATTGTCTACATATACCACAGTTTCTTTATCCATTCATCCATTGATGGACACTTAGGTTGTTTCTGTATCTTGCCTGTTGTCAATAACGCTGCAGTGAACATGGAGGGGCAGATATCTTTTTGAGTTAGTGTTTTCATTTTCTTCAGATAAATACCCGGGAGTGGAATTGCTGGATCATATGATGGTTCTATTTTTAATTTTTTGAGGAACCTCCATACTGTTTTCCATAGTGGCTGCACCAATTTACATTCCCACCAACATTTCACAAGGGTTTTCTTTTCTCCACATTCTTGCCAACAGTTATTTCTTGTCTTATCAATAATTGCTATTCTGACAAGTGTGACGTGATACCTCATTGTAGTTGTGGTTTGCATTTCCTTGACGATTAATGATGTTGAACATCTTTTCATGTACCTGTTGGCCACGTATGTCTTCATGTCTTCTTTGGGAAAATGTCTATTAGATCTTCTGCCCATTTTATGTAAGGTTGAGGGTTTCTTGCTATTAAGTTGTATGAGCTCTTTATGTAGTTTGGCTATTAACCCCTTATCAGATAGATGCTTTGCAAATATTTTCGTCCATTCATTTTGTTGATGGTTTCCTTTGCTGTGCTGAAGCTTTTCAGTTTGGTGTAGTCCTACTTGTTTATTTTTGCTTTTGGTGTCAGATTCAGAAAATCATCACCAAGACCTGTATCAAGGAGCTTACTGCCTTTGTTTTCTTCTAGGAGTTCTGTGGTTTCAAGTCTTATTATGTTCAAGTCTTTGATCCATTTTGAGTTTGTTTTTGTGTATGTTATAACATAGTGGTCCATTTTCATTCTTTTACATGTGGCTATCCAGTTTTCCCAGGACCATTTATTGAAGAGACTGTTCTTTCCCCATTGTATATTCTTGGCTCCTTTGTCATAAATTAATTGACCATATATATGTGGGTTTATTTCTGGGCTCCCTGTTCTGTTCCATTGATCAATGTGTTTTTATGCCAATACCATACTGTTTTTTAATTACTGTAGCTTTGTAATGTAGTTTGAAATCAAGGAGCATGATGCCTCCAGCTTTGTTCTCCCTTGTCAAGTTTGCTTTGTCTGTTTGGAGTTGAAATAATTTTTAACAGGATTTGTTCTGGAGTTTTCTTGGCTTCCAGCATCCAATCCCCCCTCCTGTGTGGAGGAATTCCCTTGTGCTGTAATCTTGCTGAGTGGCAGCCGCCCATGTCCCTCACTCCAGTCTCTGACTGCCGAGTCATGTCACCTACACTTGGCTCATTGGATGCTTCTGACCAAAACTTTAAATCTGGATAGGGCAAAGAAAAGGGAGTGGTTAGAATTTATTGGCTGCTATTACAGCCCTGTCTTGACCAGTCTCTTCCACTGGAAGGCACTTAGTGTTTTCTTGCGTCTTGACTTAACAGAGCTGCCTCGAGTCCTGCCTGTTCTCTAAACCTATAATTTAGGTCTCCATTGATTGTGTGAGCCCCACAGTAGCATTCCAGTAAATACGCCCTTCAAAAATTTTATTTGCCTGAGATAGTCTTTTTGCTTGCATCCAGAAATCCTGACCAATACAACAGAGGACCATTACAACCCAAGCACCTCTCTCTTGGGTAGTACTAGGGAAATGTGGCCTGATTTTAATATTTTGATTGCCATCACCACCACCCATTTTATTTTTTCTGTATTCCCTTAGAGTAGCCTCTCCTTAAGCCAAAAGAAAAATACCGTATGATATCACTCATATGTGGAATCTTAAAAAAAAAAAAAAGACAAATGAACTTATATATAAAACAGAAACAGACTCACAGACATAGAAAACAAACTTACGGTTATTGGTGGGGAAGAGGGTGGGAAGGAATAAATTGGGAGTTCGAGATTTGCAGATACTGACTGGTATATATAAAATAGATAAGCAAGTTTATGCTGTACAGCACAGGGAACTATATTTGATATCTTGTAGTAGCTCATGGTGAAAAAGAATATGAAAATGAATGTTATGTATATTCACGTGTGACTGAAGCAATGTGCTGTACACCAGAAATTGACAACATTGAAAACTGACTATACCTCAGTAAAAAAAAGAGTAGCCCTTCTTTAGATATGTTGTATCTTAAAATGAATTATTTTATCTGTTGAACATCTGGCACATAATAGATACCATAAAAATTAGATTCAGTTTATACCTACCTTTTAGTTTCTTTGTTGAGATTCATCAAGTGCTCTATTTCATCCTAGAGGATAATAATAAGGTATTTGGAAAGTACCATGGTCTCAACAGCTCACTTACAAACTTTGTCCAGAGACATAATATTTTTAGTTTGGTTCCTAATCTTGGAAGTACCAATTGTTTAGGCTCCCAGCTTGTACTGCGGATGAGAAAGCCTGTTAAGTGTATTTCCTCCCTTTGAAGCTTTTATTTAGTCAGAAACTTAAAGAATGAAGGAAGAGATTTTTGGAGTTTTCTTTCTTTGTTTGTTTTAATGCTGTCAAAAGTGGCAGGCAGACACTTGTGCCAGTTCTGCTGGTGCTGACCACGTTGTTAAGATGTTCGGGGCTGAAAGCACAAAGGGATCTGCACGTGTCGTCTTTGGTCTACAGAATGGCATTCACTCTCTCTTTGAGTTCAGTGAGTGCTTAGCCATCTGTGTGAATTTCTGACTTGTTAGTCTGACTTGTTAGAAGCAGCTAAGAAAAGAGATTTATCTGAATTTCTTCAAATTTCCCTGTGTTAGCCTGCTAACAGCATATGCTCTGACCCTGTGAATAAGACTCGTTTCCCCATAGTGCACTCTGCCAGCGCACTGTATGTCTCCTTCATGACACAAACTGTAGTTGTAGCTAAATAAGTATTAAGTTGCTTATTTTACAGAAATAATAGCCTATTATTTATTGAGCCCTTATTTGCCCATCAGTATATTGGGAGCTTTATATACATTGTCACATTAATTCATAAATCTATTAAAGCCTCAGTTTTTAGATGAAGAAACTAAGACTCAGAAAGATCTGGAACTTGTCCAAGATCATACGATTAATAAGTAGCAGATCTAGAATTTGAATTTGTAAGGGTAAGCATACCAGTGGGTATGTTGTTCAGTTTCATTTAGAGTAAACAGAAATTACCATTCTGTGCAAAAGCTAGAAACAGAAAACCTAGGTTTTGTCTCTTAAACGTCAGGATGCAATTGATGATGAGCCAGATGGTTGTGTGTTTTTCTCTATATCTGTTTGAGATTTAATGAAACTGACCCAGTTCTCGAAAATCAGGCTGCTGCCTATGCAACGGGCTAACGTGTAGCGAAAGCTGACCTTTTGTTCACTGACAGTGATATTCTGAGAATTATGTCATTCTCTGATCTCTTTCAGAAAAGGAGAGAAGAGAGCACTAGACTAAAGGAGGAGGGAAATGAGCAGTTTAAGAAAGGAGGTAAGACACCTACTTGAGCACTGATGCTGGGCATCTTGAAGAAACACCAAAGAACGTTTGGAAACAGCTAGCAAACCTAAACTGCTGACAATGCCATGTTGCCTCCCAGCACCTTGGAATTCTGTTTTTTACCAGGTCCACATTTTCTCAGTGGACAGTGATCGGTTACCACGTGTCACTAGGCACAGGCGTAGTTTTTCTTTTCTATAATCTATTGCCTGTAAACCCAGAAATTAGGAGGAAAAACTCTTGAGCTGTTGCTTTGGAAAGCTCTCAGTTGGAATGTTAAAAGGCTGTTGGCCGCACTGCTGTCAAAGCAGGGCCCCCCTTCCTAACTTGCGGCAGTGCTGTAAAGACTGGCCGGTGGGTCCCCCACGGCCTGGGGAAGGGGTTCACTTAGGCTCTGGCTGCTTTTTCATGTGCCTCTTTCTGTGGCTGCCTTCAGTAGAGAGATGGCCTCCATGTCCTGCATTTCCTGTATTTGCTTAGAAAGAAGTTGGGTTCGTTTGAGGGAAGTAGTTGATCTTATGGTAGCTTTCTGTCATGTTTCAAGACTGTATATGCTTAGAAATCTGGGAGTAGTAACATTTTCCCCTACTTACTTTTAACTTAAAAAAAATTTTTTTTCCCTTATATCCTGGTTTAACAACCATCACTTCTTTTTTTTTAAGTGAACTAAATGGTTACAATTTCAAAAGCATGTTTCTTTGTATTTTAGTATTAAATATTTCAAACCTGAGAAGTGAGTAGGCAATTTTCTTTTAGTACCCTGACCATAATTCTGTGTATGGCAATGAATATATAAATTTATCACCATTTTCTCTTTTAAGGTGTTTAGTCAGCTACTGATTTTTACATTGTTGCTTTTAGCTCCATAAAATGTCCCTCCAGACATTTCCTGGAAACAGTTTTAGCCAGGTTGACTCCATGAAAGCACGCTGTCTTTAATGAAAATATATACATAGGATTTTTTTCTTCCTCTCAGGGCATTAAACCCAGATTTTATTCTCTTTCATCTGTCCAGTTCCCTAGTTCCCTTTCAAAAAACTTACTAAATTGATAAACCACTTGAAAGGTAAGCGTTAGAGCATTTTATTGGAGACCTTTGTCCCGTGAATGGAGAGCTACGCCTTGTGAGACCCTTTGGAATACAGAGATACCAGGAGTGAAGTCATAACGATCTCTCATATTTTACCTTATCCTCAGATTATATGGAAGCCGAAAGTTCTTACAGTCAAGCCCTTCAGATGTGTCCATCCTGCTTCCAGAAAGACAGGTCTATTCTGTTTTCAAACAGAGCTGCTGCAAGGATGAAACAGGTATGTACCTTTGACCTTTCCTTTTTAAGAAGCACGTGAACTTGCAGTGTTTTCGTAGGCTAGCTTCTCTCCAGAAACAAGCACAGAGACTTCAAAGCTGCTGCCTCTCTTGTCCTGCCCACACATTACCCTGATGTAAAGGGCACAGGCAGGATAGAAAAATATTTTGAAAAACTTGAGTCGGATTACTGTTCACATTCCTCATTAAAGTGGCTGAGTGAACACTTTCATGGAAGGAAGCTGGCAAAGTTTCCACCAAACTAGGGCAGGTTAGTGAAGCAAAGAGCCAAGTAGCGCATGGCCTGGAACAGCTGATAGCTGCTTATTCTAGGCCTCTGGGATTCCAGATAAAGACTCAAAGGGTCAGGAAACACTAATTAAAAGTCTGGACTTCAAGGTGCTTATTCCTGAGATTCTGTTTTTCTCAGAAAAGTATGGACACAGGGAAACATCCAAGAGTTGGGCGGAGAGGTACCCTTAAATGCAAAATGGGTGTCAGGGAAAGTTCAGAAGTATTTTGTAAGTCCAGAGGACTGAGAACCTGGTATAGCAGGGTGAATGTAGAGTAGATAAGAGTGCAGTTATATTTGTTTGCTGTTGTGTTGGTCTTAAAAGTTAGATTTGTTGTGGTTTGTCTGATATTCCTGTTTAGTTAACGTGGTAAATCTTGCTGGACAGAAATGATGAGAATTTGAAAAGAAAAAATTACCACTTGTTTAACTGTGGCTACTAATATTCAAAACACAAAGTGTAGGGTTTTTTTTCAACACACCTTTAAGCGACCACGAAGCCAGCCCAGTATTAAGTGAAGTGGTTTTCTGTCTGTCTGTTTAGATCAGGTATCCATGTCTCTTTCTTTTTGACGTTGCCTGAATTTCACTAGTGCCTCTACCAGAGTCACCTAGTATGACCAGCTTTTTTTTAAGGGTGTGGGGGGAGGTGCTTGGATGTTTAGACATGCAGAAAGTCTTTTTTTTTTAATCCAAATTTATGTTTTATTATTGGATTCACTCTCCAAGGTGAAAATGTTTTTAGAATGATTGATGTGGCATCATGGGAGAAGGAATAACTCTATAGTATACAAGCAGACATTTTGTATTAGAGGTTCTAAAGCAACTATTTTAAGTTTATTTAAAACAGTATTCATTAATATATTTTGCCATCGATCAGAATTCACAGCCAACACCTTTTACATTTAGCTGGAAAATTCTGATCTTTTGCTTTTGCCTCTGAGACATCCTGCCACGTTCTTAGGCTAGAAGTTGTCATTGTGAAGTGGAATCAGGGATACCTTCAATATCAGAGAAAATGTACCATGCTCATCTGGCTCCTGGGATTTGGGGTTCTTTGTTCCCACGATTGCCGAGTTAACGGTGTTGCTAGGGATGGGCTAACGTAATCAATTGGTTCTTGAGTTAGGAAAATGTATGGCCTTGCTAGTCTTTTGCCTGTCACATCTGAAAAGAACTCAAAAGACTTCTGTGACTGTTTCCTGTACATAGGATAGGTTTGTTAGTGGGGTTTTTCGTTTGTTCTTTTAACTTGCATTCATAATATTTTAAGAAGATTCTAAAATTATAGACTTGGAAACTTCAGGATTAATGCACTGAAGTGATTTAAGGAGCATATTCTGAGTTTGGGAAGGTGATGGGTTAACTGCTTAAGTTTCTGAAAGGCAGGTATGCGGCCTCAGCACCCCTGACTTGGGTGCGCCTGGCCAGGCTTTCTGTTTCATGTGTGAGAGGGCAGAGGCAAACTGGAGTTAGGGCAGAGTTTCATTTCAGCTGTAGGCCAGGCTACACAAGAGAGCAGCCAAAGCCCTAAAAAAAAAATAAGCTCTAAAAATAGTTTCTTAGGGGCACAGTGGATACCACCCCCAACATTTATACACATAAATTGTAAAGATTTACTCCTATTTCAGAAACTTTAAAATATGAAATTGTGTGTCTTAGATTTATAGGACTCTGATAAGTCTGGAAAATATGGACTTACAGATTTCTTTACCACAGGACTTAGAGCTTTTAATATGTGAATTGCTTGATAAGCATTGGGAGAGATAATATAGTTAGTGTTTCCCAGATGACTCGAACCTTTTTTGCTTATTGTGGGTAAAATACACATGACACAAAATTGACCATTTTAAAAGTATACAGTTCAGTGCCAGTTAAATATGTTCACGGTGTCATCACCACTGTCTGGTTCCAAATTTTTTTTATGACCCCAAAGAAGACCCACGAAGCAGTCACTCCCCATCCTTGGAACTGTTTTTGATTGACTCCTTAAACACACTTTGGTCAATGTTCTAAAATGCTCCGCAAAATAATTGATGCTTGTTACAGTAGCTGTTACTGAAATATTGAGCATTTATTTGAACTAACATTTCTGTAACATTGTAGAACATTTCTAATTTGGGGGAAATAGACATTTTAGAGTTTAGAAAAGTTAAGCAACAGATCAGTGTCAGGGCCAGATCTAGACTCTAGCTCTTTTGGTAGCCAGTGTTCTTTCCACTGTGCTGTGCTTCTCCGTTCAGCAAGCTGAATTGGTTAGATATCTTACTTGGCGAATTGTTTTGTAGTTTTGTTTCCTTATTGGATAATTTAAGGTTCACAACTGAGACCACATAACAAGTCATACTGTGTTTGTAGATGGACCATCTTTATGCTTTCTGGAAGATACCGCTTTGGATGTGCTATATAACAGCTAGCCAAAGAGGAGGGTTATTAATTCAGTTATTCACTTATCAGTCATCTGCCCTGTGTATTGACTACAAAATTTTCTCAGTGTCAACATTCTAAGGTAAAGTATCTTGCAAATATAATAGGTCAGTTACAACAGTCTTTAAAGATATGTGAGGAAGAAGCTACTTGAATAATTTGTTGCCAGGAGACTTTGAAGTCAGAGCTGTCACCATAGTTTGAATTTTAGCTTGGAAGTACCATGCATGTTTCGGCGTGATTTCTTTGAAAGGCACTCTGCATCTCCATAAGCAGTTGTTAATGATCAGCTTATGTCATTGAGCCTTTGGGCTGTTGAGACAGATCTAGGGTGACACATATTAATGGTCTGTTTCTTTGTAGGACAAGAAAGAGATGGCCATCAGTGACTGCAGCAAAGGTACAACTTTTTGGTCTTGTTACATGTTAACATACAAGAGCATGACCTCTAGACAAGCCAATCAGGTGTGCACTTGTACACATGGACCCTTCTTCTGGGGCCGATAAAGAAGAAACTTTCAGCTTTCTAGAGGTACTGCACAGTAGTCATCTTTGTGTAACCATGCTTTTAAATGGATAATTCAGGTGGTTTATCCTGTACTAGTAAATATACAGAAAATAATTCAAAGCTTCCGTGGCCACAGAAACTCTTGGAACAGAATTAGCTTCCTGTCGTGTCCATATTACTCTCCTTTGAGATTGAAACTGAAGATCCGAGCTGCCACTGGGGCATCTGGATCTGTATGTTCAGAGTGGCAGCAGGGGGCGCAGTTTCTTTTAGGGAATTGCTGCTCTAGTTAGAGGCAGTCATTCGTCCAAACCTTGCCATCATTTTAATTATCCTTTCAAGCTCCACACAGTGAACCGAGCCTTTGCTGTCTGATACCTGAGTTCCATCATGGCCTTTCATCCCAGCAACTAATAGAGGCACCCCCGGACGTCGGATCACTGTTGTTTTTTTCAAAAATTTCCTGATAGGCCAGTCAGTTGTCTTACCTTTATAACCTGCGTGGTGTGGAGAACACACATGATCACTTTCCCTTCTGTCTTGCTAGTCTATGAGTTTTTCTAGCTAATTACTACTTTTGTAATTTATGTTTTTTCTTTTTTCCTCCTTTGGATAAGATTTTCTCTGAGAGCACTCTATAGTTAGAAAGAACCTTATATATTATCTAATCCCACTCTCAGACCAAGCGTAAATTCCCTCTTCTATTTTGTTTTTGGTTGTTTTTTTTTTTTGTTTTTTTTTTTTACATTAATTAGTTACCCTATCTCCTGGATTTCTTTTCTTTATGCTGGGTGTTTCTTCAGAGTACCTGAATGAAGCTGTTGCTGCGTTAGAATCTAGCAGACTGCTTCTGACCCATTACTATCTTGGGCTGGATCTAATTCTGAATGTACTGTTTTGTTTGGAAGAAAGTGTTTAACCTTAATCTGTGTGACGTGTGTGGGTTTAAAGAGTTTAAATTAGGAGCAAGCTGCTGATTTTCCGAGTTTTTTTCTCTGTAACCAAATGTTGAGAAGATGCCTTGTGAGCCTGATGAGCAGGGTGTACACTAGGAAACAGAGTTTATTTCTAGCTGTAGCCCTCAGTGTAGGAGGCTTACCAAGAAAGTGAGAGGAGGGAGAGGACAGTGTTTCCAACCACAGTGTCTACCAGATTTGTTTTTGGACTTGGTTAAGCCAGCATTCGTGTGCTTATCCTTAGCTGTTATGGGCTGCGTGTATGGAACCAGAGGCAAAATACATCGACACTAGTATGGTTTATTTGTATTTAGGACCTTTCTCCTCCCCTCTAAACACGTACACACGCCCACTCAGTGCATAAACCTTGGCAAAGGGCTTGGCTGATTTTTGAGGTCATATTTGGAGCTCATTGCTGCTAGTCACGTGGAACAATATTTCATGCCACTCACCCTGGGCCTTTCAGCCTTGGCGTAAATAAAGCTTAAGTTCATTCTTTTTATATGGATTAAGAAAGAAAATCACAAGTTAGAGTGGTAAGTTGACTTTAGAGATTTTTATACAGGAATCATGGGAGAGGTTCTTTCTCTTCCATACATACTTGCATTGTTAGGAGCTGTCCACCAGTTGAGAAGGGGGTGGTATCTGAGTTAAAATGTAAATTAGGGCGTTCAGGTTTTTAGCAGGGATAGTAGAGGTCATTGGCGTATTTTTCTTATAGATATTATGATGTTGTAATTGGGAATATTTTAAGAGAATATGATATGCTGGACCAAGGGGAGGTTGAAAACGAGTGAAGTTGAAATGTTGAGGTTGGGTTCTTTCAGAGACTCTTCTCCTGAACAGTATCCCCGTCCACCTGCTGTGCCATTTCTCTGGTCCGCTTCTCTGACAGATTGCCTGTACTTAGGTGTCTGCTTATGTCTTCTCCCGTTCTCTCCTCACATGTCCTTTGGGCTTCTTTTTCGTCCACACCCATGAAACCCATCTTATAAAAGTGAGCAGCAGCTTCCTCTTGCTCCGTAGTTGCTTCTCTATCCTTAACTTTCTTGACCTCCCAGGAGTGTGTAATGTAGTGTGTCATTCGTCATTTTTTTTTTTTTTTCTGTTTCATTAGCTCTTTCTTCTTACTCTCTTTTGCTGGCTTCTCTGTCAGCCTCGTCATTTTAGAAGTTCCTAGATCTTCATCTGTAGGGCCCTCTTCTTTTTTCTCTGTATTTTTTCCCTGTGTGATCTCACCAGCTCTGAAACTTTGACCATCTGTATGCTGCAGTTTACATCTTCAGCTGTGCCCTGTTGCCTGGAGCTTGTTTCTGCTGCAAACTTGACATCTCCTCTGGGATGTCTGGTAGGCGTTCCGGATTTAACGTGCTCAGAACAGACTCTGGTTCCTCCCCGACCCCCATGCATGCAGGCACACACAACTTGCAGTTATTTTCAGTTTAATGAATGTCATTATAATCCATTTACTTGCTGAAACTAAAGCCTTTGGAGTCATCCCTGATTGTTCTTTGTTCACTCCACATGGCTTAATTAGCAAGTCCTGTGGGCTCTGATTCAAAGATGGTTCCTTAATCCGGCCTCTTCTTTCCATCCCCACTCTCACCAGCTTAGCCAGCATCATCTCTCACCTGGACCACTGCACTGACCTCCCAGCTGTCTCACTGCTATCAGTTGTCCCCTCCACACTACAGCCAAAGTGATCCTTAAAGTGTAAGTCAGATTGTATCTTTAATCTGCTTGAAACTGATCCAGTGGCTTCTTATCACACTTAAGAAAAAGTCCATGTTCCTTTCCCTGGCCAGCAAGGCCTCCATGGCCTGGTTGCTGCGTCTGTCTTCGCCCTCATCTCTTCCCCAGCCCCTGCCTGGCCACCAACATGGCGAAGTTATTCTTGCTTTAGAGCCTTTCTTCTTACTAGCCCTCTTCCAGTGCACTCCTCCGCTTTTCAGATGGCTGGCCTCCCTCAGATATTCCCTTTTCATATTCTTTGACCACTCTCTAAAGTTACCTTATTCCCCTCTTTGCTTGAATTTACATGACCTTGTTTCGTTTTTCTCCATAGCACTATAACCATCTGAAATTACTTGTGTGCCATCTGCTCTTGCCTCCTAGAGTAGCTTAAAGCTTCATGAGAACATGGACCTTGTGTGTTCTGTTTACCATTATACTCCAAAGATAACACCACGTTAGGTACTAAATAAATAGTTACTGAAAGTATGAATGCATTTTTTAAATGAGTATATCATTTAGAAAGGAAAAAAAAAAGTTCTATTGCTTCCTAACAGAAAAAGAAACAACTCAAAAAGGAATAGAAAAGTGCTGTATACTTGAACCAAAGCACAGGCACAGGATTATTAGAGGGGCACTTGTTAGATGAAGGGAAGGATGTTATGCACCAGTGACATAAAGGTGTTGGAGCAGGAGTTTCAAGGAACAGTGACAAATTAGCCAAAAATGTAACCTCAGTAGTCATGGCATGACCTCAGTAGTTGAGGCCCAGAAAAAGGAGAATGCTGGCAGAGTTGACCGCCAAACTGTTCTCACTCAACTCTTCATAACTTGTCCCTTCAAATTCCCTCTTGCTCTTTCGCTGTGCACTCGAGCTCTGTGTTCTGGCCTGTTCTAAAGTGGGTGAAGGAAAAGTATGTGGAAACCAGGCGTTGGGGTATAGACCAGGTTTTGGTAATCTACAGCCACAAGCCAAATGCAGCTTGTGTGCCAACTGCTTTTATTACAGCCCGCAAGCTAAGAATGGTTTTTACATTTTTAAATGGTTGGAAATAAAATCAAAAGAGAAATGGTTTTTCAGGACACATGAAAATTATGTGACATTCAGATTTCGGTGTCCATAAATACAGGTTTATTGTGATGCAACCACCCTTATTCGTGCAGCGTCTGTTCTTGCTTTCGTGCTATAGTAGCAGAGTTCAGCAGTTGTAATAGAAACAGTCTGTCTCACAGAGCCTAAAATCTTGAGTATCTGCCCTCTACAGGAGAAGTTTGGCAACCCCAGCTATAACCTCTGACAAATGACTCTTCCTTATAGACCAATGGAAAATGGTTAATAAAGAAACTTGGTGTGGCTGAGAGTGTATAGGACCTTTTTCCTCATGGTAACTAACAATTATTTCTTCTGTTTTACAGCAATTCAGTTAAACCCCAGCTACATCAGGGCAATACTGAGGAGAGCGGAGTTGTATGAGAAAACCGACAAGCTAGATGAAGCCCTGGAAGACTATAAATCCATATTAGAAAAAGATCCATCAGTACATCAAGCAAGGGAAGCTTGCATGGTAAACCTCATTTTTTTAAAAAATATTTTCTCTTCTATTCCCTGTGTTGCTACTCAGTGAATCTTAAATAATCCTTTGAGACACAACTACATTCCATTTCTGTGCTTTTGAAAAGCTTATTAAAATAATATGGGAGATAGAACTTCGAAGTGGTGGCCACAGACCTTCTCTGACCATGTACCGTTTAATCCTCATCCTAAACCTTTGGCCTCCAGGGTTGACAAGAACTTTATTTCACGGCTGAACTAGGGAAATCTTGCCTGCTGGTAGTTGTGTAGGTTAGTTGAGAGTGAGTCTTAGTATCACAGGTGTTAAACCTCTGGTTTTCTGTCCATCCTTTGCCTTACTTAGTCACCAGGTTTCTAGTCATTGTCACATGCCCAGTACATTTCCGGTTGAATGTATCCTAAACTAACCTTCTTAATCTTTCTTAAAACAACTCTTGTTCTTGTCCTTGTCACTAAAACTCATTTTGCTTCTAAACGTCATAATATTCGTATGTCGATTGTAAATTAGCTACATGTTACTGGTTTTCCTCCCTTAAAAAATAACTTGTGCTTTTACCTTTAGCACTACTCTCTGGTTGTCTCTAATGTGCAGAGCAGTGTCTGTTCTAAAGACGCTACAGAATTAGGTGTGTATATGTTATTGCCCCAATATAATAGATGTTCAACTAAGTTTGAGAAACACTGGCTTTCACTAAACAGGTTTCCGTGCTGCCAGACTTTCCCAGAGGGTCATTAGGATGGAGAGTTCTGTCCTGGAAGCCATTACGCAGTGGAGAGACAGGCCAGCAGGCAGGAGTGGGGAAGCTACAGGCCTGTTTTACTGAAACCAAACTTTTTGGCTCTTTTTTTAATTGAGGCCACTTGCCAACATTTAAAAATGGAAAGATTTTACTAGATAAAAATCTAAGCCGGACTCCTCTTAAAAATTAGATGTGGACATGCTGGCCCCTTCTTGAATTCCCGCACGCTGGCCTTCGGCTGGAGCTCTCCAATTCCACCGCTGAGCCACACCACCCACTATTGCCTTACAGCCATTCCATTACTTACTTACATTTCCTGTCTGGCCCCTGAGGGCATCTCAGCCCCTGCCGTACAGGATTTCTCATTTCTTTCTTGGGACTGTGACTCCACCAAGCAGACCTGAGAAATGTTGATGCATCTCCCTGCACTAAGATCCTAGGTGGTTTGGGTTTTATTTTACGGTGAATTCCTTCAGTAATAACAGATCATTTATTTACCTAGAAATGGAATAGGGAGAAAGGCTCGTTCGGGTAATTAGAATTCATACGCAATTTGAAAGCAGTTTTAATCCTTTATCTGACTTTTAACATATCTCCGAATGGTGTTAGGATTAGCTTAAATTTGACATGAGGAAAGGGAGCAGAGTTCTTAAAATCTTGCCTAAATTCTCGGTAGCCTTTATCCTTGTCAAATTAGTTTTAAGCTTTCTGTGAAAGGGAGCTTGTTATTAAAGCTAGTTGGTATATGCATAATGAGTTTATTTTACTTTGAATTATTATAACTGAGTTATTTTTGGAACCCCAGACTACTTGGGACCACTTACAGAGCAAAAAGTGGCCACAGAAGACTATTCTAGATGGGTGGTGCTCAGCTGGAGGTGGTCTGGTTCCCAGGGACATTTGGCAATGTGTAGGGACACTTTGTCACGACGGGGAGGGTAACTGCTGGCATCTAGTGAGGAGAGGCCAGGAATACTCTAAACATCCTACAATACACAGCACAGCCCCCCTGCTGAAATACTGCCAAGGCTGAAAAACCCTGAACTAGACGATCATTAGGAACTTCCAATATCGATCTGATGCTTCCTCAACACATGAGCTTATATAAAGAAAGGACTTCAAGTCAAAAAATACAGATGGGCAAAAACCATAAACATCACTCGTAATCCCACCACCTAAATACACCGCTATAAACATGTGGTGTGTATCCTTTCAGATGTGTGTGTGTGTGTGTGTGTGTGTGTGTGTGTGTGTGTTTTTCTCCAGTTTTTTTAATTGAGGTCCTCCATGAGCCCCTGTGCCGAGGACTGGGCATGTGGCATTGAACCAGACAAAACTCCTGTCTTCCTGTAGCTCGTCCACAGGTAAATGCTGGCTTTTTCTTTATGTAATAGGATCATATATATGTACCTAACCCGATCTCATTTTCTAGGTTTTTAGTGTTTCTCAAATTCAAAATAAAACCAAAGGATTTTCACAGTCCATGTTTCTGTGCTTTTTCCCTCAGAGATTACCTAAGCAAATTGAAGAACGTAATGAAAGACTGAAGGAAGAGATGCTGGGTAAGTCTGCTTCCCTTACTTTCTCCTGACTGTAAATAGAAATAGGCAGGAAGCCAGGGGTGGGGGGCACCAGTGTTTTTATTCTCTAGAGGAGAACACAACAGTTAAAAACACTTTCAGGGCCCTTCTTTTAGTGTAGCCACCAATACCACAGGACTAGTGAGTTCTTAGCCATTTTTGACTCCAGAAGGAGCGATGTGGTTTAGAGTGGATATCAGCTTTTCAAAAGTTAAACTTCAATTTTGTTTTTCTTGAAAAGCTTTCCTGCCTTGAAGAATGCAAATATAATTCAACTCCCAACCTAGGGTAACACCAACCTCTATTTCAGATCATGAATTTCATTTTAAAAAAACAAAAAAACAGAACAGTTGAGTTTCTTCATTGAGTAAACAGCCTAAGGTTTTGGGTTCATCAGGATGCAGTGACTGATGGCACCGAGAGTCCCTTTAGTGCTTGAGAAGACATGAGAGGGCAGGAATTCATAATACATAGTAAAGGGGAGAAGACTGGGTAGAGGGCAGGGCAAATGGATTCAGCTGACTCGTGTTTTAGTTCTTGTATTTGTCAAAACTTTTTTTCTTTTTTTAATGGAGATACTGGCTGTTGAACCCAGGACCTCGTGCATGCTCCCAGAGCGATACCCTCCCCTCAAAGCATCTTTATAGTTGGAGTCAGAGAGCGCCTCTCATGAGCAGTCTGCTTGACTGAAAGGGCGTAAAGGTTCCTAGATGGAGACCTACCCAGCATATTCTGTTTTAACCTGTCTGCTTAAACCCCTGCTTGAGATCTGTATGTCCTTCCTTATGAATATTTGATTTCTGTCTTGTGAATTGCATTCAGTATATTGCAATCATACGGGCCTAAAGGAAAATCATTTAAAATAAACTGAGCCTGGCCATTCATGGCCTTTAGGCATGAGTATCTAGAAAATGAGACAAGTTTCCCAGATCACTCCGATAGCTGAGCAGATTGAGAAGAGGCCATTAACCTCGATGGTCCAGAGCCTTCTGGCCCCTGCTAGGTAAACTCAGACTCCAAGGAGAGCTGCTTCATGCCTGGGAGGTTTCTGGAGCCTTCTCCGGTTTTTCCAAAAGTGGCTCTTTCCCTAATTTACATCCTTAATTAAATTTGACACCATGTTTAAGCAGAAAAATTATCTTGGAGGTGCTTTTTCTTGAAAGAAGAGGGAATGGAGCATTTTCTCACCTATTTTAACAATGATGCTTTATTTTGGGGTGGGGGGAAGTATTTGCATTTAACTGAGCTGAATTTCATGCTGAAAGAGATGGCTTTGTGAATGACCACTGTGGATTTGGAAAGACACTTAGGCACTGGTCTCTAGGTCCTTTTTTTTTTTAATTTATTTATTTATTTATTTATTTATTTATTTATTTATAGCCAGTATGAAACTGTAAAGGGGTAGGTATTAAACTGAGTCATACTGCTGCTGCTGTCAGTTCCAGATGGAATGAAAACTTCCATCTGTCCTTGTCACTCTAACTTCTAATGAGCCAATGTTTCCTGTCTTTGGGCTTTGAGTTTTACTTACATTATTCCTTTCATTTGAAATACTCAAGTTGAATTCATTCCCTCAGTTGCTTCTGTAATAAATTCTCCTTCCATCTGACTTAAACAGCTTAAATTGCTTGGTAAATAAATATGTCAGTTGTTACGCATCAGTAGTTTGAATGGCTGGACTCTGTTGTTTTCCTGATGAATGTAAAGATCACGAGTAAAATACGGCTTCTAGGTGTTACCCGTCATAGGAGAGCCTTAAAGGGAGGAATCCCTCTCTGCGTGGACTCTCAGCCCCACAAGAGCTTTCTGGTGTCCGCCCCTCCTCGTTGCAGATGACCTGGCTTTGGTTCATGTGCTGTGAGTTCCTTGGAGGACAGTCCCTCCAAATGCAGAGTGATGTCATGTCCTTAGAAGCTGTGAGCTGGCTTTTTGCAGTGGAGTGCATGGTTTTTAGTGCTAGTTTCTCTGGGAATGATGGCTTCTACTGGAAGACAGGCAGTTAAAGATACAGAAAACTGCTTAATACCATTTGTCTTTGACATTTACGAAGTTATGTGATTATGTCACAAAATGAGATTGTGCTTAGGTTTGTTCAGTCATCTTTGACTTGCTTTTTCTTTTTATAACCTGACTTCCTCTTTGTTAGAAAGAAGAGCTACGTACCCGCCTCTTTGAGGGGAAGAAATCTGAATTGGAATTAGGAATGAGTATAACATACTTGCTTCTCTCTTCTTAGCCTGTGTTTTATAAATATCATCCTTAGAGCAGGAGTGGAGACCCTGGGAGGCCGTCAGTCATGGTGCTGCAGTCCTTGCCCATCAGAGAGGACGATCGTGTTGGCTTTAGATTTGAGGAAAGGGGTCAGTAACTGGAGTGTTTCCTTTTGTCCTTTCTCTGGGAAGAAAGTCTCTTGTTACACCCTGGCTGTAATAGCCAGGGAATAAAAGGTTTAAAGGACTTACGGGTGTGGTCAGTGGTGTGATGAGGTGGGAAAGAGGCCCTGGACAGAGAAGCCCAAGAGGCTCAGAGTCTTTTGAGCCATTGGTGGTACTGGTTATTGATTATTATCTGGCTTTGTTCAAATCTAGTGATTTTCACTTTTTGAACAGCAGAACTCCTTTTTAAAAAAAAAAAATTATATGAAACCACAATATAGAAAAAAAGAAGTGGTATTTTATTTGTATAAATTCAAATGTTTAGTGCTTATAATCAGGCAATTTTAAGGAACATAAAAATTTGAAATCAAGAGGGTTTAGGATGGCAGGCACAGCCTTATGAGTATCAATAGATCATTTATTTCTTTGTTTTGTTTTCACAGTGTTAAATTTTTTCTCACATAAATGGGTTTTAAAAAAAGATTCAAAGTAAAACTGATGAGACATTTTCAGATCCTTGAAGCTTCTCTGCTGGACTGTGGGTACTGATGACAGAGCCGTAGCGCACTGCTGTGTTTTCAGGAGTGTCTTGAGAAGCATGTCTGTTTAACCCTCTAGGGGAGAAGAGCCTTCCTGGGGTTGGGTTCTCTGCACAGGAGGTGGCGGAGATTAGCCACACCTCGCAGCTCTGCCGGGAGGGCAAGAGCTGTGTGCTTGGAGACCAGGTGATGGTGCTGACATAGGTCTCTGAACAAGTTTTGATTACAATTAGAAAAGAATGTGGGATCAAGACTTTTGCCATCATCATTTGCAGATTGTTTTATCCTATATCCTGGCCCAGCCATGAAACCTCAAACATGTGGAATTACCAAGAATCTGTATGTATATGCCTGTGGTTCTTCCTTGCTCTCTTGTCATCTTATGTCAAACTGTGAGATTGGAGATAAAGTTGTCTGCTTTCTCCAAAAAAATAACATGGACTGTTTTTCTACATCATCTTAGGAGGGACACTCCACCTGGGCAGCCTCATCCCGCTGATCACTAGAGAGGGATGTTTACAGTTAGTTTTTAACATCAGGCTTCTGATCGAGATCCCACTTGCCAGCTGCGAAAACAAGTTATCTTTTGGGGGTGGTTCTCAAAATACAGTGTCCAGACCAGCCTCATGTGAGAACTTGTCCAAAAAGCACGTTTTCCAGCCCACCCCAGGCTACTGAATCAGAAATCAGGGGTGAGGCCCCCCACTCTGAGTCTTAGCCGCCCCTCTAGGCTTTTCTGATGCACTCACTCAGGTTCATCTGCACCGATTTATGGATATGACTGGTGAGGAAGAGGGCAGCGCAGGCGCAGCCGGGAGCACTGAGGCAGGATGGGGTGTGGCCATCGCAGTGATAGGCAGGGGTGTGTTCAGCAGCTCTGCTTGGAGAGATCCCTGCTGAGCAGAGGTAGGCTTGTGTCTGAGTTTATCTTTCCCTCCTCGTGCCGTGGCTGCAGCAGAGAAAAAGTAGAAAGTAGACGTTTCAGAATGTGTGCTCTCCTCATTCACTAGGCTTGAGATGTGCGACAGCTCTCTGTGGCAAGCCGTCCCTCGCCTGCTTTCATTGCCAGTGTCTGTTCGGACAGGCTGCCACTGGAGAGGTCAAGGCAGCTCACTGCAGGTCGTTGCTGTTTGCCGAGTGGGTAGGGAAGACCACCCAGGTCCTGGGTGGGGGGTGTCCCGATAGCGTGTATAGTTTGTATTCCAACCATTCCATGAGATTTGCTCTTCCTGCCTCAGCCAAGAGCTGCCAGGTGGCTGTCCCGACCCGGGAAACCTAGAGCCAGGACAGGACACTCACTGATTTCCCCAGAGGACCCACAGCCATGGGCAGGGCGTGGCCCCAGCAACCCTGCCTTCCTGTCACTGGCATCCGATCCCTCCCGCTCACACAGGGGCCTTGGTCATCATCCAGCCCAGGTTTTCCATGTGGACTGTCCCTCCTTCCACCTTCTTGGAACATGTTTGTCATCTCCTGATTCCTGAAGTTCCTCAGGCGTTCACTCCTGGCCACTCGCATCCTTTTGTGAACTGAATTAAGAACCCTGCCTTTTTATGATCCACATTCAAGATACGGGCCTGGAAGTAATTTGTTCATTGTCATTGCAAGGATACGGCACATTCTTTCTCAGCTATTCTTGTGCATTATGTGCTTCTCCACTCTGCAAGTAGAAGGTTCTAGAATCAGTTCCCTTACTGAAGATTACAAGAAAGACTCAAAATTGTTACTGGTCCTTAAAACTCCTAAAGCCACACGTGTGGGTATGGAAATCCAGGGTTGTTTTTTCCCGTTTCTCTTCCTTCCGCCCTGCCTGGTGCTCATGACAGACTGTGCACATGCCGTGCCCTGTGCGCTGGCTGGCTCTGTGTTGTTGTCGCCCCTCGGGGGTGTGTGAGTTCTGGGTTTCCGGTTCCCTGCTGTTTGCTGCACTCCCTAGTCGCTCCTGTAGCTTCTGCTCGTGGGAGGATCACTCCTGCCACTTGGACAGTTCTTGGTAAGGCTTGTTTCAGCCTCTACTTTTACCCAGGAGCTAAAATAAGCATTTGAATTGGGTGTGAATTTTATCTTCTCTCTTCTGTGGTACCTCTTAATCTGCCTTTTGCTCAGAGGAAAGCAGGAGTCAGCCACATGGCTTAGTTTCCTGCCTCATAAGAGGAAATGCCATTTCAGGATTCTTTTGTATGCGTTTTGGTTTTCCAAGTAGGAGAAGGTCCCAAAGGACCTCTTGCATTGGGCTCAAACCCCAGTGGTCTTAGAGAGGTGGAGGCAGATGGCCTTCCTGGCTCTCCGCAAGGTAAACTGACTCCTGCACTGTCAGTATCTCCAAAGAGAAGTCACGCATAATGAGTCATTTGGATTAGCATGAGACGCTGTTGCTTGGAGGCACAGAAATTACTATTCATCAGAACGGGCATTAATCTCCAGTCACGACCATTCTTGTCTGAGCACAAGCAGTGCTGAACTCTTCTCTTTGCCATGAGATCTCGTCTGATGGATGAGATCCTGACGGTTTGGGCCCTGTGGACACGTCCAGGCTGAGTGCTGGTGCCAGATTTGCCACAAGTAGAAGTAAGGGAGCCTGACTGCTCACTGCCCAGGTCAGGGGAGGCGTAGGGTTTGGCAGGCGGTGGGAAGTGTGGCAGGTCGGCTCCTTTGGCAGATGACCCTGTCTCGGATACAGAGGTGCTGCTCTGATCTCTGAGCGCCCAGCCTGACTCTGGGCGGCAGCAGGAGAATCTGTTGAGTGTGTGACTGTGTACACGTGGTCTCTGCTGAAGGTGCTTCTCTGCCACCATCGTAAACAGTAAGAAGTGAGCTGTGCAGACACCAAAAACTTCTTGGTTCTACCTTAATGGTGTGCTCTGTCCTCTTAGTTCCCACTGGCCCCGTGCTGACTTCGGAGTATGTTTTGTTAGTTTGTTGTTACTGAAGTATAGTTGACTTACAGTATTGTATTAGGTTCAGGTGTACAGCATAGTGAGTCAGTATTTTTGCAGATTACACTCCATTTGAGGTTATTACAAGACAGTGGGTATAATTCCCAGGGACATCCGTGTTGCCTGTCTATTTTACATGTAGTAGTTTCTGTCTGTTAACCCCATCCCCTAATTTCAAAGCTGTTTTACCCAACACTGTAGACATCAGATGTTTGTTTAATGAAGAAATGGCCTCTTTCCCATTATGTTGCACTAACTTTCTGTCAGAACCACCTCCAGGCTCTCCTTCTCTTGTTCGTTTTTCACTTTGTCCCACAACATGATTAACCCTGAAAGCTACTCCCAAACCATCAGTGGGCTTCGCCCTGACACAGGAGCTGTAGACCTCTGGGCCCGGCTCACAAAGCCTGCCATCTGGGTCCTTCCGCCTCCCTGTCAGCCCATTGGACACACTTCCCACCCTTGCCTGCCTGTCTCCCTACATTTGCTCAAACCACCTTTGCCCGCCCTGCGCACTCCCCCCATCCCAGATGGTTGCGGTCCTGTGTCTGCCTTGGTGGAGATTCAAATGCAGGCTCACACACAGAGCTCTGCCAGATGGGCCTCCTCCCTGCCCAGGCTGGAAGGGCTCTTCCTCTTACTGACTCTCCTAGCGTTTTATATCTCAGCCACATGTGAGCTGGCTTCTGCGTGTGTCTTCCAGCATATCTGAGCTTGTTTCGGTGTGAAGATCGTGTCCCATATCCTTGCATCCCCACCACACTTAGTACTTAGTACTTGGTTGTGCACTGAAAGGTGACCGCAGGTCTTCTCTAGCGTGGAGACGATTTAATCCTGCGTCTTTATTGGGTGTCTGCTACCTGCCAGGGACTTTATGGACGTTTTCTGTTTAGCAAGCAGAACTTCCCGTTGGCCGTTTGCTGTTCTGGAGATCATGGACTGTTGTGGAGTGTTACCAAGGCAGAGATACAAGAATAGAAGGAGAAAGAGTGATGCCATGTGTGTTAGGTTGGGACCTTGGAGAAACAGAAGCCATGCTTGGATTAGAAATGCAAGATGTTCATTGGGGAAACACCTGCAAGGGACCGTGAGGCCATGGGCGGCAGCTGGAGGTGGGAGGGAGCCCTGTAGGATCCCTGCGGAGGAGACGGGGGTTGTGGTTGTCGGAGGCCTGGGCCGCGGTATAGTGCCAAGGGCTTCTCAGCAAAGCCACCGGGGAGCCAGAGTTACCTGTGAGAGGAGTCCCTGTCCTGTCCCCTCCGTGCTTGGCCGGTGCCTGGGAGCAGCCGTGGGACGCGCAGCAGCCGTGCTCCCTGCATCTGGAGAAGCACGTGCTCGTGACGGCCGCTCCATGCCAGCAGCCGAGCTGGAGCTCACGGCTCCTCGTGGTGGGCAGGTCTGCAGCCAGTCAGGCACAGTGAGGCCTGCAGAGCGCCCCACGCTCCCTCTCCGTCTGCAGTTTGAGTGTCTGTGCCCGTGCTTTGTGGCCGTCTCCAGGCACAGTGGCATCCTCCCCATCCTCAGAGCACGTGGAGCCTCGTCTCTGCTGAGACCCCTCCTCACACCCCTGAGGGCCTGAGCGCTCCTCTGGGCTCACCCCAGCCTTGTGTCTGTCTCCCCAGCAGACTGTGAGAGCATCTCGAAAGCCAAGAATAACTTGTACCCTTGAGACCCCGGTGCCTCACATGGCAGACACCAAATAAACGTATGTTTGCACTTCAGCCTGTTGTCTTGGCAGTGGAGGTGGGCCCGGCAGCGCCCCCTCCTCCCAGGCGGGGCCGGAGGCGCGGCGCACAGTCGGTGTGGCCCCGAGACAGAGGCTGCTCCTGCGGGGTGCGGCGTGAGCGGCCCAGGAGGCTCACTGTCGCCTCGTTCCCTCCGTGTCAGGAGGGCCGGTGCCCGTGCGGCAGCGGCGAGTGGGGCTTACTGGGTTTTAAATGCCTGCTTCTCCCCTGTCCTCTTTCCCCGGCCGCACGGCACGCTGCCGGTTCTGGCCAAGTCACGCTTCCCTAGGGAGGCCCTGTCGTTCCTGGCTTGCCGTGGTCCCCACCCACGCGTCCGTCTAGCTGCAGCCTCTCCGTGCCGCCACCTGTGTGCGGGGACGGCGTCAGTGCCAGGGATCGTCCCCGTCAGCAGCACTGAGTGTGTGTCCGGGTTTACGTTTGGGAAGCGTGCCTGGAGAGCGGTCGGTCTCGGTTTAGGGAGCTTTCTCAGAACGTGATGAGCTTCTGGGGGCTGAGTCTTCAACTGAGTCCCAAAGCTCTCTCCGAGAGTTACTAGGAAAGCCCTTGACATTTGAAGGCCATGTGTCCTAAGTTTTTGACCTGGGGTTTACTTCAAGGTGGGAGCCTCAGAGGGACAAAGCTGCTAACGAGGGTAGGTGGGAAGGAACCTGCAGTTCTGATGGTCAGGGGCTTCTTTCCTTTTTACCCACAGAAGTCCCCATCTCCACTGGAAGCAGACCTGCAAGAAAAATAAGAACAGTTTAGAAACGGTTGAAATATGTATTCTCCCATCCTAGCCACAATTTTCCAAAACTCTCTTAGTTTCAAATATTCCATCCTGTTGCCCCACCAATCCTTAAAATCTCTGAGATGTCCTGGAATCTCCAACTTTTATATAAACTCCGTGGACCTCTAGTTATGTCGAATCAGCATAAAAATCCATGGTTATACTGTGTATCTTAATTTTGGCTTCATGAATTGAACTCACCTGGTGATGAATAAATACAGCCTGAAACTCGCGGGGAGGAGACTGGGCTGCTGAGGGTAGCGGTGCTGTGCACGTGAATCAGATCTCCTGTGTCCCGAGAAATGACGAGTCTGGGGTAGAAGCAGGGCTGTGCTTAGAAAAGCGGGAGGCTCTTGAGTTTGAACCCAGGTCCAGTGGAATCAGAGTCGGCAAGTGGCTCTGCTGTTCCGTGGAGGAGAGATTTGGAGGGACCTCCACCCTCCCCGCCAGGCAGCGGGGCCTGGCCTTCCGCCTGCAGGAGCGGCTGTCCCCGGGGGCCCGCCGCTGGTCCTGGCGCCCGTGGCCCTGGCGGCCCTGGCCAGGCTGGACAGGGCGCTTTGCCCTCCCAGGAGGGCTCCCTCATATCATCTGCTCAAGCAGCGGCGCAGGGTGGAGGGCCCTGAGGTGACTGCAGTGCTGAGGGCAAACTGGGGGCCGAAGTTTGCATGATTTTAAAAGCAGGAGTTTTTTAGCTGCAGAGAGATACCCTTTCTGTGTTGTAACCAGACAGTAAGGCAGGGTCGATGGGGATCGTTCTGCTGACCATATTTATTGCAGTTTCTGCTTTTACATTGCAGGTAAACTAAAAGATCTCGGGAACTTGGTTCTCCGGCCTTTCGGACTCTCCACAGAAAATTTCCAGATCAAACAGGATTCCTCTACTGGCTCCTACTCCATCAATTTTGTTCAAAATCCAAATAATAACAGATAACAGAGATAACAATAGCTTTTAAAGCTGGCTTGGAAATTGTGTGCTGCTTGCTGTTAGCGAGGGGAAAGGCCCTAACAATGTTTAACTTTTAAAAGCATCTTATCTCCAAGACAGGCTATCCAGTAGAGCCCAGTGCTCCCTTCTGCTCCTTGTTTTATGATCAGGGCTAAATGCACTTCCTGTTGTAATGAGCCTAATTTGATTTCCATTTTAGGGTGGTGGCTGTGCAGCTGTTGCCCTGGTTCTGGCTGTCCTTTATTTTGTCCAGGAGAAAGCCTGCTTGTCGAGGCTCACCTTCCCCGAGCTCCTCAAAAACAAACCCAGCCAGAGTCTCCCAGGCCGAGCAAACCTGCCGGCCAGAGGCTGCCCAGCCACAGTTGGTGGGGCTCCCCCCTGCCGTCCCCTCTTCCCGATCACACACGCCGCCCAGGCTGCCATGTGCGGGCTCCAGCATCTCGTGATTTCCTCTGTGGTAATAAACGCGTTCTGTGATGGTCTGAGCTGGGTTGTGGATTTTGTCCCTGTGATGACAGCTCAAGAGGAAGGCGTTTCTAGCTTTAGGAGCGGTGTTGGTGTCCAGTGGTGTTATGGGGTGTGGCTGGATTCCACAAATCTTCCCCGTGTCTTAGTTTCCACCTTGAAGATGATCTTGAAGAGATGCCCGTTCTGCCATGCCCTCGAATTCAGGCACTCCGCCCCGCGCGCCGTCTCGGCCTCTCCAGGTTTGTGCGGGTGATTGACGTTAGTGGTTTTGACCAGGCGTCAACCTTAGTAATTTCAACTTAAAATGACTTTGTTCAGGAATGACGGTATGTGAACCCCCGAACAAAGCCGTGTCCTTTTAGACTACGTGGACCCAGGCGTTTCAGTGGCGGTAGGTTCTTTTTCCCTAGTCATGGCTGCTGGTGAAAAGCTTTCCGTTGTTACGGTTTGGATGTGCTTTGCCAAGCCTGCCTCTCAGGTCGAAATAAAATCCTTCATGCAGTTTATAGGGGGAAAGGAGAAAGGAGAAGGAGCGTGGTTACTTTGCTTTGCTCTGTTTATGATAAATCTGGCACCTGGTTTCCCCCGAAAGGTATGTGAGAAGTCACACAGGTGGTACAGAAACCTTGGCCGGAAGCCGTGCGGCCCAGCTGTCGGCGGTGCGTGCGTCCTGCGCGGCCTGGGTTCTGACAGCAGTTCTCAGGCCTCTTGATATTTACCATACTGGAAATTAAAGCTGAGAAATGTATTAAATACTTAATTAATTCGTTTAAAACTAACAAATACATTTTATGTTAATATGATAATCGTTTTAGAACAGTATCTTCTAAAAATCACATTTTAGTAAGAAGAGGGAATTTTTTTTTTACACAGTTTGCAGATCTCTCTAGTGTGTGGCTTGATGGAAGGTAGCATGATTCTCATGTCTGCTTGTGTGCTCGTTTCGTCATGATATATCACGTCATGTAGCCTGGAAAATTCTGTGTATTTGTGACAGAATGATGGTGGAAAAGCAGCCTCTTATGAAAGAGATTATTTCGTAACCACTGTGAAGACAGTTTTGACCCCATGGACACCTGAAAGGGTCTCAGGAACCCCCGGGGAGCCCTGGGCTGCCCTGAGAGCCACTCTGTCACGTTGTCGCTTTTGAGCTCAATTGCTGAGACTAAGCGAAGGTCAAGGCTGAGATTCCTGAAGGACTTTCTGAGCCTCAAGGAACAGGAAATAGACTTGTTTGCCTAGAAGGAGCCTTTCTTGAGACGCCACCACTGCCGCAGGGGGTAGAGGTTTTGCTTCTTAGGCCTCCTTCCTCCTCCATCTTCCCCTCCAGCGCCTCACGGAAATTTTGCAGGAGGCCAAACAAGGCCAACACGAAATGCTTCTAGTGAGCGAGCCAAGTCATGTGTCTGGAAAGGAAAGGAAGGGGATCTAAGTAGGCATGAGTTTGCTTAAGCCAAGTTGTTTATCTACTACTGTTAACTTCTCTGCTTCCAAAATCTGGAAGAGATGGATTCAAACCTTCTCAAAATGTTTGACTGTAGAAAAATCCTGAAAGGGTTGAAAGTAGAAAGAGTGGAGGAAGGGGGAGGAAGGGGGCCTGCATTTGCCGCCTCCTGCTGAGGTGTACGATTTAAGTTCTGTGGTGCCTTCCTCCCCACACCAAAGCAAGTATGCCAGAGTTTGCTTTTAAAATAGTCACACTGTGACACGGTATGTGTTCTTACGCCAGGGACATTGCAATGGATCAGAATAATTTTGGATCTCCTATAATTTCCTTGAAGACTCAAACACATTTTTTTTTAATACTATGACCTGTTACCTGTTTGCCTCCTTGAATAGACGTGAGCTCCTAGCAGGTAAGGGCCATACTTACGTTAATAGCACCAGCACCTACCGCTCTACTTGGAACTGAGAAATTGGTTTTAAAGGCTATTCCACAAAAGTGGTCTCGGTGTGAACAGCCACTCTATCCAAACGTGCTGAGATTTCTGGGGTCTTTATTTAGCGCCTGGTTTTTAAAACGTCTCCTTTGCTACTAACGGCTATCTGTCCCCTCAAGACAAGGAGAAACTAGTCATCTTCAAAATTTTAAGACCCAGCAAAGTGATTTAAAATGTCAGCTTAGACGGTTTACGTGCCGTTTTTCACTTTCCAAGGAATGTGGTGGGAGGCAGCAAAAGACAGCGTCTTGGTCTCCCCGAGTCGGGCCAGTGGGCTGATCCGTGGCTCCCCACGTGCTGCCGGGACAGCCTCGTCCCCCTGGCCCTTAAGGCTCCGGTTAATTCCCTGCAGAAGTGTTTTCATTCGGATCCGTGTGCAGTTCCAGTCAGTTTGGAGGACTCAGCTAGGACTTCTCAGCAGTGAATCTAGTCATTGCACCCTTTGTGAAGTTTAAAAAGATATTTGGTAAATATTTAAGCCAGTCAAGCCCATCTTGGGTGGTCACGTCGAGCATCCTCAGGTGGTGATCATTCAGCGTGGCCTGTGAGCACGTCTCCCGGTTTTTACATTTTCGTTTTTGGATATTTACAAGGATTTGTCTTGGGACTTTGAGGAGTCCCCAGCTTGTCCTCTAGTTTCAGCCTCCCCTCCTTCTCCCAGGTCACATTTCCGTCTTGTGTTTGTAGATGTCCCCACTGTGCTAACCCACACGTGAGCAGCTTTTCCACTCACCGGGGCACCGGCACTGTTACTACAGCAGATACACACTCGTGTGGCAGTTTTTCTGTGCGGAGTGCACCGTGGGTTAGTTCATTTTCTCACATCATGGATCTGAACCATGGTTAAATTCTATTCTTAAAATTCAACCTCTTTTTCTAAGAACTCTAAGACTTGCCACGTGTCCCCCTTCTATCACAAGCCCTGCGGCTGAGTTCCTCTTCCCCTGTCCTTCTGCCCCTTGTCCCACCCTGCAAAATGCCTGCCTTATCGCTGTACGAGTTACTGTGCTTCTAGGAATAGAGGTTACCACCGGAGATGCAGAGGCTGGGAGTGGCCGAGCCTGCTAGCTAATGACGCAACACCGCAGCCCTGGGCCTGCATCTGAGCCTCGATAAAGTGACAAGACTTCAAGCACTGGACCTCCAGACTTGCTCAGGTATAGTCAAAGGCGTGAACGTTTTAGTCCGTAGATGACAAGAGTCGGCGTTCCTGCAGCAGTGTGCATAGGTGAAGGGACGGGACTGCTTTGGCAAACGCTGCTGGGCCTGGCCGCGGTCTCTGCTCCCTGGGTCTGTGTGTGGCCTCCAGGACCACGGCTGCCGTCCACCTCTCAGCTCGCAAGCTGGAATGCAGGCAGCTTTAGGAAGACCAGACACAGGGCCTTTTTGGAGGCGTGTTACTGTCTGGTTGGACTGTTGTGGAGTGGGGCGCTGCCAGCAGCCGTGAAGTGTAAACCTGATGGGAAGGTGTGTTTGTAAGGTTGTCTGTCTGAGCCCAAGAGCTGAGCAGGCCTGCAAATCCTGTCTTTACAACCGGTTTAGTGAAACTTGGAATGTCAGAGGGGAAGGCTGTGATAGACCAGGGAGGATGGGAACAGCCATTCAGGTTAATGGCTGCTTTAATCTTCTTGAGAAAGGTCTTTAAAGGGAAGGGCCCAGTAACCTTCCAAGACCAGAGTGCAAATCTGAGCCATCACACAGGACAGGAGAAATCGGTGGTTCAGGCTCCTGCCCTTTCCTCCCGGCTGTCTGTGCTTTCCCGTGAACTTGCCTCTGCGTGAAAGGCAGGCCTGGGGCTGCCCAAGTTCAGTCTCGCTGGTGCCGCTGAGCCTGCAGCCTGGTGGTCGCCGCCAGCCCGCTGTCCTGTCCATGTTGCTTTCTGGGATCCCGCCCCCTTTTGATCCTGCCTGTCACCTCCCTGCCTCGTCTCTCCCTTTTTTCTTAAGGCATTGAACTCTCTGTCTAATACGCCTGTCGGTGTGTGCTGTGTACTTGATACACACCCCCACACCCTAGTGAAATCTGGAGGCAGTTTCGGTGACATGTTTATGACCCTTTCAGCCCCACCCCCCTGCACTTCTATAGTAACAAGCTTATTCCTTCCATCACTTGGATTTCCTTTAAAAAAGGATGTAGACATCCCACCAGAAGTGGCTGGAAAGTCTGTTCTTCCAGGGAGCTGCATAGCTATGCAGAGAAAGGAGGTGATCATTTGCAGTCACTTCCTTCTGTTGTGTGGAAAGCAGTCCTGAGCCCACACTAGACCAACTCCATTCATGCCCCTGAAATGAGAAATGGACCACTTGCTACCAGCCAGCCCAGGAGGTGGGGCCGAAATAACCAGAGCATCTGACTGCTTAAAGCCCTTCAAAGGGTGAAGAAACCCTTTGGTGATAAAATTACTTTATGAAAACTAGTGAGGATGTTCTTACATTTCAGAGCATCAAAAATTTCAGCCTTCTTGGCTGCAAGTTGGTAATTGTTGAAGCTAGGGATGGGTACATGGGGTTCATCTGAGTTTTCTTCTGATTCCCCAGCCCTCTGAGCTAGCTGTAAGCTAGGAACAGGCCCCCCCTGCGTAGGAGTTAATGTCTGTCAGCCAGACAAGGATTACGACTCCCTGTACCTTCTGCTTCCCTCCCTTCCAGGGGACGCTTGGGAAGCTCGCAATTCCCCCCTTAGCTGAAGTGCGGAGGAGCCGGCTGCCCCACTGCCGGGGAAACCGCAGCTTACCCTTTGTGGCCGTGATTCAGTCCCAGCTGCTAGTTCTAGCTTGCTGAGAAATACGGCCTACCCCGGATGGGGACGCCTGTCAGGCGCTGGGGCTCTGAAGCCATCAGACGTGACAGATGTGAAGAGAACCAACCAGGGCGATGCTGGAACAGGGTCTACAGGACATGTTTGAAGGCGTCAGTCTAAACTCATGCTTCCTCATCTAAGACAGCGTCCAGGAGATCCCAGGTTGCATCTGTGTCTTGCAGAAGTTGTGTCTGTAAACGTAGTGACACGGATACAGGCTGAGGAGGGCTGGCCCTGGAGGGGGCTCTCGCAGGCCTTCCCAGTTGACCTGCACATGAGGCGTTTACCTTCCCTGGTTCTCTGCTTCCGTTTTCATTTGTGGGAAACTTGTGGAAAAAAAGAGGTATCAACAGACCCAGATTCCAGTGGCCTCCTTTTTATACTCATTAGATAAACTGAAATGGGAGAATGTTTGCGATTAAAGTCGCCACGTATCCTCTGGAATAGCAGGCAGCCTTCTAAGGGATTGCTTTACTCAAATGGAAAAAAGAAAAGGCACACTGACCGAAGTTTCTGGGTCAGCCCTAAAAAAAAAAATTTTCATCTGGTAGTTTCCAGAGGCAAATTTTTCAAGACAGCTGAGTGCTTCTGGTCACTTGACCTCACACTGGACATAGTGGGCTTTTAAAGAAGCAACCATTTATCCATAAGGGCAGGACTCCTTAAAATTAAAACAAACAAACCGACCAGTAGATGCTTGTTTAATTACATCCAACTCTGAATGGTAGGTTATTCGTTTCCACCAGAAAAGAAAACAGTAATGTTTGTGCACAGGATCCTAAACTACTCTCCATTCCTCTATCCTTGCTCATAAAGAGAACCCATAAAATCGCCCAGTGATTAAAACTCCAGGCTGTTGCCCTAAGGCAGCAGTGCTACCTGGAACAGCTCCCTGAAGGACAAAGCGGTTGAATTTTAACAGTTTGAAAAATAACCTTTTAAACCTAAGTCCTAAAAGGTAAACAAATAGGCTTTAAATAACAACTTTTTTTTTAAAAATCAAGACTTTATTGGATAAATGTTACACAACATTCTTTAACAGTTAAGTCTCAGCATACTTTAGATGAAAAACAATTTTTGTCATTCAAGTCTACAAAATGAAATAGGCTTGTGGAGATTTTGAAATACAGACGAAGGTAGCATGAAGCAAAGCTTAAATATTAAGCAACTAAAGCGATGGAAGGGAAACAGCAATACGGTATGTCTAGATTTTAAATACCACCAAGTCGTTTTTTAAAAAATGAAAATCTGATTTATAACAGCTTTGAGATTCTGTCATGAGAAAAACTATTAGACACTAAAACCAGATCTCTCCCCGTTCGTTTGCCTTTATAGTACTTCCTGGTCATGCCCATCACTGCACAAAGACAGACTTACAAAGCCTAGTTAAAATTTTTGATACACAAAATCTGCCGTGACCTGGGAGCCACCTGGTTCTGGGCGTGAACCCGAAAGGTGCTGCCGGGTTACGTGTCTGCAAGAACCACCCCAGCCTTGACCCTGGGGCCAGAGAGCAGGGGCCACTGGCGTGCGTGTCGTCGTCAGCACGCCTGCTGCTGCAGTTCTGAGCTGACTTCTTCAGACCTGATCAAATGCACAATGACTTCATGGTAAGGAATTTTCCATAAAGGCAATTTCAGAATGCCATCGAGACTCTGAATAACTTACGTCGTAATCAGGATTTGCACTAACTCATTAGAAGCAGGACTGCCTACCTTTCCTTCTCGAGTTGTAAAATCCTTGTCAGGTAGAGTAAATATTCTGAAACTCACCCAGAACTTTTTGTTCATCTGGAGTGTGGGGTTATTAAGTAATTCCAAACCTACATAGTAAGACTGGAAAGTGAACACTTGAGCCAAATGCTCAGTTTTCTATTATGTTGCTTCACATGAATTTTGTATTTTTAAAAGTTTTTTTGGCATTTTTTTCCTTTTTTTTTTTTTTTTTGTATTAAGTAATCAATATGGATTATCTTTCTGGTTTAAAAAATAAATCAGTATTGCCACTAAAAAACTTTAGTTTTATTATTAAAAGCACTGCACCATCAAATATAAAAGCCTTAAAAATGTAGTACTAACAGGACCATCTGCTTGTCTCATTCATGTTTTCTCCATTCATTAAAAAAGAAAAACTAAGGTTTTTTTCATAACATGTATTTTCCAGAATCAAAAACATGACGGTCTCCATTAATGAGAACTCATATGCCACGCGTGAGACGTTCACTGTCCTTATGGGTCTGCTTCCTGCTGCTTGTTCCCCAGGGTCAAGTTGCACTGACACCTGCGAGACTTTCTTGCACTTAGAAAGAGGAGCTCTCTGTGGAGAGAGGTCAGACAATTCATTGTCACCTTTCCTGAACTAGACCCAAATCAGTAAGGACAGGGAGAAGCTCAAAAGCCTCTCCAGCACAGTAGGATTAAGACTCGCTCTCAGTATATTTTCACTCCAAGATCAACACTAGCCTATCCACTTTGAGTCAGAATTTGAAAGATAAGAATGTAGTCATGAAAATGTGCACAAAATGTTAAATACTGGTGGCAAATAAATACATCTTAATATGATCTAACAAGCAAACGTATATTTAAGATAATATAGCCCTGGCCCTGCTTTACTGAAGAAAAGATGCAAATGTTCTTGGCGGGGTGGGGGGTGGGGCACTGCCATCCCTGTAGGATGTTCGGTCATCTTTCCTGTTGATTCCACTGACACCCTGGTGGGCTCACTGGCCTCGGCGTTTGTGACTATTGCTGCTTCACAGGAGAGCCGTTTTAGAAATATCTTAGTTCATAGCTGAACTAATGAACATAAACCTCGGAGAAAGCAGTTTTTGTATGACAAATAATTCAGCGTTTCTGTCAACATCCCATGCCTTTTAGGACTGTCCAAGCTGTACTGAGAAGGACTTCACGTTCAAAAGAAGTTACTATCAGTGATTCTTCATACGTAAAATTCGAGAGAGGTCTTTGCGTATCTCACATCACTCTTCTCATCTGATGCATAATTTATTGCAATAGTTTACTTTTTATAAAATATTCCCCTAATACCTTTTCTTCAGTTTAATACAGCACGGTTTGCAAGTGCCCCATTACAGACTTGGTTTTAACCACTGCCTGAACATTAGCTTCTTAGTGCAGCTTTAAAAATCTGAGTCTCCAATTTCATTCAGTCCTGACGCTCAGGTGTTCTGTGTCATTGTGGTACAGGTCCGATGAAACCAGCGGCCTGCTAATGTCTCTGTGCTGAAATATAGTAAAGAAAAGGAAGAAAATGCAGTTAAGCACAAGTACTTATATGAGGAAGACGCTGTCCTGGTTTAAACTGAGCCCTGTATAGACTGTGGGATCACATCTGACTTTTTTCTTTTAAATCAGTTAAACTTGACCAATGGCTTTGTTTGTTTTTTTTGTTTGTTCGTTTTGAGAAAACAACTTACTACCGCTCTAAACCAGCAGAAGCATTCGTGTTATCTCTGAAGTAATCCAGCCAAATTGCAGCACAAATAAAATGGTTGTCACCTTCACATAGTCAATCTGCACTTGAGCGCATTTTGTAAAATAACTTGTTTATGAGTAGCTGCCTGAGCTGCTGTGTGGACTGTGAAACACAACAGCAGCCGCCCTCTAGCAAGCAAAGTTCTACACATCAGGCTGTGTCAGACTTGGCTGCAGGTTACACTGTCTGCACGTGGGCAGGAGTGAAAAAGAGGGGCTGGAGGGTGCGTCCCCAGAGGGAGACACACGGCACATTAGAAGGCACCAAAGGCAGCATAACACTGGCCGGATTACACAGTGTCCCTTGTTACACCAGCAAACCAGAGTATCAGCAGAGGCACTCTGCACCACACCGCCAACAAAAAGCAGGACTCTGAGCAGAACACTTATAAAGGACAAGGCTTATATAAAACTTACTGCCAAGCAGCGTGACCAGAATGCCCAACATTACCGACCACCCTCTGATACCAAGAAGTGGTACGAATCCCACTGAAACCCTCTATGGTCCCTGGTCACGCCTCGCAAACCTGGGAGCCTAAGGACCAATAAGAGTTTGAATCCCAAAAGAGGTGACCCATGGAAAAGATGATTTTTTTCAGTCAGATGTATTCTTAAACCAAAGATGTGGTTACCTTCAGTGAAATAACAGGCAAAACAAACAATGCAAAAAGGGAAAAAAGAAAAACCAACCCCATCCTCCCAATGTTTAACTTTCAAATGTTTCCAATGAGCTGCATCCCCCAGTCTCTGATGGCACTCAGAACTTCCAGTGCTGCCCTGCATCACTCACTTGTGGGTCCAGGTCTGTAAAGTTCACGGGGCTTCCTATCACAGTTCTTAAGCAATGAAAAGTGACTTCTAACCGTAAATACTGCACACATCAAAATGGAAACTGAATGTAGTCCTTCATCACTAAAGCAGCAGAATGATTAACAATTTTAAAATTTGACACTGAGCTAGGAAGAGTTAATTTTCTAAAACTAAGATATTACACTAATATAATAATACTAATAAATTTAGACTCACACAGAACTTTGGAAGTAAATGTCACCATTTTATAAACTGAAAGGAAAAAAATCAACAGCCAATCCCATGTACAATTCCACTTCCTTCTGTTTATCACTCTCAGTCTTTGGCTTCAGCCTTAGTGAGGCCTATTCAAGTTGGCGGGAAAGCCAAGGATGGGCGCAGATCTTACTATTCTTGTGGGAGATGCCGAAAACAAAATGGTGAGACCACCATGGGGCTCAAGAGACCACCACGAGGGCAGCTACCACTCCTGTGCAGGTAAGAGTCCCAAACAGCCCAGCCTCAAGCCCTGACTCGAAGCGTGCTGTCCTCAGCCAGCTTGCAGGCTCAGCTCCCAGGCAGCGATGCGGCCCGGTTACAGCTCGTCACACGCCCGAGGGTGAAGGGCCTTCATTCAAGGAAGCCAGAAAGATCCCAAGTCCAAAGCAGCAATGACAGCAAAACCCCTAAACCTTCCCTGTCACATAAGAGCCCAAAATAAGCCTTTCAGGCGTTATCCCAGGAGGTCTGAGTAAATGTGCTTAAAGAAATAATTACAACTACATTTCAGCATTATTTTTTGCCACCCTCTGAATTTTGACTTGTTTGGGGGTTGATTTAATTCACTAAGAATATCTATGTTCATATATGGAGATAATATATATATTCTCATATTAATGACTATCTAAGAAGTTAAAATAATGAATATAAAAGTGACAAAGAAAGACTGAGGTAGTGAAATGAGACAGAAATGCACTATCCTGCCTTTCCACGGAGACTCGGCGGCCGTCCGATGGAATCCTGCCGTCCGCCCCCAGCCTCTCCCACGCTGGGAGACGCTCCTCTCGGTTCCGAGGCTCACAGGCGGTGGGCTTTGGTTTCCTTCCACACAGCAGGTAACAGCAATGAAAAGTTAATTTCACTTACTATAACTGGCACTTACATGAGGCGCACCCAGCTACCAAGGTCAGTGAAAACGGAGGAAAGAGAACTAGCGCGTTCGTTTACATCTAGCCTGAGCTACTTCGGGGGCGGGAGTGATGACATGACGCCCTCTTCACTCTGTGGCAGGGCTTAGCACAGACAGACCTGCCCGTCTCACTGTTAACTTCAATGCTCCCAGTCTGAATCCACAGTGGTCTGTCAGACACTGTAAGGGAGCAGCAGGACTCGTCACTGTCTGATGTAATAGCTGCCATTTGTTGAGACCTATGGTAGAAAAAACCAAGTTAACAAAAATAGAGCAGTCATTCGAGTTCTTTTTCATCCATTTTACAAAAAAAAAATTTAAAAATAAGACCAAAATTCAGCTGAATTTTCATAATGAATTTATTCTAGATAACTTGCTGGCCTCACAAAACGTGAAGCTCTGGTGCCAACGGGACAGACTTAGGGTGTGTACACACCAGTCTTGGCCAGGAGAGGGCACGCTCCAGCCCAAGTCAGCGGAGCAGCACAGTGCCTTCAGGCTCACCGGACGCTGCCCTCCAGCGCTAGCTCACACGTAATGCTCCTGACAAAAAATCTGTGCTAGCCTGACCCTAGCCTAGCGCTGGCGTAGTCCTGATCGGCTCGGTATTCGGCAGCGGCCGAAGTCCTCACCCTATCTGCATCGTATCGATGCGCTCAGAGACCGTTGTGAAGAATGACCCGAACTGCCTGCGTCCCTTTCGCCTTGAATGCCGGTGGCCCCTGTGCGGAACACTCAGACCTGAACTTACTGTGAAGTAACACCTGCGTGAAATAGGTTTGACAAGGTAAGCTTTCTCACTTTGGCTTTCAGCGCAGAGACTTCAAAGTACAGTTCAAGTGAAGGACTGTCCTTGAAGCCGTGTTGTTTAACCCATTTGCTCGTTTCCTTGCTTCCCTGCTTGAAGTACAGAATGCGTAAGGAACAACTCATTACCACTTCAGCGTAGGCAACTCTGCGATCACTGATTTAGATAATGTTCAATCCATATAATAAAATATTTTTAAATGCTAAATTAGAAGCCGTAGCACATAATCAAAACCTTAAAAAAGGCTTCTCTGACACTGAAAAGGGGAAATTTCATACAACTGATCTATATACAAATGATTACTTCTGAATTTAATTCAGAGAACAGTTTTCTTAAATGAGGTTATTTACCCTTTTGTTCATGGCAAAACTTAAATATACTCTTAGCTATAACCCAACAGCAGTCACACAAGAAAAAAGAATATGAATGCACAAGAATTTATCTTTTGAACCTCACCCTCCTGGGTTTCAGCAACCATTCTAAAGGCTCTCCTTTTCAGTTCTAGGCAAGAGGAGAGTCAAGACGGTGCATCAGAGAATCTTACTTCCCTGTGCAGCTCCCCACCCAGTGCCCAGAAATGCCATGTAGAACATTAGCACGTGAGGGCCCAGGCCACAGAGCCGGGCCCGCGAGTCTTCTGCACTCATGTTTGAGGTGAACTTCCCTTCAGTGCTTTTAAGGGTCTCAAGGTTCTTCTTTAGAAGCGAACAGGATCCATGAGGAAGAGCCAGGGAGCCCTGGCAGTGAGGCGGTAAAAGGCTACCCTCATGAAAGGCAGCAATTTCCCTGGAAGTTACTTATTCTGTCCTTTAAAAGAAAGCTCACATGCAGCAATGGCCACCATTCCTGGGAGGCAGCACAGATTTAAAGGGCAAATCACAACAGAGTGAGTCAGCATTCAGTCTCCCCTTTAGAGCATGAACGAAGTAGAAGAGGTCACAGCCTTAGAGCGAAGCCCAGAATTAAAAACTAAAGAATTGAAATCACGTACATGTACCTCTTGCCTTGTCTCGCTGAACATGGAATAGAAAGATTCTCTTAACCCAGCGCAGCACAACACAACACGACCAAGGAGGGAAGCATCGATCACGCCTCATTTCACAACAGACACCCTGTTTTTCTAGCCTTCGTGCTATTTTTGTAACCAGTTCTTTTTCTAGGGTTTTAGACCAACTGCACAAAGTTCTTTCCAGCATACCAGAACTCACACCGAAACGTGCCACTGCCAGTCAGAGTCCCTCCTGAAAACGAAGCTGCAAGGGGAAATCCTCGATTTGCAATCGGCAGCACGTCAAAAGCGAGCTATGGGTAGAAATGACCACCCCCTGGAAAATACGGCCACGGCGCGCACAGATCAAGGCCTTGGAATGTGAGGTATTTCCCTCCTAGAAATGGGACACCATCTGCTATGCAATCATACCAGTGGCAATAAAAAGGAATGTTCCAATTAATGTCCACTTTTTCACCTTTTGGCAAAATACTGAAATAATAAAACACCAGGTTCCAGGAAACAGCACCCGTACAAACCAGCTACTTGTCACCACTCCAAAGCTGCCAGGTACAGCCCTGTGCCTCTGGTACCTTTAGAAATGCCTCGGGGCCTCTCCACGGGCCCCACCGGCTCAGACACTGCTCACGCCTTTGAGAGGATGTGGGTGCGCCAGCCTTCGAGGATGGGGACTGGTAGTCAGTACATGAATGTCTGCATCGATGGAATTACTCTTCCTCACGCAAGAGTTGAAATATTTGAATGCACTTCTCCCCTCACCATAACCCCCAGGCACCCTCCACAAATGCCTGTTGGAATTTTCAGGTAAGAATAACAGTGCTACAGCTTGTTTTTCATTTACACTGAGTGTACGCTGCAGACAGACCCTACCAAAAGCTACCCGAAGGAAGCTTTTGTGCCACGTACGGCAAGTGGCAGCTGTGGTCGTGACAGCAAGTAGTTCAGTCCTGCGCCAGACGGTGTCGCTTTCATCATTTAAACTCTCCGTTACCTTCCGAGGAGGTGCTGTTACCCTCGCCCGCGTCACGGATGACGACACGGAGGTAACCTGCCTAAGACCACACAGCTCGTGAGTGGCAGATCCAAGTCAGACTTTGAATCTAGGAAATCTGGCTCAAGAGCCTATCCTTTCCGCCACGTGCCTGCAAAGTGGAACCGAAGGACTCTGCTCAGTAAGATGGACACTGAGCACTGTGCAAAAATGTTAACGAGTGCGCCCGCTCACCTGCACCACTGGCAAGTTATCCTCCTACCCACCCATTTCTGTCGTTTACACGGGGTGATCCTCTCTCACTTCCACAAAAACAGTCTCCCCAGGCAGGCAAAGACACCTGTCATTTTACCTGGGGGGGAGGTTACTCCTCCCCGGCTTTTTCAGTAGCTTTGAAGTGAATCTTTGTGCCACAGAGAACTAAGTGAGGGACACTGAGTTACAAAATTATCCTACTTAAAAAACAAAAAACAAGCCCTTGCTAAAACTTGATACGTTATCATTACAAGCCTTTTAGTTTACATGAAAAGGAAAAACATTCGATTATGACACAGCCTTAACACTCTGGCTATGGAGTATCTGGTTTCCCTTCTAGATACCCGCACTAGGACAGAAAAAATTTATAAAAAGTTTTAAATCAGGTTTCTGGAAAGATTTCTATGATTCTAGTGCAATGAAAAGGTTAACCGTCACATCCTTATGATACAAGGAAAATTCCATATTTAAATAATAGCTGTGTTTTAAACTTTAAAAATAATTAGGAATTTAAAGAAAAAATACTTAATTCATGTTTAAACCAAGTTTTAAGAAAAGTTTCCAGAAAAACTGGTCAGTTTTCAACAAAGTTTTATGAAATTGTTTTATAAGCCAAAGTGTCCAACAAAAGAAGGCCCACAAGTTAGATGACATCTATACTACAGCCATGTAATTTACTGAGTTGAAGAATGAGAATTTCTTCTTTTCCTTTACATGTCCCCACGACAAATCTCTCCTTTATGCCAGCATAACATAGGCTCTACGGGAAAAAAATTCAAGTTTGGCAGGTTTTTTTTCAGAGATTATTTAGATGCACTAAAATCTGACTTAGTCTATCCAAAATGGATTTAAAGGCACAATATAAAAGTAAATTGAGGGGAGGGTATAGCTCAGTGGTAGAGCATGTGGCCTCGCATGCATGAGGTCCTAGGTTCAATCCCCAGTACCTCCCTCAAAAAGTACAAATAAATAAATAAACCTAATTACCTCCCCCCACCAAAAAAAACCTTAAAAAAAAAAAAAAAAGGTAAATTTAATTCAGTATTTCCTACCAAAGTGTGGTACACAAAATGACCTTACAATTTTAATAGAATCATCTATGTATGTCAAGGTGTATGTTTTCCACTGATTGTACTGGCATAAGGAGTGGGAAAATGGTATGAATATTATAAAAATATGGTAGAGTGTGATGGTATGTAAATACTTTAAGTTTTGGAAACAAATTCCATTATGAAAATCATTTAAATGGCTTCCATGTTGATAAAATTGTCCAAAACAATTGTTTTTGTCACTAGGAAGTAACGGTTTTACCCTAAAACCTACTCTTAATAGGTAAATGCAGTCATACTAACTGGCCTAAGACTGTCACCAGGAGGCAGTGAGTCGCTAAGGACGCGGGAGTTGTCAGCACTGCAGGCTGACTGCAAAGCACTGCAGGAAACCAGGCTTCCAGCACCACGTGCCAATCACAGTGCTCGACCAAGACAGACACTCCTGTGACTTAATTTCCAAACACCTTCGAGGACAGTCCCATCCAAACTTAAAAGATTTCTGTCAAAAACCAAATCACAAATGGATGGCAGTGCCAACTACCCAACAATGTGGAGGTACTTAATGCCACACAACTGTACACTTTAAAAAATGGCTTAAATGGTAAATTTTATGTTTGGTATATTAAGCGACAATTTTTAAATACAAAAAAAAAAAAAAAAAAGCCAAACCAGCAAATTACAGTGCTCTACTAACATGAAGGAAAAAATGATTTCCACCTAGTCAGAAGGAAAGTAAAAAGAAAAAAAGAAAAAGGAAAAAAAAAACCTGTTTGAGTCTATAAATGTGAAGTCTCTTACTTGAGAAAAGATTAAGCAAGAAAGAGTTGAGCTGTTTCTCGTCTGCCTTTAGTGTCCATGGCAAAGACCCCAAGGCTTCCTGGAAAACAAACTGCAGATCGTCCAGACCCCTACAACTGGAATTGCTAACGCTTTCAGCTTTTAATTCTGTTCACTCTTTGTTGAATGAAGCAGTGTAGTAAATGGACACGAACTGTAAATACAGACTGTGAAGAGCCTCGTAACCAAGTCAGAAGCAGGTAGAAGTAATTAAGGCAGCCGAGCTGTCTGACTTCTCCTGGCAGTTGGCATGGCACCAGCCTCCCGTTCTATTTCTGAATTCCCTCCAGCAAGCATCTCAATTAGAGATTGTTTTAATAGCAACCATATTAGTACAATCCCAAAGCAAACACTAAATTTGTCCCAACTTAGAAATTGGGTCTTCAGAATTCTCTCTGGCAAATTCCCTACTGGAGGCCATCACTGGGCCCAAAATCAAAACAATGTCCTGACTTAAAACATCATCCACTTTTCTAGACATTTGCCAGTCTCTGCTCTATGGAAGCAACAAATGTGAACCAGTGTAGCACAAACTGTAGAAAAAATTCACAACTTAAAAGGGAAAATCTAATTTTAGATCCAAATTATAGGTTTCTTAAGGAATTTCCAATTCCCAACTCAGCTACTCTACATAAAAGAATGTATGTCTATAAATGGAAATGTGTACCTTTTCTTCCACGTAACCAACAGTGCAGACAACCTACTCAAAGAGGGTTGCAACTCAGTGTCTTGTAAATTAGAAACTGACCCACTAATGAAGATATATACACTGATTTAGCTGATTTCAGTTAAGGTCCACATCCTTTGCCTCGAGTCCACCCTCCTATCTGTATTTCTGTCTGTCCTGTCTTTTCTTGGTAACAATCTAAAATTACTTACAGATTTTTCCCATCAAAATCAAGCCGGGCAGGAGACACCATCATCGTCTTGCAAATGGGCGTCAGACTAGCGAACCCAACTTTCTCTGCTCTTCCACATCTAAAGAGCCCCAGGTTTATAGACCAGACTCTTTGGGGTCTATGAATTCTAGAAAACTAAAAGGGAAAGACACTGATGCTTTACATTCCTGAAGACATCTAGAAATAAAGATCTCTTCAGCTTTCAGTTCTCTCTTCCCTTCGTTTCTCCCCCTTGCTAATCCGGTTCTCGCCACTTTTCTTAGACCGCTAGACATTTGGCTTAAGCCTAGTTTTATCTCTACAAGAAAGAAAAAAATTGCCCATTTGGTTATGTCCATATAAGGAGTGCTTTTTTTTTTTTCCTTAGAGGAATGTAAAAGAAAAATGGCTGCAATTACCCACTTCATCTCTATGTCCATCCA